>NC_090652.1:293078813-293407563 GCF_040937935.1 Hyperolius riggenbachi
ACTGCTGCCATAGAGCCTTCCTGCTCCTCTCACAGTCCCCGCGTTTCAGCGCTGGCTTCTCGGTAGCAGTATTAGACCAGTTGGTCCAATACTGCTTCTCTGACATTGAAGAAAGCTTCGGAATGCTTCAGGAGCCCGAGTCCTCCAAGAGACGGGCGGCTCCGTACTGGGCCCGCACTGGCGCCCTCTCTCACACACTCATGCATGTGCAGTACAGAGCCGCCAGTCTTCAGGAGAGCTCAGGCTCCTGAAGACTTCAGAAACCTCTCGTGTTCGGAGATTCAAATGGGGTGACATGGCTGAAACGAGGGGACCGTGAGAGGAACGGGAAGTCTCTATAGGACCCAGAGCCCTCCCTCTCCAAAGGAGAGCATCTGTTTGTTTTCTGTCAATTCCCATTAGCTTTAAAAAGGAAGACAACTGTTGCGGCTTAGGAAAGCATTATTTGCGTTTTCGCATTGTGGTAAAAAGCCTGCGATTTCAACAAGTGTGACCCCGCCTCAGAATACTCACCTCCAAATTTCTTAAGGACTTGAATGGGAAAATATTGACATCAAACTTCCCGGGGCCATCATGGGGGTGAATTAGCTGCAAAGGTGGAAAAAAAGTGATATATAAGAAAAACAGAGGCTACACTTGTTAGCATTACTTCTTGGGACTTCTTGGGTTTCATTGATCTGAACAGTTTCGTTGAAAACTTGCCTCTTGACTTTTTGCTTTTATATTATCTTTTGGGACAGACTTCTAAATTGGGTCGCTTTTTTCCCCCCACACAAAGACCAGATTTTCTGAAAAGGAACAGTTTTGCAAATATTGACTAGTCACTAGTAGGAGTTTCTCTTAAAGTGGACCTGAACTCAGAACTTCCTCTCTCCTCAAAAGATAGGCAACACCACAGTAACCTCTTTGTTACAACTGATACAACTCCTGCAACAAATTTGCAGTGTATATACTTCCTGCTTTCATGGAAGCAGACATATTAACATCCTGTGTTTACCAATTACATCTCTGTGGTGGCTGTCAGCTGACGGATCAAATTACAACTTGTGATTAGACAGGCTAAACTCCCTAGATACATACAGGGGGTATTGCTCTGTGTTTTCCTTCTGTCCAGTGCAGGAATTCAGGTGCACTTTAACCTCTTCCTGGCCTTGGCGGCACCTCAGCACGGTTTGTAACATAAAGCCACACTCACTGCATATGTGTACAGAACTGTATCCTAGCCAAGCTGTATATAGGTACATAGTGTTTACCTTCAGTGCGGGGGCCTTCTGTAAGATATCGAGCAGGAACTGAGTGCGCAGGACGGCGACGCTGTCAGAGGGGTGTGCTGGCTGAGCCTGGAAGCCGGTGCCGGGACCACGCGGGAAGAGCTGCTCGAACAGGCGGGTGACGAGCTGCAGACATGGCGTGTGCAGAGTCAGGAGGTGGCTGCCATCCAGTACAGCGTCCCCTGGCACAGAACACACAGTTACCCTCAGATGCAGTGACACCCCCTCCATCATCCATATCAATAGTCAGATGCCCTGCATCCCAGCAAATATACTCCCCACTGCAGTGCCACCCCCTCCCACCATCCATATCCATAGTCAGATGCCCGGCCTCCCAGCAAATATACTCCCCACTGCAGTGCCATCCCCTCCATCATCCATATCAATAGTCAGATGCCCTGCATCCCAGCAAATATACTCCCCACTGCAGTGCCACCCCCTCCCACCATCCATATCCATAGTCAGATGCCCGGCCTCCCAGCAAATATACTCCCCACTGCAGTGCCATCCCCTCCACCATCCATATCAATAATCAGATGCCCGGCATCCCAGCAAATATACTCCCCACTGCAGTGCCATCCCCTCCACCATCCATATCAATAGTCAGATGCCCTGCATCCCAGCAAATATACTCCCCACTGCAGTGCCACCCCCTCCCACCATCCATATCAATAGTCAGATGCCCGACATCCCAGCAAATATACTCCCCACTGCAGTGACACCCCCTCCATCATCCATATCAATAGTCAGATGCCCTGCATCCCAGCAAATATACTCCCCACTGCAGTGCCATCCCCTCCATCATCCATATCAATAGTCAGATGCCCTGCATCCCAGCAAATATACTCCCCACTGCAGTGCCACCCCCTCCCACCATCCATATCAATAATCAGATGCCCGGCATCCCAGCAAATATACTCCCCACTGCAGTGCCACCCCCTCCACCATCCATATCAATAGTCAGATGCCCTGCATCCCAGCAAATATACTCCCCACTGCAGTGCCACCCCATCCACCATCCATATCAATAGTCAGATGCCCTGCATCCCAGCAAAATCTACTCTCGACTGCAGTGCCACCCCATCCACCATCCATATTAATACTCAGATGCCCGGCATCCCAGCAAATATACTCCCCACTGCAGTGCCACCCCCTCCCACCATCCATATCAATAATCAGATGCCTGGCATCCCAACAAATATACTCCCCACTGCAGTGCCACCCCCTCCACCATCTATATCAATAGTCAGATGACTGGCATCCCAGCAAATATACTCCCACTGCAGTGCCACCCCTCCCACCATCCATATCAATAATCAGATGCCCGGCATCCCAGCAAATATACTCCCCACTGCAGTGCCACCCCCTCCACCATCTATATCAATAGTCAGATGACTGGCATCCCAGCAAATATACTCCCCACTGCAGTGCCATCCCCTCCCACCATCCATATCAATAGTCAGATGCCCTGCATCCCAGCAAATATACTCCCCACTGCAGTTCCACCCCCTCCCACCATCCATATCAATAGTCAGATGCCCGGCATCCCAGCAAATATACTCCCCACTGCAGTGCCACCTCCTCCCACCATCCATATCAATAGTCAGATGCCCGGCATCCCAGCAAATATACTCCCCACTGCAGTGACACCCCCTCCACCATCCATATCAATAGTCAGATGCCTGGCATCCCAGCAAATATACTCCCCACTGCAGTGCCACCCCCTCCACCATCCATATCAATAGTCAGATGCCCGGCATCCCAGCAAATATACTCCCCACTGCAGTGCCACCCCCTCCACCATCCATAGTCAGTTACCCTCAGATGCCCGGCATGACAGCTAAACCCACATCCCTCCACCATCCATATCAGGTGTACACATACAAGACTGCAGGATCATCTTTAAGGGACACCCGAGATAAGAGCAATATGGAGGAGGACAAATGTATTTCCTCTTGAACAATGCATGTTGCCTGGCTGTCATGCTAATTCACTGCTGTTAATGCTTTTAGCCATAGACCCTGAACAAGCATGCAGAGAAGGTGCTCTGTCTCAAGCCTGACTGGATTATCCACATGCTTGTTTCAGGTGTGTGATTCAACCACTACTGCAGCCAAAGAGACCAGCAGGACTGACAAGCAATTGGTATTGTTTAAAGTGGACCCAAATTAAAAATACAAGATTTCAGAATTAAAATCTATTTTCTAAATTATAATAATAAATAGCAGCCTTTTTTCAGCTGCATGATGACAAATATAAAATATTTTACATTTATTGGAGGAACCCCTCCCCTTCCTTTCATATTGCCGGGACAGAATCCGGCAGACTGGTGAAGTAGGAGGTGTCTGGCAAAGGAGGAATTGCTAATGGCTGCCACCTGTATAACCCTAGTTATGGAAAGAGAAGGGTGAAAAGCATGCACTGAAATGCTCATAGGCTTGAAGGAGTGTTTATTTATCTTTGTATGTGTCAGAGTGCTGCAACTAAATATTTTGAATTAAAAAAAATGTTTGGTTTGGGTCCGCTTTAATAGGAAATACATATGGAAGCCTCCATACCCCTCTCAATTCAGGTGTCCTTTAAGCTCGCTGCTAACAAGGAGAACTCTGCCTGCTATCAGTGAAAGTGCCAGAATGCTAGGAATGGACAATTAGATGCTAATCATTCACAGTGGATACAAATATCTTACTACTTTATGGAAATGGACCAATTAATGCATTCATCAACACCTCGGTTTGATTGCTCCATTTTCAAGCTGCATAAACTACAGCACGGCGGAATATGTTGGTGCTTTATAAATCAATAATAACTAAAAATAACATTTGCAATTATTGACACCGCACTGCCCATGTCGACAGGCCAGCAGCCCCCAGCCAAACAGGGAAGGTCTGATCTCTGTCACACTAACAAATAATCCCTACCTGGTAAGAGCCACCCCCGCACAAACCCCCTCCCCTCCCCCCCCCCCCAGATCTTCTAACCGCCTCTAACTGAATAAAAGTAAAGAGGCAGTATAGTGACATATAGTAGAACGCTGTAGATTATTCATAAATGATTCAGGATACCCACTTTTAAGAATGCCAAACATCTACCGATATTGCACCACCAAGTGCACATGTGTGACGTCACGTGGTTGCTACAGTAGTAGCTGCAACGGTGGACACAAGGGTGACAGTGGAGGAGCCACGGTAGCGGGACAGTTAAGATGTTATACTGTAGAGGCACTGGTGGGGGTTGTTGGGGGACATTTTCATTTGTGGGGAGGCCAGGCCAATTCCTGATGGATGTCATGGCTTCGGTGTATGGGCAGGTAACAGATCTCTCTCTGATCAGATAGAATCTGTCTCTTGGTCAATCTGCCCATACATCATCTGAAAAAAAAAAAAAAAAAACCAAAGCATCTATCTATCTATCAGTATGTATCTCCGCCCTCCCAGTGATGTTTGGCCTAGAACAGGCCTTGGCAAACTTTTCGCACCCCGGGCCGCATTTCTAGCATACCCGGCCTCCTCCTCTCCCTTTCCTCCTCCATCCCTGCAGAGTCGCTAGCGGGCGATTAGCAGGGGTTAACTCCCATACAGAGCGATTCCTGCGTCGCATCTCCATAGTAAGAGGCCTTCACGTGACGCACGTCACATGACACGCCTGTGTACCACACGCAGGCAGCAATACGCTGGCCTGTCATGCGACGGCCTGTTACTATGGAGACGCCATGCAGGAAGCGCTATGTAGGGGAGTTAATCCCCGCTAATCGCCTGCTTGTGACTCTGCAGGGAGGGAAAAGAGGAATCTAGAGCCTATGAGCGGGCCAGATGTACAGCGAATGCGGGCCGTAGTTTGCCCAGCTCTGACCTGGACTGTTCTCCTTTCAGAGCATTCTGGGAGAACAAATATATTAATTTATATGTATACTGACTTTGAAATGCTCAGCAAACAAACGTTGCCACCAGTGATAAATTTCCGAATGTAAATCGGGGAGAGGAAAGATTTTACACCATGGGCAAACACTGACTAAATAATTTATGAGTAAATATTGCAAAAAAATAAATAAATGTATTCATTACGTTATTTTCACTACAGTTCCTCTTTAACTATTTAATGCAGTAAAAGGAAAAAAAAAAAAAGTTTTTGCTTTTAAGTGTATCTGCTACCTGCGGATATCTAGAGAGCCAGCACTTCTGCTGCATAACAATCGGATGCCAGCACCCTGAAAAGCACCCGGTCGGTGCATCAACTCTATAACAGCCAATCAGCAGTGCCCAGTGCTGTAAAGCAGGTGCTTGGCTATAGAACAGCCAACTACTGCTGCCAAAGTGACACATGGCACAGAGTTCCGGCTATGGAGGCCGACAGCTTACCGTATTTTTCGGACTTTAAGACGCTCCTAAGTAGACAAAAACCAGGGGAAAATATATACTAAACCTGCTGCATCCATGGTGAAGGGGCATGTTGTGGATTCTGCCCCCTTGTACCCCATGCCCCTTGTGTCTCCCTGTGTGCGCTGTCCCCTTTGTGTCCCCTATGTGTCTGCTTCTGTTCTCCTCGATGCCCCTTTGTGTCCCCCTGTGTCCTCCTCTGCATGGGCACAGTACAGGGAGTCCCTGACATTGCAGCAGGTAGGAGGTTAGTATTGGCAGGCGTTCACAAGTCAGGAACTTCCTGCATTTGGACTATAAGACACAGGGACCTTTTTCCCAGACTATTGGGGGAGAAAAGAAGTGAGTCTTATAGTTCACCTGGCTATAGTAACCCTATTACCCCTGTGTTGTGGCAGGAGGCAGTAACTGCTAGCGCCCCCTTGTACTGCTCCTTCATAATGCAGTGTAAGCGCAGGGTGCTGTAATACTCACCATGGTCCCGCAGAAGCCGAGCGAGTGCCTGCACCATTGACTCCTGAATCTCAGTCTTCATTTACCTGAAACTGGAGAGGAATACAGGAGAGAATAAACATGTGATCGGATTCTTTTCCATCTACATTCAGGCTCAACAAACAGGACACAGCCTGGAGCAACGCTGTGTGACACAAGAGGGGCGCGGCCTAAACTTGCTCAACCCAGAAGTCTATGCGGCTATGACAATTATGTTGTGCCAAGAACTAACATCCACAAACACACAGACTTCCAATATCACAGTCCTGATGTGTTTAAAGTGGACCTGAACTCAGAACTTCCTCTCTGCTCTAAAGGGTAAGCAACAGCATAATAACCTTTACAGAAAAAACATTTCTTTGTTACAGCTGATACAAATCCTGCAATAAATCTGCAGCGTGTCTACTTCCTGCTTTCATGATAGCGGGCATAGGGTTAACATCCTGTGTTTACAAATTAGCTGCTCTACTGAGGCAGCCAGCTGACACAGCTGAGAGATCAAATTACAGTTGTGATTAGTCACAGATAAGGGTGAATTAAACAGGTTAAACTCTCTAAATACATACAGGGTGCATTTCTCTAGGGTTTCCATCTGTCTGTGAGTTCAGGGTTGCATGTAAATACCCTTATGTACTTAGGGCCGGATTTAAGCCAAGGCCACCAAGGCCATGGCCTAGAGCAACACAGGATCAATGGCGGGTGGGCAGCAGGCTATATGGGAGGGGGGGGGGGGAGGCCACTTGGCTACCTATACTGGAGGGAGGAGGGTCATCAGGCTATCTATACAGAAAGGGGGGGGGGGAGGGTCCCCTGGCTTCTTATAATAGAGGGAAGGGGGAGGAGTCATCAGGCTAATACTGGAGGGAAGGGGGATCATCATCTAAACTGGAGGGGCAGGTGGGGAGGGATAACTGCCATCTAAACTAGAGGTGGAGGGGGAGAGTCAACTGGCTGCCTATAATGGGAGGGAGGGGCCATCTGACTACCTATACTGGAGGGTGAGGGTGAGGTCACTTGGCTACCTATACTGAAGGGGTGCGGCTGCTGGCAGTGGCCTAGGGCGGTAAAGAGTAGAAATCCAGCCCTGTATGTACTACTCAGGCAAGCTTGTAATTCTACATGTGGGCTGCACTGGGACGCATCCAGTTTATAGTACGACGTCCCTGCTCCATAAGACATGCTGTCTTATGGAGCAGAAAGCTGAAGCAGGGCTGTGGAGCCAGGAGTCGGAGAACAGGAGTCGCAGTCTTAGCAGTTTTGGTTACCTCCAGTCGGTGGTATCATAAACAGCAGCAATTTTGGGTAACTGGAAGTCGGATGATTTTTGTACCAAATCCACAGCCCTTGTAATTGTTATGCTGGATACACACTTCGCGTTCCCGCACTCGATGCGCCTGTTGATTTGCGTCGACTCGATTATTTCCGAGCATTTCGATGATTGTTAGGTCGATTTACATGTAAAGTATGCCAAATCGACCTAACGATCCATCGAAACGTGAATCGGACATATCAGAAATAATAGAGTCGACGCGAATCGACGGGCGCATTGAGTGCGGAAACGCACCCTGTGTATCCAGCATTAGACTATGGAGTCAGAGTCATTTGGGTACCTGGAGTTGGAATCGGTGGTTTCACCGAGGAGTCGGATTAGGAGTTGGATGATTTTTGTACCGATTCCACAGCTCTGAGCTGAACAGACCACCTGTGGTAAACGGTCACCTGAGGCAATCAGGAAAGTGTGTAGGCCGCAAGAAATCAATCAAAAGATCGAATCAGATGGCCATGGTGTGGCACCGATTCTATAAAATTCTCGAAGAGGAAGGTCGATCGGGCCGCAATATCGAGTCATGTATAGGCAGCCTTAATATTTTCCTGTTCAATAAACCATTCGATTTGATCATTTCATCAGATCGGGTGAGAATCAATTATGATCCATTCTGCTCGAGCGATGGAAATAGGCCGATATCCGGCTGAATAGACTAATTTACTTGATAGGGCAGGATGAAAAACATCAGTCGCTCGTAAAGGAAATCGGCTACTTGTCACATGATTTCATTGAACACAGAACTGATTTTTAGTTTCAGAGTGTGGAGGCACAACACTGTTCAGATCGATTAGCGAAGGTGAATCGCCAGGATCTCGCTTGTAGTGTGTGGGGGCCACTAGTCAATCGATTTTCAATCAACCGCACTGGTGTTGATCGCTCTATAAAGTTAATTGTCTAATTGCTCGATGGAAAATATAGTTAAAGTGGACCTGAACTCTTTCACAGGACAGAAGGAAAACATAACAGAAATGCACCCTGTATCTATTTAGAGAGTTTAGCCTGTGTAATTCCCCCTCATCTGTGACTAACCACTAGTTGTAATTAGATCTCCCCCTGTGTCACATGACCATAAGGCCATTTGTAAATATGTCTGCCTCCATGAATCAGGAAGTAGAAACTGTGCAACTTTATTTTAGGATTTGAATCAGCTGTGCCAAAGAAATGACTTTTGTTTAAATGTTATGCTGTTGTGTATCTTTTAGAGCAGAGATGAGTTCTAAGTTCAGGTCCACTTTAAAGGGAACCTTAAAGTACACCTGAAGTAAGAGGTATATGGAGGCTGCCATATTTATTTCCTTTAAAAGCAACACCAGTTGCCTGGCAGCCCTGCTGATCCTCTGCTTCTAATACATTTAGTCGTAGCCCCTGAACAAGCATGCAGCAGATCCGGTGTTTGCCATTTTTTTCAGATCTGACAAGATTAGCTGCATGATTGTTTCTGGTGTAATTCAGACACTACTGCAGCCAAATAGATCAGCAGGGCTGCCAGGCATTGTTTAAATTGAAATAAATATGGCAGCCTCCATATCCCTTCTCACTACAGTTGTCCTTTAACTGAGAGGGATATGGATGTTTCCTTTTAAACAATACCAGTTGTCTGGCAGTCCTGCTGATCTCTTTGGCTGCAGTAGTGGCTGAATCACACACCTGAAACAAGCATGCAGCTAATCCAGTCTGACTTCAGTCAGAGCGCCTGATCTGCATGCTTGTTGAGGGGCTGTGGTATTATGCTGGGAATACACGGCTCGATTCTGAGCCATTTAGATGGCTCGATAGATAATTTCCGACACGTCCGATCTCCTACCTGATCGCGTCCGCGCTCGATTCTGAATGGAGGACAATGGGAAAAGATAAGAAAAACGAGCGGAAAACAAGAGAATCGCCTGCAAAATCGAGCGCGGAAAACGACCAGGCGCATCGAGCGGCAAAAATCGAGCAGTGTATGCCCAGCATTAGAGACACAGGATCAGCAGGAGAATCAGGCAACTGGTATCAAAAGGAAAAATCCATATCCTTCTCAGTTTAGGTTCTGCAATGAGGAAGTGGATACATCCTTATCTGATGTTTCCTTTTTTAGCCTAATTAGAAAACAGTAAAACAGGTAGAAGAAAGACAAACAGAACTTTGCATCAGCAAACACAGCCTGCAGTATCCGAAACCTGCGTAGAGATTACACAGCTCTATTAATATGCAGCATTTTCCTGTCACATGGTGGACGACAGACAATCTGCTATTTTTACAACAACAACTAAACATTTGTAAAGCTCTTTTCTCCCGTAGGACCCAAAGCGCATAAACTTGTCTCAATACACAGTGATATATACAGGAGGGGGGGGGGGGGGTTGGGCAGGAAATGATGTGATCATAAGATCATAAATGCCAGATTAAACAATTTTGATTTAAATGTGTCCAGAGTTGAAGCTGTCTTGATTACGTTTGGTAAGGCATTACACAAGGTAGGGGCAGCATGACAGAAAGCTGTGGCTCCAAATGTTTTTAGTTGGACTCTGGGGGTGGTCAGGTTATTGGATCCTTTGCATCTGAGGTTGTTGGATGTGTGATGCAGTTGCAACAAATCCTTCAGTTATCCGGGGCCCAGGTTGTGTGGGCATTTGAATGTGGACATGACGATTTTTAAAAGGATTCTCCATTTTATTGGTAGCGAGTGTAGTGAACAAAGGATTGGGGTTACGTAGCAATGGCGGGGTTGGCTTGGTAACCTGACTTGAGACAGCATTCTGTACAGGGCTGTGGAGTCAGTACAAAATTCATTAGACTCCTACTGATCAGTTTATGAAACCATTGACTCAGTCTTCAACTATAGGTACCCAAAATGACTCAGACTCCTTAGTCTAATTTTTACAAAGGATATGGATTTGGTTCATAAATCATCAGATTCAGACTCCTCAGTTTATTGAGACCACTGACTCCAACTCCAGGTACCCAAAATTGCTCTGACACCAACTCCTTGACTGACTCCAGAGCCCTGATTCTGTACTTGTGTAGAGCCTCATACACACGCTCAACAGCGGTCTTTTATGCAGCACAAATATCAAACAACATTTGTTGTGAAACAAGTTGAAACAACCAAAAAAAAAAAGTTGCTTGCTATTGTTCACACAACTGATAAGACTGCCACCTTATCAGTCTTATCAGTTTTGTGAACAATTTTGTGAAACAACTTTTGTTGTTTCACAACAAAAGTTGTTTGATAATTGTGCGGCATAAAAGACCGCTGTTGAACGTGTGTATGAGGCTTGGTCTTTATTTGGAAAGCCTGCATAGCGGGCATTGTAATAGTCCAGTTTCCTATCTCAGTTGTGCACCGTC
This sequence comes from Hyperolius riggenbachi, assembly GCF_040937935.1. Classification (NCBI taxonomy): domain Eukaryota; kingdom Metazoa; phylum Chordata; class Amphibia; order Anura; family Hyperoliidae; genus Hyperolius; species Hyperolius riggenbachi. The sequence goes on from NC_090652.1 coordinate 293,089,610, forward strand.
TGTACTTACCTTGGACATCATACAGGGATCTGGACTCCATCTCCAACTTATGAAACCTCTGACTCCAGGTACCCAAAAATTGCTCCAACTCCTCGACTTCACAACCCTGCCAGCAAACCCTTCTCTACCAATCTCAGGAAACACAGAAGCTGGAGTAACAGACACCCCTGACCAATTGTGTCTTTATCCCCTTGGCATAAGCCACACCCATCTTGTAGCACCACCCACTGCAGACATGAGCCTGCACGCTCGGACTGTCCAATCATACACTTTTATGGAAAGAGCTTCTGCTGGGTGGAATATGTCCACAAACTCAACCATCCTCTGATGGTCAGAAAGGGCTTTCAGCCACAATAAGAGAACTTGTACCTAAAATTAAAGAACATGTAACTAATTGGCGGCTGTGGGCAAAGCACGCAGTTCTGCTTTCTTTAGCCCTTGCTCAGAAGACTGATTTAAATCAGGTGTGAATAAAGATTAGGGAGGCAGCCATTGCTGACCTAATTCTAACGAAAATGTAAACTCCCTGGATGTCTTGCAGATGATTGGGTGACTGATTTACTGCAGCAGCACAAATAACTTGTTTTGATTGGTTTATTGCATTTTTGTGGACTAAACACTGCTATTTATGTCAAATATTTGTGATGACTATTATCTGAGAAATAGAACATTATCATATTTTCTCTTTTAGAGCTAGTTCCCACATGGGAGGCAAGTATGACCTGTGTATGGTTATTTTGACTCTTAATGCTAGGCATACACGGCTCAATTTTGCCGCTCAATCGATTCCGCGCTCGTTTTTCTTATCTTTTTCCGTTGTCCTCAATGCAGAATCGAGCGGCAAAACGATCGGGGAGGGAGATAGGATGTGTCGTAAATTATCTATCGAGCCATCTAAATGACTCAGAATTGAGCCGTGTATTCCCAGCATTATTTTCAGTTCAGGTTCTCTTTAACCTCTTGACGACCAGCTAACGCCAATTGGCATAAACTGGTTGTCTGCGGGTTTCCATGGAAATGGCCGTTCCATGTCAGTTCACGGAGGGTGTCTCCATGAACTGCCTGCGAGCCTCCGATCACGGCTCGCAGGCGAAATGTAAACACTCGGGGAAGAAATCCCCGGAGTTTACACTGCACGGCGCTGCAGCAGCAGCAGCGCCATAAGGGAGATCGGCGATCCCCGGCCTCTGATAGGCCGGGGATCGCCGCCGTCTGATAGGCTGAAGCCTATCAGAGGCGGTACAGGACGTATCGCCGTCATGTACCGCCCACAGAGCCAGGGAGAGGGAGGGAAGGAGAGGGAGGGGGGAATAGCGCTGTGGAGGGGGGCTTTGAGGACCCTCCCCCGCAAGGCACAGCAGAGCGGCGGCGATCAGACCCCCAGCAGGACATCCCCCTAGTGGGGAAAAAAAAGGGGGGGGGGGAGAAGTCTGATCGTCCTGCCTGCAATATGATCTGTGCTGGGGGTTGAAGAGCCCACCCAGCACAGATCAATGGAAAATCACTTGGTCGGCTAGTGGTTAATGATATCAGAGATGAGAAGGGAGGGACTCAATTGTTTCAAGTAATTCAGTGTTAATGTCTGGCCCTTTTCTGAATTGAGTAGTTATCTTCTAGAGATGATCAATTCAGAGGGCTGGATTGATAACAATTATGTTATTTTATATCCTTTTTCCTTTTTGTCTAGTATAAACCATTTGTAATATTTACTTTAGCATTGTATGTTACTGCTTCTCCTGTACAAGCAAATACAAGTTTGTTGACTTCAAACAAAGAAAACATTAGCAATCAATCAGAGTATCAGACAAATAGCTTTTTTGTGTGTGTGGACCTGAACTCAAAACTTCCTCTCTGCTCTAAAAGATATGCAACAACATAACCTTTAGGCTACTTGCACACCAAGACGTTGCGTTAGGTGCTACGTTAAGGTCGCATAACGTGCACCTAACGCAAGGCCTGGTGCTCTTCGATGTAGACGTCAGAGTGAGCCGCGTTGTGCAGCTCACTCTGGCGTCCGTGATGCGTACTCTTGTGCGCATGCGGCATCACGTGGTCCCGCCGGCCAATCGCCGCACAGAGCGGCCGCACCAGGAAGTAAACACTGCACGTCACAACGTGCAGTGAATATTAATTAGCCATGTGCCCGGCCGCTCTCCCCTCCTCCCAAACATGACTGAGCATGTGCAAACAGTCTAACACGGCTTAAGCCGCTGTAACGCCGTAGCATGCTGCACTTTCACTACAACGTGCAGCGTTACATGTAACGCAACGTGGGCAGTGTGAACAGCCCACTTGTGTTACATTGCTGTGCGTTGGGGGAGCATTACAGGCTGCACTAACGTCTTAGTGTGTAAGCAGCCTAAAAGAAAAAGATTTTTGTTACAGCTGATACAAATCATGTAATAAAGCTGCAGTGTGTCTACTTCCTGCTTTCATGGAAGCAGACATAGGGTTAGCATCCTGTGTTTACAAATTAGCTGCTCTGCTGATCTGAAAATCAATCCTGTTCTTGATTGGGAGCAGATCGGACATGATCCATTTATCTGACAGGAAATTGCATCGTGTGTGTACCAGGCATTGGCACGGGGCAAATTACATTTAGAGAGCAAGCGTGCACAATTTCAATTCAGCCAAAACCAATTCCAAACCCTGTAATGGTTAATAACGTAAATCCTGAGATGTGACATTTCAGTTCAGATCTCTATTTTCCAGGTGCCTCCCACTCAAACATTTTTCAGTAAAGGCTAGTACACACTAGCAATTTTAATTGACCAATGATTGCTCAATTTTACCACCTCCATGTAGTATGAGGGCCAAACAGATTTTCAGTTCTATGCAGATTATATAGGTAAATGGTCATACTACATGGAGGTGGTAAAATTGAGCAATCATTGGTCAATCAAAATTGCTAGTGTGTACTAGCCTTAATCCCTTTAGATCAGGGATCTCAAATTTAAAGGACAACCAAAGCAAGAGGTATATGGAGGCTGTCATATTTCCTTTTTAGCAATACAAGTTGCCTGGCTGTCCTGCTGATCCTCTGCCTCTAATATTTTTAGCCATAGCCCCTGAACAAGCATGCAGCAGATCAGGTGTTTCTGACATTATTGTCAGATCTGACAAGATTGGCTGCATGCTTGCTTCTGGTATTGTTCAGACACTACGGCAGCCAAATAGATCAGCAGGACTGCCAGGCAACTGGTATTGTTTCAAGAGAATCTAAACTGAGAGGGATATGGATGTTTCCTTTTAAACAATACCAGTTGTCTTGCAATCCTGCTGAACTCTTTGGTTGCAGTAGTGGCTGAATCATACACCTGAAACAAGCATACAGCTAATCCAGTCTGACTTCAGTCAGAGCACCTGATCTGCATGCTTGTTGAGGGGCTGTGGCTGAAATTATTAGAGTCACAGGATCAGCGGGAGAGTCAGGCAACTGGTATTATTTTAAAAGGAAAAATCCATCTCCTCAGTTTAGGTTCCCTTTAAAAGGACATAAATATGGCAGCCTCCATATTCTTCTGACTACAGTTCTTTCAAATACAAAGTGGGACGAAATTGAACACTGGGATCAAGTCCCGAGCCAACCTTAATGTCTAGTGGCCACCTCCCTCCCTTATAAAATTACTTGGTGTCTTATGGTCCCTCCTCCCCTTTACTGTTCCCTGATGTTAAGTGGCCCTTGCTCCCTCCTCTATACAGTTCCCTGGTGCCTATTGATCCTCCCTCCCCTATACAGTTCCCTGGTGTCTATTGATCCTCCCTCCCCTATACAGTTCCCTGGTGTCTATTGATCCTCCCTCCCCTATACAGTTCCCTGGTGTCTATTGATCCTCCCTCCCCTATACAGTTCCCTGGTGTTTAGTGAACTTCCCTCCCCTATACAGTTCCCTGGTGTTTAGTGAACTTCCCTCCCCTATACAGTTCCCTGGTGTCTATTGATCCTCCCTCCCCTATACAGTTCCCTGGTGTCTATTGATCCTCCCTCCCCTATACAGTTCCCTGGTGTCTATTGATCCTCCCTCCCCTATGCAGTTCCCTGGTGTCTATTGATCCTCCCTCCCCTATACAGTTCCCTGGTCTCTATTGATCCTCCCCTATACAGTTCCCTGGTGTCTATTGATCCTCCCTCCCCTATACAGTTCCCTAGTGTCTATTGATCCTCCCTCCCCTGTACAGTTCTCTGGTGTCTATTGATCCTCCCTCCCCTATACAGTTCCCTGGTCTCTATTGATCCTCCCCTATACAGTTCCCTGGTGTCTATTGATCCTCCCTCCCCTATACAGTTCCCTGGTGTCTATTGATCCTCCCTCCCCTATACAGTTCCCTGGTGTCTATTGATCCTCCCTCCCCTATACAGTTCCCTGGTGTCTATTGATCCTCCCTCCCCTATACAGTTCCCTGGTCTCTATTGATCCTCTCCTATACAGTTCCCTGGTCTCTATTGATCCTCCCTCTCCTATACAGTTCCCTGGTGTCTATTGATCCTCCCTCCCCTATACAGTTCCCTGGTGTCTATTGATCCTCCCTCCCCTATACAGTTCCCTGGTGTCTATTGATCCTCCCTCCCCTATACAGTTCCCTGGTGTCTATTGATCCTCCCTCCCCTATACAGTTCCCTGGTCTCTATTGATCCTCTCCTATACAGTTCCCTGGTCTCTATTGATCCTCCCTCTCCTATACAGTTCCCTGGTGTCTATTGATCCTCCCTCCCCTATACAGTTCCCTGGTCTCTATTGATCCTCTCCTATACAGTTCCCTGGTCTCTATTGATCCTCCCTCTCCTATACAGTTTCCTGGTGTCTTTTGATCCTCCCTCCCCTATACAGTTCCCTGGTGCCTATTGATCCTCCCCAATATAGTTTTCCTGGTGATCTAGGGCTTTACTAAAATATTGCTTCCCTGGTAGTGTAGAGTGGGCCAAACATAATGCAACATTGGGAAACCACTTCGGATCCAAATCTGATGGTCATAGTTTGACACGTATGCTCTAGAGCAGGGGTCTCAAACTCAATTTACCTGGGGGGGCCGCAGGAGGCAATGTCAGGATGAGGCTGGGCCGGATAAGGAATTTCACAATCTCGGCGCATCGCCGCCTCTGCCCGCCCCTCTCACTCTTCCTTCACAGAGAGGGGCGGGGAGAGGCGGCGATCCGTGCTCGATTGACGTCAGGAGGGGCAGAGCTGAAGCTGAAAGCTCTGCCCCTTCCAGGAAATGCCGGCGGATTTCCCCCCGGGCGATTTAGGGGCTCTGCAGCTCTCATTTAGCGGCGGATTACTTGGGAGCACTGAAGCGAACTTTATAGAAGGAAGCTTTTGCCGGCGAGGGCCACAAAATATTGTATCGAGGGCCGCAAATGGCCCGCGGGCCACGAGTTTGAGACCCCTGCTCTAGAGCATACATGTCAAACGCCGGCCTGCAGAGCCTTCAGATTTGGCCCTCAAGGGGTTTACCCACTTTGCATTATGTTTGGCCCACTCTAGGGTATTGGTTAAAAAGGGCGCCTGAGCTGCCTGTATGAAAAGGGCGCCGCCATAGACATCAATGTTATTTCTGGAAATATGGGTTACAAGGTGTAGAAAAGGGCGCCTGAGTTTTGATATGGGCTACACCAGGCGCCTTTTTTATAGCCGAAGTTTATATGGGCTACACCAGGCGCCCTTTTTGTAGCCGAAGTTTATATGGGCTACACCAGGCGCCCTTTTTGTAGCCTAAGTTTATATGGGCTACACCAGGCGCCCTTTTTGTAGCCGAAGTTTATATGGGCTACACCAGGCGCCTTTTTTTGTAAACAAAGTTTTTATATGGGCTACAAGCGCTGGAAGCCGAATTATTTCATTCCCCCACTATCCATGGCGGCCTGGAGGGGGAGGAGTAATTAACACATCCCGGAGTTTTTTTGTAGCCGAAGTTTTTATATGGGCTACACCAGGCGCCTTTTTTGTAGCCGAAGTTTATATGGGCTACACCAGGCGCCTTTTTTTTACAGGCGCCCTTTTTTACAGGCGCCCTTTTCATATAAACCCCACTCTAGACCACCAGGGAAGCTATATTGGAAGTAAAGCCCTAGACCACTAGGGAAGCCATATGGGGAAGATAGGCGAAATGACTTAACACTATAGAACAGTATAGGGGAGGGGAGGCGGAGCAGTGCTTTTTTCAGAAGACGGAGCCAAGGTGGCTTAAAAAAAAACATAATAATTCGGCCTCCAGCAATTGCTGGAAGCCGAATTATATCATTCCCCCACTATCCATGGCGGCCTGGAGGGGGAATAGTAATTAAAACGGCCCGGACTTGTGCAGAAGCAGGATCAGCCATATACCGGCTGTATCCTGTGCCCAAGTCTACCGGCGCCGATTTCAAATGTATGCAGGGTAGGGGCCTCTAGACACCAGGGACCTGTATGGGGGAGGACCACTAGACACCAGGGAACTGTATAGGAGAGGGAGGGGACCACTAAACACCAGGGAACTGTGAAGGAGCTGAAGCGGGGCCATTAGACCCCTAGGAACTTTATAAGGGAAGGGGGTGGACAGTAGACATTGAGGTTGCTAGGTCCCAGTGTACAATTTCACCCCCAGTTGTATCTGAGTTTGACACCCCTGATCTAGATGGTTGTCGCCCGTCACATGCGAATCCTGAACATTCCCATCCCCATTCCCAGCGCTGAACTTTATTTCCTGAGGACTGCAGGCTAATTAGCATTGGATGCCACAGCTCAGCAATGCAGAATAATTGTATGATTATTGGTGGCCAGCTCTGCCCTGCTAAACTGGAGCACAACAGTGCAGATCAATAGAGGTAATTGGGCAGCAGCAGTATGGAGGGTGTGATGCAGCATCATATTAAGCTACTTTCAGTTTCTGTGGCACACACATGACATATGGCTGCTATGGAGAAATAACATGATATCAATGTGTATATAGGCTATGATTACCTTAATCCAGAGTCACACGATACTCAGCCTGCACTCAGGTGACTCACAGCTTCCTCTGTCTATAGATGTCTCCAGATCAGACCCTTCCTCCCCCTCCTGATTAACCCCCTCCAGCCCCAGGCACAGGCTGCCCTCACTACCCACTTCCGGGTTACTATTACACAGAAGGAGAGTGAAGCCGATCTGCTACACTTCCGGCTCTCACTGACCATAGAGTGCGGGGAGAGGACAGAGAGGCGCTGCTGCTGGGAGCCTCAGCCTATTACGTAGGAATTGGCTGCCATACACTACTTAGCAAGATGTATTAATTTTGTCTACCTTGTTGTATTTCTTTTATAATATACACACCAGAACTGTTTGTGTTTTAAGTAAAACATATTTTTTAATATTGTACCTTCACTTTGCCTCTATTTATTTCCTTTTAAGCAATTCCAGTTACCTGGTTATCCTGCTGCTTCTCTGCTTCTAATAATTGTAGCCATAGCCCCTGAACAAGCATATGGAGATCAGATGTTTCTGACATTAGATCTGTCAAGATTAGCTTCATGCTTTTTTTTCTGGGGTGATTCAGACACTACTGCAGCCAAATAGATCAGCAGGGCTGCCAGGTAACTGGTATTGTTTGAAAGGAAATAAATATGTCAGCCTCCATATACCTCTCGCTGCAGTTGTCCTTTAACCACTTGAGGACCCACCCTTTACCCCCCCTTAAGGACCAGCGCTGTTTGTTGTGATCTGTGCTGGGTGGGCTGTGCAGCCCCCAGCACAGATCAGGTTGCAGGCAGAGAGATCAGATTGCCCCCCTTTTTTCCCCATTAGGGGGATGATGTGCTGGGGGGGTCTGATCGCTCCTGCCTGCTGGGTGTTGCGGGGGGGGCACCTCAAAGCCCCCCTCCGCGGCGAAATTCCCCCCTCCCTCTCCTACCTGTCCCCCCCGGCGATCGAGGCTGCACAGGACGCTATCCGTCCTGTGCAGCCTGTGACAGGACGTCCCCTGTCACATGGCGGCGATCCCCGGCCGCTGATTGGCCGGGGATCGCCGATCTGCCTTACGACGCTGCTGCGCAGCAGCGCCGTACAATGTAAACAAAGCGGATTATTTCCGCTTGTGTTTACATTTAGCCTGCGAGCCGCCATCGGCGGCCCGCAGGCTATTCACGGAGCCCCCCGCCATGATTTGACAGGAAGCAGCCGCTCGCGCGAGCGGCTGCTTCCTGTTTAATCAGCCTGCAGCTGGCGACGCAGTACTGCGTCGCGTCGCTGGTCCTGCAGCTGCCACTTTGCCGACGCACGGTATAAGCGTGCGGTCGGCAAGTGGTTAAAGAGAGCCCGAGGTGGATCTTTCTCCCGAATCCCCCTGCAGATGGGACACAGAGGCATGTTCTGGCAGTTGCTTTTCCGAATGCTGATGATCACCTAGCTTTTTTAGTAAGAATTTTTTTTGGGGGGGCTAGCATCAGCCAGGCCCCTAGACTCTCTCCAGGCCCTAGGCAACTACCTAGGTTTGCCTTGTGGATGATTCGGCTCTGCGTCCGTGTATGAGTTCAGTCACACTGCACAGGCGCAAGTATGGCTGCGTATGTGCAGTAGCGTGGAGCTGCTCGTACACAGAGGAAATCTCTTTTGTACTGCGCAGGCGAGTGCATCGCTCCCAACTGTCCCTCATTCGGAGGGACAGTCCCACTTTGGGTTCCCACTCCCCCTGTCCCTCTTTCTCCCTCTTTCTGTATTGATCTACAGATCTATGTAAATACATGTACAGTGGCATAGCTAAGGAGCTATGGGCCCTGATGCAAGTTTTACATGGGGCCCCCCAAGCACTCTATACATAACAATTGATGATATGGCGCACCAAAACCTGCCAATGGCAACCACAGTGTCAGAGGTGCAAGAAGGGGATGGGAAACAGTTTGTTAATGATTACTACTATTTAAAGCATCTATAGAAGTGATTATTAACGGCACAGGGCCAATAGAGAGCTAATATTGTGTTTGAGGGAGGGCCCCTCGGGGCCCCGATGCGGTCGCTACCTCTGCAATCCCTATCGCTACGCCACTGTATATGTTCTTTTTTACTCACCCTCACTTTATAAAGAGGAATACTTTATAAAAAGGACTGGGTGCAATATGCGCATTGTCCAGTACCGCACAGCTTAGTATTTATTTATTTTAGTATTGATATAGCGCTGACATATTACGCAGCGCTGTACAGAGATTATTGTCTTGTCACTAACGGTCCCTCAGAGGGGCTCACAATCTAGTCCCCACCATAGTCCTATGTCTATGTATGTGTCCTGTAGTGGAGTGCATGTATCATAGTCTAGGGCCAATTTAGTGGAAAGCCAATTAACTTATCTGTATGTTTTTGGGATGTGGGAGGAAACCAGAGTTCCCAGAGGAAACCCACACAGACATGGGGAGAACATACAAAATCCTTGCAGATGTTAACCTGGTTGGGATTCAAACCGGCAACCCAGCGCTGCAAGGTGAGAGAGAGCGCTAACCACTACGCCACCGTGCTGCCCACAAAGTACATGTTAGATCGGCTTATTGTATCCTTTCTTTCTTTACAGATTGTGCCAGAAGTGACTAACGTGTGACATGGACAAGATTGAGGGTTGCGGTGTGTAAAGTTCCTGCATTTGAAGGGTAATACTGCCCACCTTCTTCATCTTGTTCCAACTGCATCAACTTCTGTCTTGGAAGGTTACACCATGTTTGTTTCTGGAAACGGGTTAGCTGATCGCTCAGAAACAGCCTTATCAGTCCGCCGTACACACGCGCTACTGTCGCCTGAAAGTCTGCCTAGCGGGAGGGTCTGACGGACCCGTCGTTGGCGACCGTAGTGCGTGTGTACGCACCTTTAAGAACACTGACCTAATTATTTGAAACTGAGCTGAGCTTGAACTTTTCTACAAACGTTACCTGTCAGGGGTACCACTTTGTATGCACATGCACAATGACATCATTGTGCATGTTACATTTGGGGGGAGGGGAGCCATGATGTGAGGGCATGAAGAGGTGAATAACGAGTGTTCTGGGAAGGGGGGTGTGGGGAGGGGGGGTATGGGTTGTAGGGGGTGGGTTGAGTACTAAGTTACAGGGACAGACGATGAGTTTTGTAGCAGAATGTTTGCAAAATGCATTTTTATAATAATATTGTCCCTTAAAGAGACTCCGTAACAAAAATTTCATCCGGTTTTCTTCCATCCTACAAGTTCCAAAATCTATTCTAATGTGCTCTGGCTTACTGCAGCAAGTTCTACTATCACCATCTCTGTAATAAATCAACTTATCTCTCTCTTGTCAGACTTGTCAGCCTGTGTCTGGAAGGCTGCCAAGTTCTTCAGTGTTGTGGTTCTATGATGCATCTCCCCCTTCCAGGCCCCTCTCTGCACACTGCCTGTGTGTTATTTAGATTAGTGCAGCTTCTCTCTTCTCTCTTATCTTTTACAAGCTGGATAAATCCTCCTCTGAGCTGCCTGGGCTTTCACATACTGAGGAATTACATACAGGCAGAGCTGTCTGCGCTCTGCAGGAAGAAACAGCCTGACACTTCAGTGGAAGATAGCTGCAGGGGGAAAGAAACACACAAATGATCTCTTGAGATTAAAAAGGAAGGCTGTATACAGGCTGCTTGTGTATGGATGTATTTTCTATGTGTACATCAACCTACTTCCTGTTTTGGTGGCCATTTTGTTTGTTTACAAACACACTTTTTAAAACTGTTTTTAACCACTTTTAATGCAGCGGGGAGCGGTGAAATTGTGACAGAGGGTAATAGGAGATGTCCCCTAACGCACTGGTATGTTTACTTTTGTGTGATTTTAACAATACAGATTCTCTTTAAGTACTGTGGTCTCTTACCTGAAAGGTAAACAATGCATATACAGGTCCTCCTGAGCTTGGCTTTTTTACACAGAAGAATTTTTTAAAGTGGATCCGAGATAAACTTTTACATATTGCATAATTGTGTTCCTTTCATTAAGTTAATAGGGCATTCCTCAAGCCAAATACTTGTTTTTGTTTTGTTTTAAAATACTCTAATTCCCTATAAACTAAACAAGCCTCGCCCACAGCTCCTCCATAGTGTCTTGGCTTTTTGAGAGCCATGTAGCAAGGGCTTATGGGAGCTCAGTCTAGGCAGGAGGAGGAGGAGGTTACTAGCCAGAGATTTCAGAGGCAGAAGGGAGGAGGGAGGAGTAGAGGGGAGTGAAGTTTTCACAGGCTGGGGTCTGGAGATACAGATCAGCTTGCCTGTGTGTAATGTGACAACCAGAACATGGCCACCCTCGTATCACAGGAATAAATAATCATAAACTGTTGAAGCTGTTTGCAGCTAGATTTGCTGTGTAAACTATCTAAACTTTAGATAAAATATATAGACAAGATACTTGTTATAGTTAGTTTTTCCTCTCGGATCCACTTTAAAGAGGAACTGTGACCCAGGATTTAATTTTATCCCAGTCTGTATTACCCCCTTTCCCACGGGAAATCTTTTCCTTTTCTCAAATAAATGATCAGGATTAGGGATGCTCACCACGTTCCGCGGAATTCCGTTTTCCGCGATTCCAGACGGAAATTACTGATTCCGTTCCGTCGCATCGGAATGGAATTGGCATAGCGCTATAGCAGAAATTCCGCGGAACGATGCGTAATTCCAGCGGAATGCGGAATTTTGTAAGCCAATCAAAAGGAAGCCCCTAGAAGAAGTTTAAAGTGAAAACAACAGGATTTCTTCATGAAAATCGGAATTTCTGTACCAATCAGAGGCTTACAAAAACCACCCAAACGGATTTATGCATGAAAATCGGAATTATTTCAGCACCAATTACAGTGTTAACAAAAACCAATCAATCCTATGTTAGCGACCAGCTCCCTAGCTATCTCACCTATCCCAATCATTTTGTATAGGTCCCAAAGCTTACGCGACACTTCCTGCGGCGCAAAAACCACCGCCACGTCCCATAGCTTACACGACACCTCCTGCGGCCCCAAAACCACCGCCATGGGACCACCGCCAGATCCCAAAGTTTACGCAACACCTCCTGTGGCGCAAAAACCACAGCCATGGAACCACTGCCAGGTCCCAAAGCTTACGCGACACCTCCTGTGGTGCAAAAACCACCGCCATGGATCCACCGCCAGGTCCCAAAGCTTACGCGACACTTCCGGTGTCACAAAAACCACCGTCATGGAACGACCGCCAGGTCCCATAGCTTACGCGACACCTCATGCGGCGCAAAAACCACTGCCATGGATCCACCGCCAGGTCCCATAGCTTACGCGACACCTCCTGTGGCGCAAAAACCACCATCATGGAACGACCGCCAGGTCCCAAAGCTTATGCGACACCTCCTGTGGCACAAAAAACACTGCCATGGATCCACCGCCAGGTCCCAAAGCTTACGCGACACCTCCTGTGGTGCAAAAACCACTGTCATGGAACGACCGCCAGGTCCCATAGCTTACGCGACACCTCCTGGGGTGGCAAAATTACCGCCATGGAACCACCGCCAGGTCCCATAGCTTACGCGACACCTCCTGCGGCACCAAAATGACTGCCATGGAACCACCGCCAGGTCCCATAGCTTACGCGACACCTGCGGCGCCAAAATGACCGCCATGGAACCACTGCCAGGTCCCATAGCTTACGCGACACCTTCTGCGGCGCCAAAATGAACGCCATGGGACCACCGCAAGGTCCCATGGCGTAAGCGACACCCCCTGTGGCGCCAAAACGACCGCCATGGGACCACCGGTAGGTCCCATGGTTTAAGCGACACCTCCTGCAGCGCCAAAATGACCGCCATGGGACCACTGCTAGGTCCCATGGCTTAAGCGACACCTCTTGCGGCGCCAAAACGACCACCATGGGACCACCGCTTGGTCCCATGCCTTAAGCGACACCTCCTGTGGCACCAAAATTACCGCCATGGGACCACCGCTAGGTCCCATGGCTTAAGCGACACCTCCTGCGGTGCCAAAACGACTGCCATGGGACCACCGCTAGGTCCCATGGCTTAAGCGACACCTCCTGCTGTAAAAAAAAATGGGCTACCATTTAGCATAAACAAGGTTTCATTTGCGATTACTTTAATTTTTCCGCGGGAATGGAAATTCACAAAATTCTGCGGAAATGTAATGGCAACAGAATTTACCGCTGGCGGAATTCCGCAATTCCAGCGGAACAGAATTTGCTCTTTCCGATCATCCCTAATCAGGATGGTATGTGTGGCTGATATTGTGGTAAAACCCCTCCCACAGTGTGATGTCAGGACCTAGGTTCTGACAGTTTCCTGTCTGTGAACCTCATTGCATTGTGGGAAATATAAAGTTTCCAACTGCCAAGCAACCGGTATCTCCCTCTGTGCACATGTATATCTATAGAAAAACAAGAACCATTTAGCCTATTGCAATGTTAGTGGGTGTGCTTATAAATAATAGCAGTTGGTGCTGTCTGTTTTTTTTGAATGCCTGCCAGTAGTAAAGATGGTTATGCGCAAGCTGATTGTGCACTAAACAACACGAAGAAATTACATGGCGAATATTAATCATTTCTTAATCTCTCTACTATTTTTTAACTTCTCACTGTGCAATGTATTGATTAATTTTTTTCCCCCTTTTTGCTAAAGTTCCACTTTCAATTACATTTAGATCATTCTGCACAGAAACTTTATAACTCAGATCCTAGAAAAATCAAAACCGAAAGTGTGTAGCAACTGGGAGTCCAGATTTGGACAATGTTCTGTACGTGGGAGAAACTGGACAAACTCTGTGCAAACGTAAGAATGGACACAGGCACACTATTAATGATACCAAATCTGGACACCCAGTTGCTACACACTTTCGGTCCAACGGACACAGCATGGATGATCTTTGTGTCACTGCCCTGAAGGGTGGCTTCAAAACGTCAAATGACCGATTAATAGCAGAAACAAAATTTATAAATTGGTTCAAAGCTGTGGAGAAGGGTTTGAATAAGGACAACAACTTTTTATATTGGTATGAGGCTGATGATATTTGAACTTTCTCAGCCATTCTAGCTGAACTTGTGAACTAAGAATTTACGATACCTCTGGGTCAATCCTAATCCCAGGTCTGTGAGCATGAAGTAAACAAGGATCCTTATCTCAGCTAACAACCTCTAACCCCATTTAGATGTTCTGTTTGAATTAAGGCATTTTAATGACATGTATTTATGCTTGAAAAAAAATCTGTTTCCCCTTTTGATGTTGCATGTATATAAGCTGTCTGTACCACCAGGTTGCAAACTAACAGGATATAAGCCCGACGAAGGCTGCAAGGCTGAAAGCTTGTTTATTTTTATTCATTTTTAGTTAGCCAATAAGTGGTATCATCCTGATTTAAAACGTCTTGCTTTTACTGATGGCTAACACGGTACAACACTCTACTGCCATCCTAGAAAAATGTAATTTTAGTTTTCCATAATATGGAGACACTACCTTGCTGCACTACCGGCGGCTCTTGGTGTTCCTTGTGTGGTGTTTGGAAGGTGCCTGGTGGTTTCTCATCAGCCACACTGAGATGGATCCTCACATTTTGGTGCCCTTGGCTGTTCCAAGTGTGAAGAGTATGTATGTGGCAGCTACAAGACAGACTTAAAAAGATAACGAGGAAGTGAGAGGACATGGCTTGGTGACCACAAAGACAGACCATTGGCAGAAGACCTATCTCTGGCTTACTGAAAAGAGGAAACAGACTTCCAACTGAAAGGAAAGATGTCTTATGAAAGAGGAAATGATGAGAAAATCCATTCTCTGTGTGCTTGACTGCACATTCTTCTGCAGCAAGTAGTCGTTTTTTGAACACACCTTGTGTTCTTAGATGAATGAATATTGGATGTGATTTATTAACCCTTTAGCAGCCAATTGCAAGTGCTCTAGGCCAATTTATTTTATCACATTTTTGATTTCTTATTTGTTACATTTCCTTGCTTCTAATTAGTACTGCTGTAATGTGTATTTATGACCGCTTGTCACTAGGGGGCAGTGTTAGACAATAACAGAGGACTTCTACTTTCAGTTTCTATATTTTCTGCTAGTAGGGAGAGATCAAAGCATTCCAAGAATTTACAGCACGAGTTCTACTAACTGAGGTCAGAATCAGTCCACTTATTTCTTAAGCTGCTAATGGGTTAACATACTTCCAAACTTAAGATTTTAGGTGATTTTGCAAACCTGTCTTAGTTAAGTTAAACTATTCTATGAATTTAATTATGTTCTTTGAATGCTTGCATATTTTTTTTCCAAGGTATTGCTAGTTTAATGTTTGCTCCAGTGTTACAGCCAAGAGCAGTCAGGTTTTCCATGATGTCTAAACCCTGCTTAGTTCAGCAGTACAAGAATAGCTGTGAAGAACAGACGCGGATGTCCCACAGGCCTCCACCATTCATCATCAGCGTTCTCTGACATTGAATGAAGTTCAGGAATGGCTGGAGGCTCCAGAGAGTGATCAATCTCTAGCCGATCAATAATTACACCAAGGGAAGGTATTGATTTGTTGTAGTTCGGATACAGTGAAGTCTGTTCAATGCCAACAATTTTATATACGCTGCATAAGATAAATGGCTTCCTCCTTTTCTCAAATCAGCCAAGTCACATTTAACCCTGTTGGATCATATAACCTTCTTTGGTCCTCTATCTTGTTTCCTCACTTGTCCTGTTGAAAACAATGGAGAATGAATTCACGTGTTAGCGCACAGTTTAAAAAAAGGAGCTCGTGCCATTGACTTTCACCACTCATGCCTGAGATGGCAGAGATACGTCATGGAAATCCATGTATGGTTCCTGGGGGCATGGGGAACTCAATAGGACAGACTGGTAGTGACTCACAGATAAGATGCAGATACCGAACAGTGAGGTTGTAGAGCACCAGAAGACTAAGAATGTCTAGAACATCAGGGCAGATCTGGAATAGGGGAATAAGCTACATAATGGTAGAAGTAGTTGAATAAAGTAGACTAGGTGTAGGACAAATGTGGACATCTCCTAACATTTGTTAGTTAATCTCCAAGCAATCATTCCAGTTCCACTTGGGAGGAATAGAGAGGGAATTGGGTAACTTTCACGGTAAGTTAATGAAGGATTCCCATAGCCTTCTGAAGGCAAGAAATATGTCTTACATAGTTGCTTGGCTCCAGGTCAGGTGAAGAGATCTTCCTGTGATATGTGGGCACGATTGGAATGGTCATATTTCCGCACTGTTTCTTCTACTTTATATGGCTGACCCCCTTGAAAAGGTTTGCTAGGACCAACCAATCTGTCATAAGGTGGGAACTTCTCTGTAAACAATAAGAGTAGGGCAAGAATAGGCTTGTACCAGGAGACGTGATCTTAGAGAAGAAAGATGAAAACCATACATGAAGGAGATGAGAGTGAAGGAAAGGAGGAAGCCTCCAACGAGATGACCAGAAAAGAAAGTTCATCCAGAAACATGAGAGATTCAGTAGGTCATGAGGACTTTGAAGAGTTTGTCCTGAACTTTGATGATTATGACCTGTGGGAGTCCATCAAAAACCATCTCACGCAGCCAGATGGAGACAGGATCGGTGAGTAAAAAGGATTCATTTATGCAAAAATAACCCTTTTTTTGCATTTGATGTCTTATGTACGTATATGTGCACTTCAATTTAATTTCTGTGTCATGCTTTATGAAAAAAACAGGGTTCTTAACCTCTTCACTACTGAGGGTTTTTTCCCTTATAGACCAAAGCAATTTTCACATTTCAGCGCTCCACCCATTCATTCACCAATAAAAACAAAAGTTTGCTTTCTTAAAACAGAAAGAATTTGCGATAATTCAGGTTGGAGTGAGCTTGAGACGTCTCCCAGTGCATTACTGCTGAATATATGCAAATTAACCATTCACCAATAACTGTACCACTACTTATCACACCAAAATCATCTATACATTGGTTTTTTTTTCCACCACAAATTGGGCTTTCTTTGGGTGGTATTTTTTGCTAAGAATTATTTTATTTCATATGCATTTTAACAGAAATAATAAGAATAATTATTTCTCAGTTTTCAGCCATTATACTTTTAAAATAAAACATGCAACTGTAGATAAAACCCACACATTTTATTTGCCCATTTGTTCCAGTTATTCCAACATTTAAATATGTCTCTAGTACAATATATGGTAAAAATATTTTATTTGGAAATAAAGGTGCATTTTTACCATTTTTGTACAATCCCCTATGTGCAGATAACAACATTACACCCTCATGGCAAACATATTTAAAAAGTTAAGTCTCTAACTTAATAATTTATGTGTTTTCTTAAATTCGTCCATATATATATATATATATATATATATATATATATATATATGTATATGAATATATATATATATATATATATATATATATATACTGTATGTATATATATATATATGTATATATGTGTATATATATATATATATATATATATATATATATATATATATATATATATATATATATATATATAAAATTGCACTATTATATTTGTCTACTAGAGGAAATCTCAGCTTTCCATATGTTTCTTTTGTACAGTTCTTCAATGAATAATTTCTGCTGTTAATTTCATAAATCCAGCTCTTAGATTGGCTTTGGGAACATAGGTTCCTATTCTCCAATCTGTCCTGTAACTGCTGGTTACATCAGAAACCATAGACGATTAATTACGCCCAGGGATGACAAGTGAAGTCTACTTTTTCACTCTATTGAGTTAGCCAATAAACTACATCATTTTTACTCAACAGTTTTGCTTTAACAGGTGACTAAACATTAAAATCCATTGTTGTTAGTAAAATTGACTTATTTGTCAATCTAGAAATGCAGTTTTAGTGCCCTTTCTGTTTCTGCTGTATGGTAAGAATTCCTTCTGATACTTTTTTTTATTTCAGTGGGCAGTACATTTTTAAGATAGCTTTCTTCATGGTCATTTCCAAGACTTAACCCCCAAAAAGTGCAGTCAGACAAAATGATAAAAGTACAATTGCAGGGCACACACTTTAACCTTGTACATTTGGAACAATACAGATCACTCTTCAGATGACAGAGGTTCTGCCTGTCAGAGCTTTCATCAGGTTTTATGACCAATGGACAATGACAAGCTATTTTTTGCTAAACAGAAAACACTCCAACTAGGATCAGCCTTTTTTATAATTTAGAAAATGCCTTTAACAGAAAGTATTTTTTTTAATTATAACTAGCAAGTGTGGCCCTGCTTACACATAAAACAGGTTTAGTTGGGTATGATTAAAAGGAAAAGCAATGATGAGTTGGTTAGATACGCTGACACAAAATAAGATTAGTGATGGACAGGTGACCAGGGGAAAAACCTTGGTGGTGAAGTGGCAAAGAACCAAGAAATGTATTGGTTATTGGCTTGGTAATGTGGTGTAGTCATGATATGTAGGTTGAGTATAAGCTTTCCCTACCAATCCCTAAAGTGGGCCAGTGACCATTGAGTATGTAAACATCCCTTGTGGTGTACAGGCTGTTATCCCTGGTAATGTCATTGTTGGTCTATTAGTATGTTCCCTTGTGATGTTCCTGTTTGTGTATTTGTAAGTTCCACTAATACTGTCCCTAGTGGTGTATTGGTAAGCCTCCTGGTAATATTACTGGTGGTGTATTGGTAAGCCTTCTGGTAATGTTCCTGGTGGTGTATTGGTAAGCCTCCTGGTAATTGTCCTGGTGGTGTATTGGTAAGCCTCCTAGTAATGTTCCTGGTGGTGTTTTGGTAAGCATCCTGGTAATGTCCCTGGTGGTGTGTATTAGTAACCCTCCTGGTAATGTTCCTGGTGATGTAATGGTAAGCCTCCTGGTATTGTTCCTGGTTGTGTATTAGTAAGCTTCCTGGTAATGTTCCTGGTGGTGTATTGGTAAGCCTCCTGGTAATGTTCCTAGTGGTGTATTGGTAAGCCTCCTGGTAATGTTCCTGGTGGTGTATTGGTAAGCCTCCTGGTAATGTTCCTGGTGGTGTATTAGTAAGCCTCCTGGTAATGTTCCCGGTGATGTATTAGTAAGCCTCCTGGTAGTGTTCCTGGTCATGTATTGGTAAGCCTCCTGGTAATGTTCCTGGTGGTGTATTGGTAAGCCTCCTGGTAATTGTCCTGGTGGTGTATTGGTAAGCCTCCTGGTAATGTTCCTGATGATGTATTGGTAAGCCTCCTGGTAATGTTCCTGGTGGTGTATTGGTAAGCCTCCTAGTAATGTTCCTGGTGATGTATTGGTAAGCCTCATGGTAATGTTCCTGGTTATGTATCGGTAAGCCTCCTGGTAATGTTCCTGGTAATGTATCGGTAAGTCTCCTGTTAATGTTCCTGGTGGTGTATTGGTAAGCATCCTGGTAATGTTCCTGGTGATGAATTGGTAAGCCTCCTGGTAATGTTCCTGGTGGTGTATTGGTAAGCCTCCTGGTAATGTTCTTGGTGGTGTATTGGTAAGCCTCCTGGTAATTGTCCTAATGGTGTATTGGTAAGCCTCCAGGGAATGTTCCTAGTGATGTATTGGTAAGCCTTCTGGTAATGTTTCTGGTGGTGTATTGGAAAGCCTCCTGGTAATTATCCTGGTGGTGTATTGGTAAGACTCCGGGTAATGTTCCTGGTGGAGTATTGGTAAGCCTCCTGGTAATGTTCCCGGTGATGTATTGGTAAGCCGCCTGGTAATGATCCCGATGATGTATTAGTAAGCCTCCTGGTAATGTTCCTGGTTATGTATTGGTAAGCCTCCTGGTAATGTTCCTGGTCATGTATTGGTAAGCCTCCTGGTAATGTTCCTGGAGGTGTATTGGTAAGCCTCCTGGTAATGTTCCTGGAGGTGTATTGGTAAGCCTCCTGGTAATGTTCCTGGTGGTGTATTGGTAAGCCTCCTGGTGATGTTCCTGGTCATGTATTGGTAAGCCTCCTGTTAATGTTCCTGGTGATGTATTGGTAAGCCTCCTGGTAATGTTCCTGGTGATGTAATGGTAAGCCTCCTGGTATTGTTCCTGGTTGTGTATTGGTAAGCCTCCTGGTAATGTTCCTGGTGGTGCTTTGGGAAGCCTTCTGGTAATGTTCCTGGTGGTGTATTGGTAAGTCTCCTGTTAATGTTCCTGGTGGTGTATTGGTAAGCGTCCTGGTAATGTTCCTGGTCATGTATTGGTAAGCCTCCTGGTAATGTTCCTGGTGGTGTATTGGTAAGCCTCCTGGTAATGTTCCTGGTGGTGTATTGGTAAGCATCCTGGTAATGTTCCTGGTGGTGTATTGGTAAGCCTCCTAGTAATGTTCCTGGTGGTGTATTGGTAAGCCTCCTGGTAATGTTCCTGGTCATGTATTGGTAAGCCTCCTGGTAATGTTCCTGGTAATGCATTGGTAAGCCTCCAGGTAATGTGCCCGGTGATGTATTAGTAAGCCTCCTGGTAATGTTCCTGGTGATGTATTGGTAAGCCTCCAGGTAATGTGCCCGGTGATGTATTAGTAAGCCTCCTGGTATTGTTCCTGGTGATGTATTCGTTAGCTTTCTGGTAATGTTCCTGGTTGTGAATTGATATAACTAGGGGACACAGTTATTTAGTGCATCCCAGAGTTCTCCTTTAAGACCCATAAAGGGCTTGTTGATTCAGAATTCAGCCGGGATGCCATTTGTCATACACAGCTTTCACCTTGAGTAGAAATGACCAATGAGATACAAGGAACCCCTGTTTGCATACAGAATGAATCCAAATCATACGCAGCTTGGAACTCAGCCAATTAAAATCAACAGGAAGTGCATTTGATTGGCCCATTTCCAAGCAACATACAACTTGCATTCAATTTGCATGAAAGTTGGACTTATTAGCATCCCATTGGCTATCTCTAGTGCTGGGTGATGTCACTAGAGTTCAGGGAATCCTGGAAATATTGACATGACCCAGAAAGTAGTCGCCTCCACGCGTATTCTGGGAACAGTGTTCATCCAGCAAGAAGGAGCGTGTTCAGCAATTTATTCATTTTATGATGTGTTCAGAAAAGTATTTCCTCTGATTTTTTTTTATTTTTTTTTATTTTTGAATAAACATAGTTTGTTGTTAAATAAATATTTACACATAACAATAATGCGGAATACAAAAACGCATAACAAAATCCATGCAAAACGGTTTAAGCGAGGTTCACATTATGGATTTCATTATTAGAACTATTATTATTATTTTTAATTTATATAGTGTGCAAGGTTCGCGTTATGAATTTTATTATTATTATTTTTTATTTATATAGTGTCAATGTCTTTCACAGCGTTTCACATAGTACAAAATAAATAGTGAGGAGCATAAATTCATGAGAAGTTCAAAACTCTGTACAATCAATGGGCTTGATTCACAAAGCAGTGCTAACTGTTAGCACGCCTGTGAAAATCCCCTTAGCACGTCTAAACCAGCTTTTCGCGCGCAAAACTGGGACTTGGTGCGCGCATAGGACTTTGTGGCGTAAAACTTTGGGCACAAAACTTTGCGCGCGGTCTGATTGAGAAATCCGGTGCTAACCTACTTAGCACCCTGGTTAGCACGTCTAAAGACTTTAGACGTGCTAAGTAGGTTAGCACTGCTTTGTGAATCAAGCCCAATGACTCCCAGCAATACAAGTACATACATAGCTGATGGGTGGCTTGAGATGTCACCAATACGGGTACATGTTCATATGATAACTTACAGCAGTATAAGACTAGAGATGGCTCGAACGGTTCGCATTCAAACGCGGACACGCAAACTTCGGTGGTTCGCGATCGTGATCTAACAAGAAATATACGCGAGTTCGACCTGCCCCCTATACATCACAGTCAGCAGGCACAGGGTAGCCAATCAGGCTACACTCCCTCCTGGAGCTCCCCCCCCCCGTCCTTATAAAAGGCAGGCAGTGTCTGCCATTTCACTCACTTGTGTGGCTGCAGTAATTAGAGAAGGGAGAGCTTGCTGCAGAGACATTAGGGAAAGTTTAGTTAGGCTCTTGTTAGGCTTGTTAGGTTGCTCTTTCTTGCTGATACTTATTGCTAAAAAGCACTCCTCATGCTCAACAGCTCTTTTGAGAGCTAATGTTGTTCTTGTGATCTATTTTTTTTTGTGTGTGTGTGTCCCACAGACACTTGTTGCATATACAGCCCTGTCAGTCGCAACTGGCCCTTGGCCCCTTGGTAATTCCTACTGTGCCCCTGCCAGGCCCAGCACATTCAGTGACTACCTGTTCATGGTACCTGTGTGTGTGACAGCTGCACATTTGTAATACCAATCCCTGCATACCTGTTCAGTGCACCTACCCACATGACCGCACGCAGTGTTATATACCAGTCACTGCACCTGTTCACGGTACCTGTGTGTGTGACAGCTGCACATTTGTAATACCAATCCCTGAATACCTGTTCAGTGCACCTACCTACCTACGTGACCGCAAGTGTGAGAATCCGCGGAGACGCCGCCACGCGGGGCAGCATGGCGGCGGTCTCCGCTTCCCAGCCAGCAAGTTCCGCCTCACATGCGGAACTGCTGGCACGGGCTCGTGGGGACACCGCCGCCGCGGCTGGCGACTTGGCGACGGGTCCGGTGGTGCAGCCGGCAGCCTTCAGCACGAGTTCGCGCGCGGACCCCGGGCCTGGCCTCTCTGCTACACAGAGGCAAAGGGTCAGGATGTATACCTCCTACGTAGGAGGGTCAGCTGACTCTTTAGTCAGCTGACTGCTGGAGCACTGAGGATTGGCTGGGTGGCGCTGCAGATGCGCTCCCAGCATATAAGGAGCCTTTCTTCAGTTGCTCCTTGTCTGCTGTCGTGAATACATTGCTGTGTTAGCGCTCAGAGTAGCTCAGTGCCCTGGTGTTGATACTAAGGATTTCACACCTTAGTTAGGATTGTATTTGATATTGTATCTGTGTTTTGACTCCGGCTATCCTTGACTACTCTCTCTCTCTACGCTATTGTACCTCTGCTTATCTGATTCTTGTTGCCGACCTCTGCCTGATTACCGATTACTCTTCTGCCTTCCGCTCCTGTACCGCTGCCGCCATCTCTGTTGCTGAACCCTTGCCTGTCTGACCTTTCTCCCTTCAGAGGAACGTCTCCCACTGGAGGGTTATCTCTGAGGCTTGCCTCTCCGAGACGCCTGCCCCAAGCAGACGATTACTGCTAGAGGTCGAGATTACTCACTCTGCCTGGTTAGAGGATCTCACTCACGAGGTTCCCATTCAGAGATAACCACACCTCTGAGGAATTGCCGTGTGGTGGATATTTCCACACTTCTGTGATATATCACTGTATTTATTGTGTTCTTTGCTGGGTGCCCAGAGGTTAGCAATATATCTGTATTATCGGTGATTTTGCAGATCTCCAATAATCAGGTATATATCTGCATTCTTGGTGATACTGCAGATCGCCAATAATCAGATTCTCTCTGTGTGCTGACACTGATCGTTACAGCAAGCAGTGTTATATTATATACCAGTCACTGCACCTGTTCACGGTACCTGTGTGTGTGACAGCTGCACATTTGTAATACCAATCCCTGCATACCTGTTCAGTGCACTTACCTACCTACGTGACCGCAAGTAGTGTTATATTATATACCAGTCACTGCACCTGTTCACGGTACCTGTGTGTGTGACAGCTGCACATTTGTAATACCAATCACTGCATACCTGTTCAGTGCACCTACCTACCTACGTGACCGCAAGCAGTGTTATATTATATACCAGTCACTGCACCTGTTCCCGGTACCTGTGTGTGTGACAGTTGCACATTTGTAATACCAATCACTGCATACCTGTTCAGTGCACCTACCTACCTACGTGACCGCAAGCAGTGTTATATTATATACCAGTCACTGCACCTGTTCACGGTACCTGTGTGTGTGACAGCTGCACATTTGTAATACCAATCACTGCATACCTGTTCAGTGCACCTACCTACCTACGTGACCGCAAGCAGTGTTATATTATATACCAGTCACTGCACCTGTTCACGGTACCTGTGTGTGTGACAGCTGCACATTTGTAATACCAATCCCTGCATACCTGTTCAGTGCACCTACCTATGTGACCGCAAGCAGTGTTAACTGTAAATATTAGAGAATGGTGCAATGTTATAAAAAACACTATATAACTGAAAATAAAAATATATTAGAATATAATAGTCATAATTTTTTTTCGCTTCAGTGTCTAGGCTAATGTAATAAATGTATGTTATAAGTAGACTTTTCATTTAAATACAGTGAGGACTTTATTTCTGATCTGTGTCGGTTACTGTCTCGGTTGTCCGGTATGTACAGTTCTGAATCTGGAGGAGCCCCCGGCGTTGCGCCGACAGCTTGCGGCAAAGAATCGGGTCAGCAGGAAGGAAGCCACCGTAACTCCTCCTCAAACAAACTGGGCCAAGAAAAAAACTGACCGGAAGGGACCCCACGAGGTGAGATCTTACCCAGTTTACCATCCCATCCTCCTTTCCTGAGTTTCAGGAATTTGCAGGTAAATTGGTTAAACTTCTGGCCGCAATCCGTAAATCCAAAATCATTTATTTACCTCCCTGTATTAAAAAAGTGCTGTCATATTTACACTGCGCTTTGTACAGCACATTAAATAAGTTGTGTCACCTGGCACACACCTTCAATTTTTATTGGCCAATCATTGACCAATTTTATCACTTCCATGTAGTGGGAGAGTTTACCTACACAATCTTCTCATAGTATTGTGTTGGCCCTTATACTACATGGAGGTGGTAAAACTGGCCAATCAAAATTGGTGTGTAAGCGCCCTAATGCTGGGCATACACGGCTCGATTTTACTGCTCGATTCTCCTGCTTGATCGATTCCCTGCTCGATTCCGCAGGCGATTCTCTTATGTGCCGCTCCATTTTTTAAAAATCTTTTTCCATTCACTTCAATGCGGAATCGAGTGGCGAATCAATCGAGCAGGAGATCGGACATGTCGGAGATTATCTATCGAGCCATCTTAACCTCCTTGCCAGGTTATCCCGAGCTGAGCTCGGGGGTAACCTGCGCAGGAGGATTGCTAAGGCCCCGCTGGGCCGATTTTCACAATTTTTTTTTATTGCACGCAGCTAGCACTTTGCTAGCTGTGTGCATAACTAGATTGCCACCTCTCGCCGCCGATTTGCCGCTACCCGTCACGCCACGCCACCCTCCCCTCCCCCCCGACCCCTTGCGCAGCCTGGCCAATCAGTGCCAGGCAGCGCTGAGGGGTGGATCTGACTCCCTCTGACGTCCATGACGTCGGTGATGTCATCCTGCCCCATCGCCATGGCGACGGGGGAAGCCTTGCAGGAAATCCCGTTCTGAATGGGATTTCCTGCTTGCGCAGATCGCCGGAGGCGATTGGAGTGGGTGGGGGGATGCCGCTGCTCAGCGGCTATCATGTAGCTAGCGCTAGGCTAGCTACATGATTTAAAAAAACAAAAAACAAAAAAAAAAGTGCTGCGCTGCCTCCCTGCCGCAATAATTGGAACGGCAAGGGGTTAATGTCTCAGAATCGAGCCATGTATTCCCAGCATAACATCCCTGCTATTTTTCTAGAGACAATATTTTACCAGGTGATCATTTTTCCAAGTTGATGCAAATGTTGTTGCAGTGTTTATGTAGCTTGGAGTTGGGTCAACCCACATTTTGTGATCCAAATCATGACACTTTTCAGAATCCTATGCTTTTCACCATGATTGTCATTTTCTTAAAGTGAATGTTTACCGTTTCCAAAAAGAAAAAGTCAGATACTAACCTAAGGAGAGGGAAGGCTCGGTCCTAATGTCCCCCGTGGCAGTATTCGACCAGTTCGGTCAAATACTGCCACTTCCGCATGCCGAAGGAAGCTTTTGGAAGCCTTCGGGAGCACTCGGGCTCCCGAGGACGGGGCCGCTCCATACTACGCATGCGCGAGCGCCCTCTATGATGCGCTCGCGCGTACGTATTATGGAGCGTCCCGTCTTCGGAAGCCCGAGTGCTCCCGAAGACCTCCGAAGTCCCTGCGGCGGCGGACGCGAACGGGGGAGCCAGCGCAGCACCGAGGGCACCGGGAGAGGAGAGGGAAGGCTCATTAGGACCGAGCCTTCCCTCTCCTTAGGTGAGTATCTGACTTTTTTATATTTGAAACGGTACCCATTAACCTTGATTTTCTATTACATAATGACACTTTGTGACAGTTGCCACTTTTATAAATTGAACAAACAGAT
The DNA here is from genome assembly GCF_040937935.1 of Hyperolius riggenbachi. NCBI lineage: Eukaryota > Metazoa > Chordata > Amphibia > Anura > Hyperoliidae > Hyperolius > Hyperolius riggenbachi. Next base: position 293,115,736 of record NC_090652.1, read on the forward strand.
CTAATCACAACTATATAAGGGCCAGCGGAGATCACTGCTTCAATAGTGCCGAACAAACACCTTAGAGAATAGTGGAGCACAAAAGTGTTTTGTTTTCAGCATGTGTTATGTATTTTTGTGTTCTCCTTTGAAGCAAGATTAGCTACACACCTTTACTTTGTCTCTGTGAGGTTACATTATTCAGATAAATCTTGCACAGGACACAAAGAAAACAGAGAGAAATGAACCCTGTGAGTATTTAGAGAAAAGAGCCTGTCTAATTCCCCCTCATCTATAAGTAATCATAAGTGTTATTTGATCTCTCAGCTGTGTCAGCACAGACATTCAGCAGTCCTTGGCAGACACAGCTAATATGTAAACACAGGATGTTAATGTCTGCTTCCATGAAAGGAGGAAGTAGACACACTGTAGATTTATTGCAGGAGCTCTGTAAGCTGTAACACAGAAATGTTTTTCTTTAAAGACACTCTGCAACAACAAAAATATCCCTCTGGAAGATACTTGCATCGGGAGGGAGAAGCCTCAGGGTCCCAATGAGGCCTCCCCATCCTCTGTAGCCTGGGATAATCCAGCGCTGGCACCCCCAAAACTACCTCGACAAATCCTGACAATTACTGTGCATGTGCAGCAATATTTACCTACACGATCCGGCGCAGGCACAGTAGCGGCTCTTTACTCAGGCTCAGGCAGAAATAGCTGAGCCTGATTGATCCGCTCTTCTGCACAGGCGCAAAGCACTCGTGCCTGCGCAGTAGAGCTTATATGATCGGGATCGGCTATTTCTGCCATAGCTTGAGCAAAGAGCCGCTACTGCGTCTGCACTGGATCCCGCTGTTCGGGGGGTCGCAGTGTTGGATTGCTGGGACAAATGAGGACGGGGGAAGCCTCGTTAGGATCCAGAGGCCTCCCCCTCCTAAGATAAGTATCCCCTAGAGCAGGGGTGCCCATTAGGTAGATCGCGATCTACCGGTAGATCGCGAAGGCCTTCATGGTAGATCCCAACCCATCTACAGTTTCCATTCTGTATATACAAGTGTGCTCCTAAAATTGTACAAGGGTAGATCACTGTGACTTGCTAATTTTTAAAAGTAGCTCACAAGCCGAAAAAAAAGTGTCGGCACCTCTGCCCTAAAGGGGTTTCTTTGTTACAGGTTTTTTTAAAGGTTATTATGCTGTTGCTTATTTTTTAAAGCAGAGAGGAAGTTCTCAGTTCAGGTCCACCATTTTAGCCGCCTGGATGTGATTGTCACGTCCAGGCGGCTGCAGTAGAGCTGCTGCGTGCTCCCACGCGCACCTGCGTTCTCCCGTGCCCCCCCCCCCCCCCCCCCCTCTTTAGCCCAGAGATCAATGAATGGGAATATAGTTTCCATTCATTGATCTAAGTCCCCATCAGAAAGGCCGATGGCTTCTTAGCAGAAGCCGCAGTCTTTCTCAGAAAAAAAAAAGTTTACCGTCCTTCCTATACTTCCTGGAAGCGAGAGCGTTCGCTTCCAGTACTAAGTTGTTTTTTTTTACTTTTTTGTTCATCACAGGCAAAGAAAAACGTGGGCACCAGTAAAATGCACACCTCTGTGTTTAATGATGCATTGCAGGCAACATTCCAACAGATCTGACAGCAAAAAGGCAATACTTCACCCCATCCAGGTGCACCCAGCATAGAGACCCCTTGGTCAACAATTGTTTCACATCAGAGATGCATCATCAAGGACCCTTCAGATCTTGGCAGCGTGGGACAGGAGCTCCACGCCAGCAAGACAGCGCTTCCCTTTTAAAGGACTTCCGGGTGCGCTCACATGATCCCACCGGCCAATCAGATTGTCCTGTACGCATGACGCAGCCGCATGCGTACAAAAATACGCATGCGCATGCGGCATATATGGGTTGGCTGCCTCCCACGGCTGAATGTCGCATGCCATGCGTCCATTCATCCGCGTGGGATACATCATGCTGCCAATCCCTAGCAAAAAACTTTTTGCTAATTAGTACAGGGTTACTGACTGACCAGGGGGAGCAATGGCCTGGCGGCCTGTGCACACAACCTGGAAGAATACTCAGGATAAGAGGCACGGTAGCTCATACATATAAGCAATTACAGAAACCATTATCGAAAGGTGAAAAAAGGTCACCAAGTGTAATGAAACAAGAAAAGCAACGCCACAGATTCAGCCCAAGAAGGAAGTATATCAAGGAGATCCATATTGGAATTAGCTCGACCATTCGCTTTACCCTCCCACTTAGATAGCCCCTCCCATACAAAGACCCTCCCTCAAATATTCCCTTACAGCAAATTTATAAATGCATATCTAATATTTACATTAGGAGCAAGAAAAACCTATGTCATTTTTTATCTACCTTTCAAGGAACACAGCAAGGTCATTTTTATCATTGAAACCTAACGGACCCATGGCCTCGGTTTTAGAGATTAGGTAAGCTTCTCGCTGCAACAATATTTTCTCACGGTCCCCTCCCCTTTTGGGATTCTGGACATGCACCAAACCCACCATTCTCAACAGTGAAGGGTTGCTGTCGTGCGCTACACTAAAATGCTCGACCAGCCTAGGTACTCCTCCTTCACCTTTTCTTATAGACCTGATGTGTTCCACAAGTCTTTCACGCATAGGACGCGTGGTTTCACCGATATAATATCGAAGACAGGGACAGAAGAGCACATAAACGACAAATGCGGTTCTACATGTAATAAAGTGTTTGATCTGGACGTCCAAATGTCCTAACCTCACGTTAGATGCTCTCAGCATATGGCTACAAGTGGGACAAAAACCACAAGGGAAACTACCCATAATTCTTCGATTGTTTAGCCAATTGTCCTGATGCTGTTGAATCTGCTCGCTTTGAGTAACCACAGAACCCAGGGTAAACCCCTTTCTGTAAGCTATAGTAGGTGCCTTAAGCACCTTATCTCCTAATCCTGTGTCACGTTCTAAGATGGACCAATTTTTGGAAATAATTTCCTTAATTTTTCTTGACATAGGTGTGTAATCAAACACAAAGATGAAGTTATCATTGTCTTTTGCTCTCACTTCTGGGGATTTCTGGTCTTCCGCCCCCTCCAGCAACTGGTTCCTATCCTGCTCTCTTACTCTCTCCAGAGCTCTATCAAGGACGGCAGCCTCGTAACCTCGCTCTAAAAATCTCTGGTACATCTCGCCTGACTGTAATTCAAAATCCTGTTCATTAGTATTATTTCTTTTTAACCTCAAAAATTGGCCATAAGGGATGGCTGATTTAACATGGGGGGGGTGATAACTGTCGTTATGTAGCACCGAATTTGTCGCTGTGCTCTTCCTATACCCCTTAGTTATTAGGGTATCCCCCTGTACCTCCAGTGTTAAATCAAGGAAAGCGACCCGATCACCTCCCCATTCACCTGTGAACCGCATATTCAACACATTATCATCCAGGTACTGCATAAAACGGTCGAACCTGTCCCTGGTGGACGCCCAAATGACAAGCACATCGTCCACATACCTCGACCATGTCCTCAGATCATATCTATAGGGATTTCTTTCTCCATAGATATACTCTGCTTCCCATTTCGCCAGAAACAGATTAGCGAAAGTTGGAGCTACCGCTGTTCCCATGGCTGTACCAGCTATCTGTTTATACCACCTCCCCTCAAATCTGAAGGCATTGTGATCTAAGACAAACGAAAGGCAATCACCCAGAAACCGACTTTCTGCGTCAGTTTTCCAACCACAGTCATGTAAGTGTTCGAGGACTGCCTCAACCCCCATTTTCTGCGGTATCCTGTTGTACAGGTTCACCACATCAATGGTGGCAAGGCAGTCACCCTTCCTTCACTCCAACTGTTGTACCATTTGCAGGACATGGGTGGTGTCCTTCAAATAAGATGGCACAAAAGATAACAGAGGTCTAAGGACATGGTCGAGGTACTTAGAAAGGGGCTCAGTAACTGAGCCCCTTCCAGAGACAATGGGCCTGCCCGGGGGGTCCACCAGGGACTTGTGGACCTTGGGCAGGAAATAGATCACTGGTTTCTTAGGATAGGGTAAGAACAAGTCTTCTCCCAGTTTAGCATTGATGAACCCCTCCTGAACTCCCTTTCTGAGGAGGTTCCTCAGTTGATTTTGATACTGATAGGTGGGATCCCTCTCTAACTTTAAGTAAGTATTGGAGTCCCCCAACTGCCTCATGGCTTCATTGATATAACTAGCTGTGGACATCACGACAATATTCCCCCCCTTGTCCGCTTTTTTGACAGTCAAGTCACGGCGGGACTTCAACCATTTCAAGGCCCGCCATTCTGTAGCAGATAAATTCCTTTTATCCCGAGGATATATCAAGGCTTTAGCGTCCCTTAAAACTTGCTTCTGGAAGATATCAAGTGCAGAGCCCGACATAGGCGGGAAGGGGGCGACAGACCTGCAGGCCCGATATGGTCGGGCCCGCAGGTCTGCCGCCTCACCCTCCTCGCCCAGGTCCCCACCCTCCAACAGCAGCGACTGCAGATCAGCCAACGCCATTACATCTCTCGGAGTTGGATTTGGAAAGAAGCCCAGATTCCCAACTGGACAGGAGGCAGGCACCGTTTCTCCAGAGCCATAGATACGACATATGTTCATCTTCCTCACATTTTTGTAAAGATCGATCTCAAAACGTGTGTAATCAAAGTTCCTTGTGGTCACGAAATTCAAGCCTTTGGATAACACATCAATGCATGCCTTAGGAAGCTCTACATGAGATAGGTTTAGCACCTGTACAGTTCCAGATCCATCACTCTTAGGTTGTATTATCGGGGCGGTAGCCCCTTCCACGACACTCGTCTTGCACATTCTGCCCCTAGGCTTTCTCCGTCCCCTCCTTGTTTTTCTAAAGGGATATTTTTGGGTTTGGGCCCTCTTTTTTCACCTTCCGAGTCTGAACCAGACTCAGAGGTCCAATGTCATTTTTTGGATTTAGGCTTACGGGGCTTCCTTTTTTTGGGATAATTCTTTGGTTTTTTTTTTTTACTGTGGCCATCTTGTGGCCAAATAGTAAAACTACATCCACATAATTTTTTCAAAAATAAACACATATTATTAAATGTAAAATTAACTGTTTCCCTCCCACACCAAAAATTACCCAAATAAATGTTTTAATAAAAAAAAAACATAAATAGTTACCTAAGGGTCTGAACTTTTTTCATATGCATGTGAAGAGGGTGTATTACTCATATTTTTTTAAATTATAAGCTTGTAAATAGAGATGGACGCAAAATTGAAAAAATGCACCTTTATTTCCAAATAAAATATTGGCGCCATACATTGTGATAAGGACATAATTTAAATGGTGTAATAGCCGGGACAAATGGGCAAATAAAATACAAGGGTTTTAATTAAGGTAGCATGTATTATTTTAAAGCTATAATGGCCAAAACTGATAAATAATGATTTTTTTCCATTTTTTTCTTAATATTCCTGTTAAAATGTATTTAGAAAAAATAATACTTAGCAAAATGTACCACCCAAAGAAAGCCTAATTAGTGGCTGAAAAAACAAGACATAGATAAATTCATTGTGATAATTAGTGATAAAGTTATCGGCAAATCAATGGGAGGTGAAAATTGCTTGGATGCATAAGGTGAAAAACGACTGGGGGCTGAAATGGTTAAGTTACTGTCTGTAGACTTGCGGCCTGTTTACTGGCAAGATATGGGAATATCTAAAGAGCTGGACTTCACAGAGATAAAGTACATGTATTTGTGTTTTCTTCTCTGAATCATGATAAAATGGCATACCTTTACACTATCTCTGTGATAGCCCATTCCTCAGTCATAAATCCTTTTCGTAAACTGCTATCAAGTCTACAGATGGGAATTGAAAATATTTCAGACATGTGACTTGAAATAGAAAAAGTAAAATTGTGGAGCTAATCACGCTTCAGACAGGAGCATACAAGTACTGTTTATTTAAAACAGATGCCTCCAAAATTCAGGTACACATTCAATTTTTTAAACTTTTATTTCCTTTTAAAAAAAATAAGCTCAGGGATGCCACCTGCTGGGCATATCTATTTTCTCTTATAATGTAATGTTTAGTTGTTGGTGACCATCCTCGCTGTGAGTGCAGAATGCTTCTATGCCCCTATCCCCTGCAAAATTTTATTTGTACCAGTTAACTTTACAAAAACATTGAATCAAATTTACTAAAACTTAGGAACTCACTTGACTAATTTTTATAGCTTTATCTGTCAAAAGTAGACCAGGAAAGGTTAACGCTTATCGAGTAACTGTTAAATGTATCAAACGGTGCAAAACTATCAATTGGTGGTCAAAACATCACCACTTCCCAGCTGGAAACTGATTCTTAGTAGCGATGGTTCTGCCCCCTCAATAATCGAGCATTTGTCAAATTGGGGTGCTGACGCATAGTCAATGGTCACCATAAGACACAGGTGAATGATTACCCTCTTGCTCCCTGGTGACTTGAAAGTCACAGAGGAACAGGTGACCCAGAAGACTGACCTGAAGGGCACCTTTCTTCTAGAGAGAACATTCTGCTCATGGGACTGGTCCTGTAGCCTTCCTTTTGTGTTTCCAGGTGTTTGTGGAGCTGAATGAGCTGATATGTGATGGGCTGCAGGAAATGCAGTGGAAGGAGACGGCTCGCTGGATAAAATTTGAGGAAGACGTGGAACAAGACACATCTCGGTGGGGCAAACCTCACGTGGCTTCACTGTCCTTCCGTAGCTTGCTGGAGCTCAGGAAGACCATCGCACATGGTGGGTGTTTAAAAGTGGGAAAACGGATGCAATGAGCGTACCACAGTCCTATAGAGGCACACACAGATGCTTGGGCTGACTTGACCAGAAGCCAAGTAACCGATCTGTCTGTGGTCCTTATCCAATTCACTTTTTCTCTTAAGTTTTCTCCTAGGAGACAATTGTTCATCTCCCCTAAGAGGAAAGGATTACTGAGAGAATGTTTGAATTCCAGTTAAAGTATTAAAGTAAGGCTGGATACTAGAATGCTTCACCATTCTGTCAGGATTCTAAAGTATGTCTCTTCTATCTTCTGAGTCCCATTGGGTCCCACAGTCAGCAACATATCCATGCAAGGAAGTCCAAGCATGACTCCTGCCTCCCACATCATGCACAACCTCCACATCCATATGTCAGCCATATTACTTAAGTTCATGGATAAGGGTTTGTTCTGTCTTCCAAAACATCTAGGCCAGAGATGTCCAACTCCAGTCCTCAAGGTCCATAGCCATTCCAGTGCTTAGGATGGACTGAGAGGTGTGTTCTACTTGATGAACTCCAACTTTCCTGATTCAATATCATCAATTATTTAACCACCTGAGCGGTCTGGACGAGCTCAGCTCGTCCAACACCGCCGGAGGCTGCCGCTCAGGCCCTGCTGGGCCGATTTTCATCAAATAAAAAGCAGCACACGCAGCCGGCACTTTGCCAGCCGCGTGTGCTGCCTGATCGCCGCCGCTCTGCGGCGATCCGCCGCGAGCAGCGGCGAAAGAGGGTCCCCCCAGCCGCCTGAGCCCAGCGTAGCCGGAACAAAAAGTTCCGGCCAGCGCTAAGGGCTGGATCGGAGGCGGCTGACGTCAGGACGTCGGCTGACGTCGATGACGTCACTCCGCTCGTCGCTATGGCGATGATGTAAGCAAAACAAGCAAGGCCGCTTTATTCTGGGCGCCGGAGGCGATCGGAAGAACGCCTCCGGAGCGCCCTCTAGTGGGCTTTCATGCAGCCAACTTTCAGTTGGCTGCATGAAATAGTTTTTTTTTATTTAAAAAAAACCCTCCCGCAGCCACCCTGGCGATTTAATCAGAACGCCAGGGTGGTTAAGCTGTGCCAAAAATATGCGAGGACCTTGGCCATCAAGGACTGGTATTGGACATCCCTGCTTCTAGGCAAACATGATAAAATCGTATGTTAGGTTGATGACATATTGTGTTGAAGGCCCCCTTCCATGCTCAGACCTTTTTATACCCAGGGCAGGTTCTAGACTTTTTGGTGCCTGAAGCAAAGAGTCTAGACCCCCCTCCCCAAGCCACAGGTGTGGTATCCCGGCTCCCCTCCCCGAATACCACCCTTCCGCTCACACTCCCTCCCTGGATAATAATTTTTAATGTTTTATAATGTTGTTTGAACACTCTCAGACTTTCTAATTTGGGTTTATACAAATTTGGTAAGCAAATTTGAGACAGAATGGCTTTTTGAGCCAGGAAAGCCAGGGATTGAGATGACTAATCCAAGTCAATCCAAGCCAAAAGTAGCTGGAGTTTCTGAACAAAGTCTGGCAAGTTTCCGGCTTTTGGTCCCTGATGAACTCAAACCCAGGGGACTCATGGGCAATCTCCCATTTGCTAGAAAGTAATGTACAAACCCTTTGCCCCTCCTTGCAGGAGCTGTTCTTCTAGACCTAGAGCAAACCACCATGGTGGGAATAAGTCAGATGGTTGTGGAAACAATGGCGGCTTCTGATCAGATCCGAGGCATTGATCGAGCTAATGTCCTGCGCTCTCTTCTGCTGAAGCACAGGTAACGTGATATTGTGTTCTCAGAAGCTTGAAGACTGCCAATAAAAATCACCAATATGGAAGTGTCAAACTATGCTTAAAGTCACCGCCCACAACTGCACCGCTCACACTAAGCCACCACCGCACTAAGCAGCCACCCACACTGAACCACCACCCCACTAAGCCATCACCCACAGGTGCGTCCATGTCCTTGCATATTTACAGCCTTGGGTGAATATATAGGCTATGATTTTTCGCCTGGGCCAGATTTAGTGCAAGGCCTCTTGGCCATGGCCTAGGGCACCACAGGAGCAAGGGCACCAAAGCTGCAGGCTAAACTGGTGCAAGCTTGCAAATGCTGCAATGCAGGGAGATCAGGCAAGCACCTGATTGCGGTACTCTGCTGCTTGCTGCCTGTGCAGCAGTCACCTTGCTCACTGTGCACGTTTGCATTGTGGCCGGTGTCTATGGACTTGGGCAGCATTGGAGATGGAAAGGAAGAGGAAGCTTCCGCACTGGAGGTGAGCAGAGAAAGGAGTGACACTGATGGATGCTGCAGTGTGAAGGCGAGCTGGCTACCTATACTGAAGGGGGTTGGAAAAGCAGGGATTAAGGGAGTCATCTGGCTACCTATACTGGAGGAAAGGGGGAGAAGGGGGGATGGGTCATCTCACTGCCTATACCGAAGGGGGGGGGGGGGCGGCTGGTGACAGTGGCCTTGGGCAGTAAAGAGTACAAATCTGCACCTGTTTTTCGCCTTGCAAAATTATGAATACCGTAAATATCATTGGTAAATGTACCTTTCGCTTCATGTTCGTTAGACTCATTAGGGCAAAACTTAATAACTTAAGGGTAGGTTCCACAGGGGGCTCCGTAAGAACATTTGGAACCCTCATTAATTTTGCTTTAGAATTGTTGTATAATTGAACAGCGATAAAACGTGTGTACATATTGCAGTCTGACACCTGGACTAGAAGCTGATCTTAGATGGGTCCATCAGAGGTAATCCTGGGGGGAGTGTAATAATAATAATTGACCCTGTGTAACAAATCTAATCTGAATAGATCAAATCATGTCTGAGGGAAATTCTTCAATATCTTCCCCATCCAAATGTAATATATCGCTGCCCTTTGGTTCAACATTTTTCCAATCTGGATGAATTGCCCAACTTCACTTGCCGATAAAGGAGGTTAAAGCGAGGTGTGAATCAGCAATTTCTTAATTCTGCCAATAACTACGTAGTGTTGATGATCCAAAATGAAACTGAGAAGCAAAGGCATGCCTTCAGGTGGCCATACATCTCTCGTCTTGGTGGCCGATCGATCATCCGATTCAATAATTATTATCGAATTGGATGAAAATTGGTGTCGCCAAGAGTATGCCTTATCGAGCATGTGATCAATTTAATTTTGAAATTGCCCGCACGTAATGTATAGATTGGACATGCTGCAAGATGTCAAGCTCTCTTGATTGATCGGCTGCACATCGGTAACAAGCAACGGATGCGACGGTACCCTTGGCGTTGTCCCCTCTAATGTAAAATGTTCCAACCAGGGCCCAGTGCAGAATACTTTATCTGTCCTTGTCCGCCGCTGGCTCCGTCTGCAATCCGCACATACGGTCATGTATACACCGGCAACCACCTGGGGCACGCCTATGTGAATTGGGGACAGAGCCCGGAGCCAGCGGCGGATGCAAATAGGTAAAATATAGTGCACTGGGCACCCGGGGAGGGGGCAGCAAGACCTCGGATGTGGCGTCAGAAGGCCAATTCCCAAGATATTTCATGCTGAAACCAATCAGATTTGATCATAGAGAGATCTGTCTCTTGGTCGATCTACCGATACACCAGTTATAAAAACATACTTGACAAAGGTTATTCTATGCAGTGTCCCATCCAACAACATTTTGTGGAGTTTGTCTGAGAAGTATCTCTTGGTAGACACCACATCCTGAGTCAGGCATCATTAATAGGTTTTTGCTCTTTTTCCAGCCATCCCAATGATGGAAGAGATTCCCATCACCCTCGGACCAGCACCACAACTGGAATGGGGAACAACCACGTGACGCCCAACAGCCCTCAGAAAGAGGCGCACCCCCACAACTCTCACAATGACCCAGACAGCAAGCAGGTGAGCAAGAGGCAACAAAGTCCAGGCCTGTCCCCCATACATCTCTCAACTTGGCGGCCGATGGACTATTCGATTAAAAAGTTATTATCAAATCAGATCAAATCAGATAGAGCATGCCTAATTGACGAAGTGAACAAGTGTACTGAACATTTCTTCATCTTTACAGTATCAACTAGAAATCAGTTTGATTTTCCGGCAGATTGCTGTAGTAAAGTTTGCTTCTGTGTTCCGATCCAGAAAACATTGAATGGTCCAGAAGGTCATCGCGTAAAGCACTGGAAACTGATGGAGAAGATTCCAGAGAATGCAGAAGCTACAGTTGTACTTGTGGGTTAGTAGTCATGGCTGTGTCAGTTGACCCTCTTGTAAAGGAAGGCCTAAGATCACATGGTTCAGATCACATGGATCCGGTGACAGCACTATAGTGTCATCAGAAGGGATAGATCTTAGAAGAAATATACTCACAAAGGTAGGTTGCAGCAGGGGGCAACCAACCACATGAAGAAGAATGACCTGTCTCCACTCGGGCACTTCAGGTGGTCTCATATAAAAGAAAACTGGTACTGCAGATGGCTAGGCCACTGTAGTCTTTAAAACCTCCCCCAAGCAGGGGGAGGTGGAACTGGCACAACAATGGTGAAGTTGCGCCCAGGACGGATAAAACTTGATTAAAAGCAGGATAAAATAGAAACATGTGGAGGTGGCTTACCTCTCAAACGACACAACCAAATATAAATAAATGTAGGTTTTATTTGCACAAGCAACGCATTTCGTGGGTACAAGCCCACTTCCTCAGGCCAATAACAGTGTCGATGCTAAATAACCGGAGAGCTCAGAGCGTCTTGTACTTGGCTTGTACACACAAAACACATTGCCTGTGCAAATAAACGCATTGCCTGCGGATCCAATGACAGTTGAAACAGCCCCACCTGGAAAGTTGTAAAAAATAATATCTCATGGAGTTACAGCAGCTAAAATTCTCAGCATGGGCTTAGGGCCCGTACAGTACAGAAATGTTGTCCACTCCTTTAGTCATTTGCAGTGTCCACCATACCTGCTGCATTGAGTTGATGCGTGGCAATCTATGGAAACACATCTGCTATAAAAAGATGTGCAGCGCAGGTTGGGTTTGTGTGTTGCGGAAAGATAGTGGAGACGAATGTGTGTGAACCATACCATGTTTTCCAATAGAATAGCATGAGCTCCATCCTTTATGACCCTTGATCGCCTGTCACCCAGATATTTGTGTATCTGATTCTGCTTCCTAGCCAGAATCAGGGATGTGGTACCACTTCATGGATGGTGTACTGGTTAAAGACACCACCTTTGACATAGGAGACCAGAGTTTGTGTCCTGGCTGGAGTTAGTACCTAACCAATAAGGAGCCATGGGTCAAGACTACCTAATGCTCCAGGTTGGCCTACCGTAAGTGCCATTAATGAATGCAGCTCTCAAGTGCCTTGAGACCTAAGGTCTCCTTACTGAATAGGTGCTGGCTTACTGAACGGGAAGAGACAAGATTTGAACACAGGTCTCCTGTGTCCAATGCAGAGTCTTTAAACATTACACTATCCAGCTACTAATAATTAAGTATTAGAAATGTGGTAATCCTGTTTATATAAACCACAGGTTGCGTGGAGTTTCTGGCTAACCCCGCCATGGCCTTTGTACGCCTCAGCGATGCTGTCCTACTGGAATCAATCCTGGAGGTTCCTGTTCCCGTTCGGTTCCTATTCGTCCTGCTTGGCCCCAGCCAGTCTAACATGGACTACCACGAGATTGGACGCTCCATCTCCACCCTTATGTCAGACAAGGTGAGCTCACATGATCTGAATGTTGCCATTTCTCTTTTTGTATAATATTATTTGCATATATCTAAAATGTGAAGTAATGAAGAAACAGAAGGAGGCCCACTCATGGAGATGATGAACGTAACATAAAGAAGTGAACAAATAGGGAATCCAGGTCAACCCCATCTAGTTGCGAGAATCATAGTCTCTAATTAACTTAAAAAAACGTAGGAATTGGTTGCATGGGTTGGCATGTTAAAGTCATGGAAGTATAGGCATGAAGAAAATGAGGATTTAGTGATTTGTCCAAAATGCCAGGATTCAACCCCATATGATGTGGTATTGTAATCATATACAGTACAACGTTTCTGGGGTGAAGCCCTCTCCTTGTCCAACTAAATCACTGGCAATAAAAGAATGGGCAACCTACTATATTGTTTATTCCAAGGCTTAGGTTCATTTGAAAATCATGATATACCCTCAATCAACAAGTTTGAACATTTGGTATTGATAGCCGCCAAGAAAGGGGTAATGAAAAAGTGGTTAGAGCCTTTGCCTCCTACGGTGAGCGAAGTGTGTGAGTTATTAAAACACCTTCTTCAGATGGACTGTTGAAATCTAGAGAGACAGAGATCTAAATCTGTGAGCACATTTTTCAAGACGTGGAAAGCTTTCGTAGAGAAAACATTCAAGAGAGACCAAATTATCCATCTGATGAAATTATTTGAAGATACTTAGCGGTACAGTATTTGCGTACTTGGGCAAGTTAGAAATCTGATTGCTGAGAGAAACAAACACTAATAAAGTGTGCATTTGTGTGTGTGTGTGTGTGTGTGGGGGGGGGGGGGGGATGTGAGGGGGTTAAGAGGTGAGGAGGAAACAAAATGGGATCCGACCTTTCAATATTCATTCTTGGTTTTAGTGGTTTAAGGTTATATTTAGATCTTCAACGTCTCAGTCCAAGGCGTCTTTTGGCGATACAACTAGCAAATAAATCATAAGATGATGATAATTAGAAGCGACTGTGGAATTAGCAAGGGAGAAATTTGGGGGATTAGAGGGATAATCTACGCTGATTAGAGAGGTTATCTTCTCTTATTTTCTTGGAGAATACTTCTCGTCCCCATGATGAAGTATCTAGCTATCTTCAGACTCCCCAATAAAGGAAACAAACTTTGAACTGAGATATTTTTTCCTCTTGTTGTTTTTTGAAGTTTGTCCAATGTGATGGTATTGGCATCACATTGGTATTCATACTATTATATGATATTGTGATACAGCATTAAAGCCTTGTTTAAAGAGGGATTATCACCCACAAAATCAAATTCCATTTATCCACTGCTCTGTGTTTAATATGCAGCCTGCAACCTCACCCTGCATTGCAAGCACTCCAATCTATTCAGAAATGTTTCTGCTGTAATAAATCGTATCTTAGTCAGCCTGGCTTTATTTTTGCCATTGCCAACAAGAAGGAAGCTGATTGGCTTAGGGCAATGTTTACAAAGCAAGCTAGCTATGACAGTGCAGTTTTTAGGAGAAAAAAAAGTAAGGGAGGAAATGGCATCCAGATTGGCTTCAGTCAGAGGGAATCAACATGGCAAATGCCAGGAACAGACTTCTCTTTATCTACTATATAAAATTAACCGAAATCAAAATGTGAACAGTACAATACATTTGTTATATAAGTAGACCAAGTAGTTATCTTCATATATATGTGTTTTTTTCCCTGGGATAGTATGGCTGCCCCTGCTGCTTTAAAGTATCACGTTAGTTGTATGTATCAGGTTAGTTGATATGATTATGTTGCATTAATAAAAATACGTTTTTAAAAAAAGCCATGGAAGTACTCACAAGGTTCATTATCCATGGTCCTACTCTACCACCCTGGAAAGTAAGGTTTGCATTGGTAATTTGCATGACAGAGACTCCCCGGGGCTAGGATACCCCTAGATTTGTAACCAACGACTAGTTTACAACCTAGAAGCCCCTACTGTGAGTTTCTCACAAGCAAATTTGCAAAGCACGTCGTGCTTTCAAAGATGCTAGAAAAGGACCATGGGTCAAATTCATGCAACCATACCTTTGTTTGCAACCAGATGGGGAGACACAAAGTTTCTGTTGGAGTTCTTGATAATGGTAGAGCCTACCTCCCCTTACCCCCCATCCACCCCGCAACCATCCCACTTACCACACTTAACCTAATAAATGAATGCACACGGACTGCCTGGCATTGGATTAATTTAAGGCCATAGCAGCCCCATCTTTATTTAGCCAATTAACAACCATCCAAAACAATCATAGATAACAATAACCAAAACAGGATACACAAAGAGCTGGGGTACAGGGGTCCGGAGGTACCGAATGCAGGATACGAAAACACCCGTGTGACATGCAGCCTTGTACCGGCCCCCAGCCGCACAACTCGGCTCGGGGACAGCTGCATGCCCCGAAGTCGTCTCTCTCGTTGTTCACTTCAAGCCACCGGATTTGTCCCGCGACAAATCTACCACCAGAAACCGACCTCCGGAGCCCCTTTTTACCCCTCCGGCTGCAATGACAAACAAAAATACACACAAACACAAAACAGAAACAAGGGAGGGAGGGAGGGAGATTCCGCCATGGCGCCGCTGTGCAGTGAAAGTGCCCGCCCCCTTACTTCCTCCTTAGCCCGGGAACTTGCTCTCCTCCCCGCACTAGCGGCCCGCCCCTTTCCCTGCTAACCCCGTCCGCTCTGGCTACCGCCCAAGCCAGCCCACCCACGCCCCTTCGTTTAAACCCATCCTTGCCAGGGGAGACGGCTACCCCATCATGCCCGGGCCATACACACTACGCCTGGCTCCGGCTCCTGGCCCTATCTTGATAATGGTAGAGCCTACCTCCCCTTACCCCCCATCCACCCCGCAACCATCCCACTTACCACACTTAACCTAATAAATGAATGCACACGGACTGCCTGGCATTGGATTAATTTAAGGCCATAGCAGCCCCATCTTTATTTAGCCAATTAACAACCATCCAAAACAATCATAGATAACAATAACCAAAACAGGATACACAAAGAGCTGGGGTACAGGGGTCCGGAGGTACCGAATGCAGGATACGAAAACACCCGTGTGACATGCAGCCTTGTACCGGCCCCCAGCCGCACAACTCGGCTCGGGGACAGCTGCATGCCCCGAAGTCGTCTCTCTCGTTGTTCACTTCAAGCCACCGGATTTGTCCCGCGACAAATCTACCACCAGAAACCGACCTCCGGAGCCCCTTTTTACCCCTCCACTACGAAAGGGCATGACCCCTTATGCCCTTGAGGCCCCCAACCTCAGAGCTCTTTGTATACCATCCTCAATACCCAGGGCCCACAAGTCCATCCCAACATCGTTCAGGTGCACACCATCCCGACGTAGAAACAGTCCAATGTCCTCTTCCAATTCCAAGTGCCTGATGGCCAATCCCCCATTCCGAATAAAAAACCTCGCTACTTCCTTATTAAGCTTTATCCTCGCCTTGTTGACTTTGTGGACCGAATTTGCTAACCTCCAATACTCCCGCGCCACCATATCCGACCACACTACGATCGTTTCCGGGAACAGAGACCGAACCCGCAAAAAATCAAATTTTATTTCTTTGATGAGGATTCTGGTCGATCTAGCAGCTAAATCATTCCCCCCGGCATGCAGTATGAGGATGTCAGGGGCTCTGTCTAATCGTGCCAGCTTATGCAGCTCCGGCAACAGGTTAGGCCAAACCAACCCCGGGAAACCTATCCAGCGGATACGCACCTGTTCCCTAGGGAAACCAAGCTGGCGACCTTCGGGCCTAACATCCGCCCTCCTGGCACCCCTGCTAACATAGGAGTGCCCCACAATCCAAACGACAACCGGCGGACCTGCAACAAGAGAACAAAACTGACAGCAATTGCCCCAATTATCCCCAACCCCCCCGAAACTTACACTAAATGAGGTCTGATATAGGACTTATAACGTAACGATTCCCAATGACCAATCTGCTTGATCACCCCCTCACTCAAACCCCAGCGTGACGCCTCCGTAGCCGCCCCAATTCGAAAAGAGTGGGAGGCAAACTCGCTGCAAGGGAGCCCAAGGAGACCTACGCACTTACGAAATATTGAAACGAACTGGAACCTGGACAAAGGAGTACCATCCAGGTGAACTAGAAAAACCGGCGAGCGTGGTGGGCGGGCTGCCACCAACCACTGCACATTAAAATAAGGGCACAATGACCCCCCAATTTGAAAAAGGGTAATGGCTCTTCCCTTGCCCGCCTGGTCAGTCTTTGAACGAGGTAAGTAAATAATAACCGTATCGCCAGAAACCGTGACGTGTTCCGCGAGGATGCCACCCACTCCCGCTTTGTTGCGGCTTACCAATTCGCCTATTCTAAAGGCCCCGAAGAAGGCCAACACAAATGCGGCCTTGAATAGGCCACACTCGTAACTCGAAGAGCACAAACCAGGCAGCGCCGCTGCCAGCCTGCCTAGCAGCTCAAAAGTAACCCGGGCGCCTGGACTCCCTGCGAACCGCTCCCACCCGGTATCCTCTAAGGGCCTGCCTAACACGAAAATCTTTTGTGACATCTACCAGCCCCCTGACTTTAAACAAAAAGGCCAATGCGGATAACTTTTTTGCCACTGCAGAAGCTGAAATACCATCTGCGAAATTCGACCCCAGGAAATACAACAGCAAGCATAACCGCTCCTCGTCCGAAGCACAACCTCCTACTTGCGTCATCAAAGCGTCCCACGAGTTCCACACCACCGTGTACGCTGCTAATGATGACCCCGACAACGATCTCCCGATCATACAGGACACGACCCGAAAGGAATCCTCCACATCGTGGATGGGCAAGGAACCCCACGCTCTTCCGCCGTGGGAGCCGCCGGCCGGAATCTGTCCCACTGGAATCGAGAAAGCGCGTCAGCAATGACATTGTCGACCCCAGGTATATGCACAGCAAACAAATAAATATTAAAACGCAAACAGTCCAAAACCAATTGTCGCATCAAGCTTATAACCGGGGGAGAGGACGCCGAACAGCTGTTGATCGCCCCGACCACCCCCATATTATCACAATGGATCCTGACCCGCCTGTTGGCCAACTGTGGACCCCAAATCCGGACTGCCACCACTATGGGGAATAACTCCAACAACACCAGGTTGGAAGTAAAACCCGCCTCCACCCAGGACTCGTCCCACGGAACCGCGCACCATTGCCCTGCAAAAAAGGCACCAAAACCCAAAGAGCCCGCCGCGTCCGTAAACAACTCCAATTCCGCATTACTAACCACCTCCTGCATCCAGAGAGACTTGCAATTGAATTCTGCTAAGAAAATCAACCACACCCGCAAATCCGCTTTCAGATCCGCGGTCAGCCGAAGGCGGTGATGTGGCGCTGATACCCCTGCGGTAACCATTGCCAGACGCCTGCAAAATATGCGCCCCATGGGCATAATTCGGCAGGCAAAATTTAACTTGCCCAAGAGAGACTGAACTTCCCTCAGGGTCATTTTCTTCCCCTTGATGGCCGACAAAATAGATTCCCTCAGGTTCTCCACCTTGTCGTCTGGCAGACTGCATTCCATAGCCACAGTGTCTATGGTAATACCCAAAAATTTCAACGAAGTAACGGGACCCTCTGTCTTATCCTCCGCAAGTGGCACCCCAAAACGCTCGCAGACATGCCGCATGGTAGCTAACGCATAAGCACAGTCTGGAGAATCCGCCGTGCCCATAAACAAAAAATCATCGAGATAGTGTATAACTGATTGGACATTCGACATATCCTTCACCACCCACTCCAGAAAGGTGCTGAACCTCTCAAAATAGGCGCAGGAAATAGAACACCCCATCGGCAAGCATCTATCTACAAAAAACTCCCCCCTCCAAAAACAACCCAACAGATAAAAACTAGAAGGGTGAACCGGCAATAACCTAAAAGCTGATTCAATATCAGTTTTGGCCAAAAACGCTCCCCGCCCCAAACGCCTAACCCAAGTCAACGCCGCGTCGAAAGAAGTATACACCACTGATGTAATGTCCTCTGACAACCCATCGTTTACAGAAAACCCGCGAGGGAAAGACAGGTGATGGATTAAGCGGAAAGACCCAGGTTCTTTCTTAGGTACCACACCGAGCGGTGATACAATTAAATCAACCAACGGGCGAGAACGAAACGGACCCGCCAAACGACCCGCCGCAACTTCTTTAGCTATTTTGGCGTCCACGACTCCCGGGAGCTCATTAGCAGATTTTAAATTCCTAAAAGGGGGTTCCGACCGCAACGAACAACTGCTTGGGATCCGGAAACCCTCCTCAAATCCCGCCTTCAAAAATCCAGCAGCTTCCCGTTCGGGATACCTGCTTAGAAAGGGCGCCATCTCTGCCCCTTTCACCGGCGTCGTCCCTTTTTCGCCCAGAATCGCCCGATTTTGACCTTCGCTGTTTGTAGCAGTTGGAAGCCGCATGGGAGCCTCCGCAACCGGAGCACTCATGCTTAAAACGGCAAGATTGCCCGAAACGACAGGAACCGTCGTTGTATTGCCAACAAATCCCTTTTCCTCGAGTAGCCGACTGAGCAGCGGGGGCTGATCCGCCGGCTGTCGCTGGAAAGGACGGAGGGGCTCTAGACGGAATCATCAATCGCATCCACAAGGTAATATCCTTGTGGTCCCAACGAACCTCCGACCGCACAGCTTTCGTCTGCCGGAACTGTTCGTCGTACCGCAACCATGCATTCCCGCCATACGACCGATACGCCTCCCCGATTGAATCCATGTACCCAAATAGAGCCGAGCAATGCTCGGGCTGCTTCTCTCCAGTCACACTTGCCAGTATTGAGAAAGCCTGAAACCAATTCTGGAAAGTGCGAGGTATCAGCCTATACCGTCTTTCCTCCTCCCTCTTCTTCTCATCGGGCTTCCCTTTATCCAGATTAAATTTCTCCAACTGAAGGAGCGAGAATATCTCTATATACTCGCCCTTCCAGATCCGTTCCTTTACTTCCTGCTTCAAATGGGAACCAAGAAGGCCATTGAAGCAAACGTACAACTCCGCGTGAGATGCATCCGCCAAACGCACCTGACCTGCCCCACTAGTTACTGACTGCTCACCTCCCGACCCTTCAGTTTGTACCGCCACCTCCGACTGAACACCGCTCAGCACAGGTGCACTCGGAGGAGCCACCTGAACCACCCCTTGCGTGGCTGCACCTGGTGCCTGAGGCGGCATCAACGCCAAAGGCACCAAACCCGTGTAGGCAACTGCCGGCGAAGGCGAAGATGCCCACGCCCCCACTGGTGACACGGGCAACCCCGCTGCCACAGGAAGAGCCGACTGTACCTGCGGCACCTGCGGCCCCACCGCCGCTGCGAAACTACCCGCCCCACCTTGTCTACCCCCACAAATTCCCAATAACAAAGAGGCTAGAGCATTAACAGCAGCTAAATTGGCCTCACCTGGCTGCTCTGGACGCATGTCCCCGCCAGCCGTCACGCCAGATCCACCTGCTGTGTTGTCGTCCTCCTCAGATGTCGAATCAGCCTGGTGAGCAAGACCGCCTCCAGCCATGTGGCCCCCGCTCTGCTGACTTTGTCGTGTCTGCTGTCCTCGTGGAGCACCGTCTGACCGGCCCTTCTGCTTGCCCGACCCTCTGGACTTGTTCTTCTCCGTGGAGCTCTTGCTCCCACCACGAGCATGGTGGGTCGCCGCCGCGGGGGGAGGGGCGGCACCCGTGGAATGTGAATCTTTTTGTCGGGCCCGCTTAGTCTGCCGCGCTGCGCGGGGACTAAGGGCCGCATCACCTCCTGGCAACTGCTGTGATGATCCGGCTGCACTGGATGTGCCCTCTCCTGACGACCTCTGCTGCTGTGTGGGATTCCTCCCGACAACCCCCCGTGTTTTTGACAAGCGCTTTGCGGGGGGAGGCGGAGGGTCCCTAAGGGGGCTCCCCGAACGACGGCGAGGTCCTCTTGGGAGCTCAGGGCTGAGCCGCTCCGGCGGCCTGGACACACGCCGCTCACCTGACTGCCCACATGGAGCGCTGGGTGCCGCCGCCGCGGCTGGCTCAACGGCCGACCCGACCTCCGCTGGAGCGCTCGTCCCCATGGCCGCCAGCTGCACATGCACCCAGGACGGGCCTCTCGATTCCGCCTCCGCCCGGATCCTGGCCACCAGCAGCTCCACGTCCTCCATAACGGTCGGGGGGATAGCGGACGACCCAGCTCCAGATTCCGCCATGGCGCCGCTGTGCAGTGAAAGTGCCCGCCCCCTTACTTCCTCCTTAGCCCGGGAACTTGCTCTCCTCCCCGCACTAGCGGCCCGCCCCTTTCCCTGCTAACCCCGTCCGCTCTGGCTACCGCCCAAGCCAGCCCACCCACGCCCCTTCGTTTAACCCCATCCTTGCCAGGGGAGACGGCTACCCCATCATGCCCGGGCCATACACACTACGCCTGGCTCCGGCTCCTGGCCCTATCTGTCTGGCTTATTCCCGTGCCTGGTCTGGTTGTCACCCTCAGGGCTGGCTCTCACTACGCACAAGAACTTTCCATGCTTGTGGCACTTTGAACGTCCTGCCGTGTGGAGATCAGCGAGCCAATCCTTCCAAACCACGAGGGGATGGAAATCAATGTGTGGCAGAAGAGCCCGATGAGGTGTAATATTTTAGAGTAGGGAACAGAAAATAAATAGGTGGAGAAGGTCTATTGTACTTTCCAAACTGCTGTTCTCCAGGCAATACCTGTGCACACTAAGGCTGGTTTCACATTGCTAACCAGCAGTATTAGGAGTTTGCGGTGCGATGATCGCATCATTCCTTTTACGCACCCCAATGCTAAAAATAGCCATTGGGGATTACCGCAGCAATGTGCGGTAATCCCCCTTCTGGCTGCAAGCCAAGCAGGAAGTGAGATTCTCCACCGCTCAATTCCTGTGGCCCAAAAATGTAATTGCGCGGAAGTGTATTGAAAAAAAACACGCTTATGCACTTTTTGATTAATTGGAATTTAGCACGCACTGAGGATTTAACTAGAAACTGATTGTGACGCAAGTGGATGATTGGCAGCTGACCATTGATTACCGATCTGAGGGGGACATTTATGAAGAGTGTCTGAGACAAAATATTAGTAGGTTTTTAGAAATCCGTGCAGAGCTGTCTCAGACATCCTGAGAATTCATTAAATAGTGCAGATTCCTTCTTAAACTGTTAGGAATGGGAGGAGTTTAGAAAGTCTCTCAGGCAGTGCAGCGTGTGAAGGAAATTACTGTTGCTGAGGTAACCAACACATCTGCTGTCAGCAGGCGCTGAGTGAAGGAGGAGGAGCCATTCACAAATCATGTCATCTGGAGAACTGCTATGAAGCACTTTTTAAAGCAGTTTAGGGATGGATTTGCACTTTTCTTAAGTCTAGAAATCTGCCCTAAACTGCCGCTATTACGTAGCATTTGAGAAGTTTCTTACTATCATGCAGAACTGTTCATAATGCTTTGATAAATCTGGCCCTGAGAAACGCGAGACACCTTGGAGAGAGCTTACATACACCAATGGCCATATTATTGCTGCATGTTTCCCAATGTGGAAATTGCAGCTGATTATGCGGAGAGTGAGACATAGGCCTTAATTCACTAAGTTTATCTCCTGTCTTTAATAACTCTTCTGAGCTGTTTCTACAGTTATCACCATTATATCACCATGGTGATAACTGTAGAAACACCTCAGAACCGTTATTAAAGACAGGAGATAAGCTTAGTGAATTGAGGCCTATATAGTAATGTTTTACCCTCCATAGATATCTTCTAGCTTGATTTATTCTCCTTGTTTCTGGACTTCAGTTCAGCTTTTACCAGTAAACGGTTGTTCTTCTTAAACTGAATCACACTCCTCGGAAATAACCGCCGAACTGTGAAACATTCACTGTGATAAAGGGTATTAGGAAGAATACCGTCTTTTAAAATACCATAATCTCCCTCAGACTATAATATTATTTCACCGAGCATGCAAAGCGTTTTACAGCTCTACAGAATTATCGGAGCGAGCGGCGAAATGACTGCCGCTGGCGCAGGATCACATTAAGCTATCCCATCCACTCGCTACAATAAAGTTAATTTCATATTATTAACGCCTCGTGACTCCGGAGCAATAGGTGAATGAGGCTGGATTGGAGAGGGAGGGGGGCGGTACAAGCACTCTGGAGGATTATGGGGGATCGGTAAATTTCAGAGCTTCGCAGAGCGCACTGACACGATGTGATCGCCTTTTCCCGCTGACATTTATTTTCTCTTGTTTAATTGGTTTAATTACAGTGATTTTACACGTACAGGAAATGTATTGGCTTTTGAAGAATCGTTAAAGCCGCCAGTATGGTAATTATCCGGTGATTATAAGTTCTCGGCGATGGATATAGCGCTTGAGAAGGAGCTCGTGTTAAATGGATGCCCTATTGTGAAGGTCTTTCAGAACAAGACTCTTCTCAAAGAGGCCCTGTATGGGGTTGGCGAGAGCTGGAATGGAAGGATCATTTCTTTTAGGTGTAAATGAACCAACTGGTTTGTCACAGAGACACCTGGAAGAGGTGACATCATTTTTCCAGGATGTTTTCCTACTTGGTTGGCTGTAAATGTTACCATCCAATGGGAAGGCCAGATCTTCCGTGATGTATAAACCATAATGACTACCAATGTTTAAGACTTCTACCTTGTAGCGCTAATTAGGCAGCGTGTCCCTACAAGTAACATAATTAGGAAGTGTCCCTATCCCCAGAAAACAAGATCATTAGGAGCAGAGTGCCCCCAAAACAACATAATCAGGCAGAAAGCCCCAGAACGGGCCCCTGACACACAGGAGAGCATTTTGCGGGTCTTCTACATTTTTTACAAAAAGCTTCCATTGATGTACAATAAAATCATGGTAAAATCACGGCAAAGTAGCCGCGGCTTTCGAAAAATTGCCACTGTGGCAAATACCGCGATTTTAATGCAAGTCAATGCAAGTGTTTTTTTTAAAAGCGAAAATAACCCGCAAAATGCTCCCTGGTGTGTCAGGGCCCTAAAGAGCATAATTTTCACAGTGCTTCCAACTCAAAGCGCTGTGACCTGCGTTCTGCAGTCTCAAAGGTTTAGGAAAAGAGGTGGGTTGCCTTTTTTTCAAGCTGTCCAGAGAAGGAGCCTATCGCACTGATTGTGGAAGTGAGTTCCATAGAATCGGAGCTGCATAGGAATAGGCCCAATCACCAAATGTTTTCCCTTCCCCCCTCCCCAACAACATAATTGGGCAGAGTGTCCTACTAAATAACATAATTAGGCAGTCAGTTATGCCCCTCCCTAACAAAATAATTAGGCAGTGTACCATAAAAAACAAACCCATTGAAGCAGTGTCCCCCAAAGAACTTAATTAAACAGCACGTGCATCCCACATAACATATTGAGGCGCGGTGTCCCCCACAAACAAAGTAATTAGGCATTGTGTTCCCACTAACATCATGATTAGCAAGTGTACCACCAAATAGCATAATTAGGCAGAATTCCCCCACAAAGATGGGACAGCATGTCCCCAGGTCACATGAATAGACAGTTACTTACCTAGACATAATTAGGCATTCATTTCCCCAAATCACTGGTAATAAAAAAGAGACAATATTCACCATTTAGCTTACTCCGTGAAGCCTCCCATGTGCCAGGAGTACTGCTCATGAAAAATCGATGTCTTTTCTTATCGATATTCCTTCTCTGAAACTAGTAAAAAGGGGGGTAAAGAGGCGCCCAAGGTGGATAAAATACATTAATAGCAACTAAAATATAAATAAATGAGGTGGCTTACCTCAATAATGACACACCCATATACTGTAGGAATGGATATTTATTAGTAAAAAAAAATCACAGGCAACACGTTTCGTGGGAACTCGCCCACTTCCTCAGGCCAAATAAAGTACCGGTAGCTGGATTCAAGGTGCCTCTTTTCATAGGGTGCATATAATCACCCTCAACCTTCTTGCTTCTCTAGGACTACTTTAGAATGGAAGTTCATATACATAAGGTTAAAATGAATTCTGATACGGTTGTTACGTTACGATTTTTTTTTTTTGCATGACGACTTTATGGTTTCTACCGCTGCAGGATTTCCATGAAGTGGCGTATATGGCAGCAGAGCGACAAGACCTCCTGAACGCCATTAATGAGTTCCTGGACTGCAGCATGGTGCTCCCGCCATGCGAGGTCCAGGGGAAAGATCTCCTGCGCACTATCGCCACCTTCCAGAAAGACCTGCTGAGGAAGAGGCGGGAGCGGGAGCAGCGACGCTCCGCGAGGGAACACACCACGCCCAAAGTCACAGGTCAGCGCACTGCGATTTAAAGAGGAACTGTAGTGAAAATAATATTATGAATAAAATTAGATTTACAGTATTAACATAGATTATTTAGTCAGTGATTGCCCATTGTAAAATCTTTCCTCTCCCTGATTTACATTCAAGTCCAGTTTAAGCAGCACTGGGATCCCAAGGCCAGTGCCTACATCGCCTTATGGTAAATCCAGCCCTAATTATATTATTTTCACTACGGTACCTCTTTAAAGGATAACCGAGGCAAAGAAGATTGTTAGAGCGCTCCCTGTTCACCTCTGTTCTCTCGTAAGAGCACTCAAAAGCTGCTTCCAAGTTGGCCGGGTCAGCAGCAGTACATCACGACTCGGAGCGCAATCAATGACTCGTGCTGCAAGGCCTATCGCTTGCGCACTGCTGCTGACCTGGTCGAGCCGGAAGCAGCTTCTGATGGCTCTTTCAAGAGAACAGAGGTACACAGAGGTGAACGGGGGAGCGGTGGACATGAGGACTGCTCCCTATACATGCCTGCTCCCCCCGTTCTAACAATCTTCTTCACCTCGATTATCCTTTAAGTACATTTTTTTCCGTGAGACATCCTAATAAATTAAGAATGCTCTGTGTTTCCAGACAAGGAGATAAGCGTGATGAAGCCAGAGGAAGAGGATGACCAGGAAAGTGAGCTGGACCCTCTGGAGCGCTCAGGATTTCTGTTCGGGGGTCTGGTGCACGACATTCGCAGGAGATACGTGCAGTACTGGAGTGACATCAAGGATGGTCTGAATAGCCAGTGCCTGGCGGCCGCCCTCTTCATCTACTTCGCTGCCCTCTCTCCAGCCATCACCTTCGGGGGGCTCCTAGGTAATGTATGTGAGGTCTGATTAAGCCTCTAATGCTACACAGGGGTGGTTCTTCCAAGGGCGGCAACAATTAGAGGTCGGCAAGAGGCGTCTCCACTCCTCAAATGCCCCCCGCCTCGCACTCCCCATCTCCCCTCCCTGGATGTGTGGCGCCGATTCACTCACCTGCTCTCAGCGTTCCAGTGATGGGATCTCAATCCGCGCATCCAGTCTCCATGGCTACTTTAGTGCCTCATGTGACCTGTTACGTGTTGCTGGGTCACATGAGGCGCCGCTATAGTCAGAGAGGAAGCAGGACTTTGTTTGTGGCTGATGATCCCATTGCTATTCTGCTGAGAGCGGGTGCAACGCCTCATGGATGCAAAGACTCATGGGTATTTGAATCCTAAACTACTACTCCTTGGGTATTTGAATCCTAAACTACTACTCCTTCTGTCTGTATAAACTACTTGTGAGGCCACATCTGGCGTATGGGATACAGTTTCGGGCACCACATTATAGGAAGGACACTGATGTTCTAGAACAGGTACGAAGACGGGCAACTGCCAACCAAATTAGTCAGAGAGATGAAAGATGTCACTTACCAATAAAGGTTGGATGGACTGGGCTTATTTAGCTTGGAAACAAAGACGCCTGAGAGGTGACCTGATTAACCTGTATACTGTAAATACATCAGAGGGCAATACAAAAGCTTGGCAGATTAGTATTGTGTCCCTAGGCTTGTACAAAGGACAAGTAGACATTAGCTGCTTCTGGAGATGAAATGGTATTGCCATCTATTTAGAAATGGGTTCTTCACAGCAAGAGTGGTTAAAATGTGGAATGTATTACCACAGGAAGTAGTTATGGCAAATTCAATGGGCTTAATTCACTAAGACAAATAGCACGTCTTATCAAAGTTAACACGTCTTATCAGAGTAGCATAACGAACTTATTCCTGCTAATTGGCAATGACGAGAGCTCCATTCGTCCTGCCCTGAGCCCCCGCGCATTCGTAAGCGCTCGCTTTGCTACTCTGATAAGGCATGTTAACTTTGATAAGGCGTGCTATTTGTCCAGTTAGGCTATTTTACTTTTCTTTGGATATATGTTTATACGAATGTCTTGGCATTTCCAGGGGAGAAGACGCAGGGACTGATGGGCGTGTCGGAGCTGATCGTTTCTACCTCTGTGCTGGGCTTTTTCTTCTCCATCCTCGCCGCTCAGCCGCTCCTGATCATCGGCTTCTCTGGTCCACTTCTTGTATTTGAAGAGGCATTTTTCAAGGTCTGAATAGCTTTATTCAGTGTGTAAAAACAACTTCTGCTAACATTTTGCTGTCCTATTTTGTGTTTTTCTGTAGCATAGAGGAATGGCAGGAAAGGTTCAAAAATCTAAAGCCTAGCTCCGCTCAAACGTTTTACTTGGGACCTGGACAGTAACGTAACTACAGTTCATGGGGACCCCCAACAAAACTTTGATGGAGCCCTCAAAATACTCACACCCCTTCTCTTGCCTCCCCTTGGTGCCCTGTACCACCTTGAGGCCCAACTCACAAGGGGCATATACCAAGTGTGGCCATCAGGATCCTCACACCTAAAACAAGTGTAGCCACAAAGACATCTGATCTGAAGGATGGTCTACTGTATCGGAGGAAAGGAAGGTTAGTAGTTTGGGCCGCCCACAGCTCTGGGGCCCCCTGCAGGAGCTGCTCCCCTATAGTTACGCCCCTGGATCTGGATATACTTTAGAAAGCAGAGAACCTTTTTAAAGAGACTCTGTAACAAAATTTTCAGCCTTATTTCTTCTATCCTATAAGTTCCTATATCTGTTCTAATGTGCTCTGTCTAACTGCAGCCTTTCCTAGTTGCACAGTGGCTGTATTATCTCTGTTATATAATCTAATCTTCTCTCTTCTGCCGGCTCTGTCGGGCTCAGGCAGGAATGTGCTGTCTGCTGTTATTGGCAGAAGCTATACACACCCTCTCCAAGCTCTGTATGAGTCAGAGACTGAGCTACTCTCAAGCCTATCACATGCTGGTTAGCAGCCATGTCTTTTGTTTGTAAACACTGCCTAAAACTGGCAATTACAAGCCAGGATTGCAGCAGGGAGTGGCAGAAACAGCACAGAGGGGCCCAGGAGAACATAATGAATAGAATGGTATGCTTTTTATTGTAAGAATTTTAGAGTACAAATTCTCTTTAAGGTTTTAATTGCATTATATAGCCCATGTTGGTGAGAAACTAGCACACTTCCAGTTGTTCTCATGGGAGTCCCGGAGGGCAGGAGATCATGGGAAATCTTTCTTTTTAGTAAGATGGCTTTTTGGTCAATTTAAACCCCTTACAAATAATATCCTGGTGGGTCTGGGTCGCCATGAGCTGTCTGGGTACTCAGTATTAAAGGAGTGGAGGTACAGGAAGATATTCATATCAGAGACACAGATAGAAATAAAGAGAGATAACAACTACAGCCGGACCACAGCGGACACTACACCGTACATTGGCCGCACAGGATTCAGCTGCCAGTGGGAACACAGCCTTAGAGGCAGAGGATCGGCAGGATAGCCAGGCAACTGGTATTAAAAGGTAAAAAATATGGCAGCCTCCATATTCTTCTCACTTCAGTTGTCTTTTAAGGTTAGGCGTCAGGAAGGTAGGTCTTAAAGTAAACTGAGCACCATTTTTAGCACCCAGGGCATGTCGATAGCACATTAAAAATGCATGCCAACAATCTGTCTCATTATTAAAAAAACTTTAATTTTTACCTTTTCAGGCAGCTAAGGAGTCGGACTAATGTAATTGTTTTATTGCACATTAGCAAGATAAACTATACCTTTCATCAACAGAGAGGGTTGAGCAATTAGGACAACTGCTTCAAAGAGTTTACAGAGGTCAAAGATGCTATCTTCACACCTTCCTCTGGATGATTAATCGGCAGCTAGAAGGGGAGGAGGGGAGAACATGGCAGCTCCTATAGTTATTAGAAGCCAGGAGAAATTCCTGGGAAAAAAAGAGTGCTTAGTTCTGGTACGGGGGGGGGGGGGGGGGGGGGGGGTTGCGGGGGTATGGGGGAGGGGGGTTTGGTATCAGCATTGGTACTGCTGTAAATAGTACAATATCGGTAAATGTTACCAGTATTCCACTATCGGCTATTGCCCGACACCCACATTTATTGCACCTCTTTTTCGTATACGCTTCTGAGAGATGTAGGCACATATGTAACAATTTGATTTATGACATAGAAACCTGCAGAAAGCTGAGAAAGAGTGGAATTAATATTCTGATGTCTGGTAAATGTCCCATTGGGTGTTAGCAGAGAGTGGCACAGGCCATCCCTACATCTAGATGACTAACCTGTGTTCTCTGTGCCAGTTCTGCCAGGTTCAGGACATCGAGTACCTGACCGGTCGGGTGTGGATCGGGTTCTGGTTGGTTCTGTTTGTCCTGGTCATGGTGGCAGCAGAAGGGAGTTTCTTGGTACGTTACATCTCACCCTTCACCCAGGAGATCTTTGCTTTCCTGATTTCCCTCATCTTCATCAATGAGACCTTCTACAAACTGTACAGGGTGAGAATTCTGCAATTTTTTCTAAATCTAAAGTTGTAGTTTACTTTATCAAATGAAATATAAAAGCTGATGAACTATGACAGTAGCGCCACCTAGAGACAGGTGACTTTACAGGGCCGGTTCTAGACTTTTTGCTACCTGAGGCAAACTTAAGAGGATGCAACCGGATCCCCCCTTTCTGATTTGGAATGATGGCGCAGCACCCGGCAATTTACTCTGCTTCATTTAATGTTCTCAGTCAGCAGGGGAGCATATGCAAGAACTTCCACTTTAATTTAAATATAGTTCTAGTCTACAGGTACCAAGGAGGGCCTTCCGCTAACTTCAGGAGGGAAAACTGAAACCTTTATTGTAACTGTTTTGTTGATCTTGAGTAGTTTGTTGTGATTTTGTTCAATGATGTGATAAGGTCACTTGTCTCTAAATATTGACTTCTCTAATGTGGCATCACAGGTTTTTGCAGATCACCCTCTGCTGCGGACGTACCCTTCCGGCAGTTCTGGAACTCGAACCTCAGCTGCCCTGGGCCCCCGAATGCAGCCAAATACCGCTCTGCTGTCCCTCATCCTCATGTCCGGGACCTTCCTTATCGCCTTCTTCCTGCGTAAATTCAAGAACAGCCGCTTTCTGGGCGGAAAGGTGAGACAGGACAACAGTGACATTACAGTATACAGGACCTCTTTACATCCCAGCTCCTTGATTGGCTCAGTCTCTTTCTCTTTGTTCAGGCCAGACGTGTGATTGGAGACTTTGGGATACCTATATCTATTCTAGTGATGGTCCTAATAGATTACACAATAACAGACACCTATACACAGGTATGTGCGTACCTTAAATCATTACACCTAGGCAGTGGTGTACCTAGAGAGCCAAGAACGTCAGTGTAAATTTTACACGGGGGGAACCCAACCCCAAGCTGTGTATAGCTGGAGCAGAGTGGTCTGTACACGCAGATAGGCACCCACTATAATAAGTTAAAACTGTTTACTGAAGAAAAACATGCAGAGATAATTCATTTACCACCATCAGGAAATACAGCTTACTTTGAACAGTGAGGAACAACAGAGTGAATACAAGAAATAACAATACCATAGAGATCATCATCACATTTTACAGACAGTGACATCTTGTGCTTGTTTTACTATACTGCAGTTTAGGTGATAAAAAAAATCGTATCTAGGGCCCACTGCATATATTATTGCTCTGCTGAGACTGCTGTAAGCTGCACTGTGCATGATTTCCTGTTACAATCAGGTTAGATTGCACATATTACATTGCAGGAAAGCCGGTGTCCAGACCAAATTTTTTCACCTTTTTTTAACTTTTCAGAAACTGAATGTCCCATCAGGGCTCTCGGTCACCTCTCCAGGGAAACGTGGTTGGTTTATCCACCCGATGGGGACCTCCAGCCCTTTCCCTCTGTGGATGATGTTTGCATCGGCTATTCCAGCTCTGCTAGTGTTTATTCTGATCTTCATGGAGACCCAGATCACAACGTACGTGTTCATTAAGTCTTTTGTCTGCTAGTTTGCATTAAATGGCATGCAAAATATCTATCTATCTATCTATCTATCTATCTATCTATCTATCTATCTATCTATCTATCTATCTATCTATCTATCGCCCTTATTCAGTTCACTTTTCTTCCTAAAGCCCCCCCACACACACTCAACAGCGGTCTTTTATGCAGCACAATTCTCAAACAACTTTTGTTGTATAACAAGTTGAAACATCCCAAAAAAAGTTGCTTGCTATTGTTCACATAACTTATAAAGGCTCGTACACACGTCTGACTGAAGCCAACGAAGGGTCCGTCGGCACCTCCCGCTGTGCGGGTTTTCAGCAGACAGTACAGCGTGTGTACAGTCTGTAGGCGGACTGATAAGGCTGTTTTTGAACGATCCGCCCGGTGTTGGATTGACGTCTTATCAGTCTTGTCAGTTGTTTGAACAATAGCAAGCAACTTTTTTTTGGTTGTTTCAACTTGTTGTTTGAGAATTGTGCTGCATAAAAGACCGCTGTTGAACCTGTGTACGGGGCTTGAAGTTGCGTAAACACTATGGATTTTTCCAAACGACCGGTCGTTTGGACGTCAAATCAGGCATGTGTACAAACGGTCATTCAGCTGATAACGCTGGTTTAGATGGACTCGCTTGGCGGATCGGTCAAATCCAGTCTTATCAGCTGAATGACCGTCGTTTGGAAAAATCCGACGTGTGTATGTACATTAAGTTTTCTCCTAGAAGATAATTTTTAATCTTCTGTTTAATTTTTTTTTCATCTATCTACCTATCTACAATATCTATCTATCTATCTATCTATCTATCTATCTATCTATCTATCTATCTATCTATCTATCTATCTATCTATCTATCTATCTATCTATCTATCCTATGTATCCATCATTCTATGCACAAGTTGCTAACATACATTACAAGAGCAAAGTCCCCAGACTTGTGGACTAGAGAAGTGATAAACAGATACACACTGCAGCTGTCCTCACCTGGGCCCATATGCAGCTAACTTTTCCTCCTGAGTTATTTCCTAGGAGATCATTTCTCATCTTCTCTTCAAAGTAACTTTTCAGCATTTTGCAATAAAAAAGTACCAAAAAGTTGATGAAAAGTACCAACAAAATGATGTTGAGGCTTTTCTAGCTTTTTTGTTTGTTAAAAGGCCTTTTTGTTGGCAAGGTATGGAAATATCACCTAGGAGAAAACCTAGGAAAAAAAGTTAATTGCATATGGGGCCTGAAATCTGTTCGGAATACAGAGAAAATAATAATTTCATATGGGGCACCACTGCATTTCAATCAATCTACACAATACTTTATTAGTGCTGGTTCATACTTGATCTTCGGCTGGTGGACCTCCTCCCAGAGCAGAAGGCCAAGGACCAACGGACATACAGGATGGGCACTTTCCCATGTAGAAGCTGTCCTTGGATTTCGTACTCGGGACTCTGTCTCCCCAGCAGTTCACCTCTTTGGGGAAGTTGAATACAGGGTTTATGTGGCAAATGCTGGGTTCCTGAGGGTCCCTCTAAGCCTATAGGGAAGAGCACATCTCTTTTCCTTCTAGCAAAGATGGATTAAGATGTAATGGGCCCCTAGGGAAGGTGTAGATTTGGGACAACCTTTTGGTAAGCTGAATTGGAGAGAGGTCGAAGAAGGTGACAGGTGGGCCCCTTGACACCCAGTAGGCCCCAAGCACCTGTCTAGGTTGCCTAGTGGATAATCCTACTCTGTCTTCTAGAGGCCGGGGTCAATGGGGAGGGCCATGAGTAATGGGAACTTTCCATTGTGACGAGCCAAAGGTTGGCTCATGCATGCTTTGGTGGCAGAAGTTATGCAGTACAACCCTCATTTCCAGGTACATCAGGTAAAACCTTTCAACCATTAGGGTCTCTGTCCTTCTGTCGGTCACTCTGCAGGTTGCGAGGATGAGGAGGGGGGAGGGGGGGGGGAAAGTGTCAATTGATATGCTATAAACTAAAGTACATTCTAGAGGGGGCTGCGAAGGCACTCAAGGTTGGTAATAAGGTTATTTTAGAAGGTAAATTAATCACTTACATCACAAACACATCAGTGTCAGAATGAACTTTAACCACGTAATTCAAGTAGGATCTCCTGCAAAACCCCGCCCCAGGACTTCACGCCAATTGGCGTTGAGCGGTCCTGTGGCTACGCCGCGTCCATGCCGATTGGCGTAGAGCGATCGTTAAGAAGTTAAAGTGGGTTTGTCAGCCATAAAATCTAAGTCCATGCTCTGTGTTTATTATGCACTCTAAAACCTGACCCTGCAATGCAAGCATTCCAATATAATCATAAATGTGTCTGCTGCAATGAATCTTATCTCAGTCAGCCTGGCTCTATTTGGTACAATGCTGAGAAGAGGAAGGCTTGTTATCTCCTCTCCCGCATTCCTGTTCCTCATTGATTGGCTGAGAGCAGTTCTCTATGTTGTGCTCACATGTGTTTACAAAGCAAGCTAAATATGACAGTGCAGTTTCTAGGAGAAAAAAAGAGTAATGCTGGGTACACACGATATGTTTTTCCGCTCGATTTTCCACCCGATCGATTTTTCCGCTTCATTCTCTGCTTGATTCTGCGCTCGATTCTCTAATCTTTTGCTCTTTTTTTCTTATCTTTTTCCATTCACTTCTATGAAAAATCGAGCGCAGAATCGATCGTAAGGAATATCGGACTTGTCGGAAATTATCTATCGAACCCATCTATCGAGAGGAAAAACTTATGATGTGATCCCAGCATAAAGGAGTAAATTACACCAGGATTGGCTTCAGTCAGAGGCAGTAAAGATGGAAAATTCCTGAGACGCTTCTCTCTTTATTTACTGTATAAAAAGAAAATTCACTGAAATCAAAACGTGGACAGCACAATACATATGTTGTGTAAGACAGTAGAACAAGTATTTATCTACTTATATATGCATTTTGTTTTGTTTTTTCCCTGAGATAGCATGGCTGTGCCTGCTGCTATAAAGGTTTTTTACTGGTCATGTGTTGTACTCAGGAAGAATATATATCTTACATGTATGCATACACATGTATTTTACAATTTTTTTCACTATAGTGGTCCTTGAGGCTTCTTGCACACAGGGACGTTACAGGCGCAAGTTAGTGCAGCCTGTAACGCTCCCCCAACGCACAGCAATGTAACACAAGTGGGCTGTTGACACTGCCCACGTTGCGTTACATTGTAACGCAGCAAAGTGCTGCATGCTGTGCGTTCTCCGCGGCTGAGCCACGTTAGACTGTTTGCACATGCTCAGTCATGTTGGGGAGGAGGGGAGAGCGGCCGGGCACATGGCTAATTAATATTCACTGCACTCAGTGACGTGCAGTGTTTACTTCCTGGTGCGGCCGCTCTGTGCGGCGATTGGCCGGGCGGGACCACGTGATGCCGCATGCGTCCAAGAGTACGCATCACGGCATCACGGACGCCAGAGTGAGCTGCACAACGCGGCTCACTCCGACGTCCACACCGGAGAGCACCAGGTGTTGCGTTAGGGGCACGTTATGTGCCCTATAACGTCCCCTAAACGCAACGTCCTGGTGTGTAACTAGCCTTAATGTAACCTGTGCTGTAATGGGCACATATTTAATGGCAGTAAAAATACCAGTATAAATAACGACAGTATTTGTTTCCTTTTGCAGCCTGATAGTGAGCCGTAAGGAGCGATGTCTGCAGAAAGGCAGCGGCTTCCACCTGGACTTGCTTCTGATTGGCTTCCTGGGAGGGATTTGCGCACTCTTTGGCCTACCCTGGCTGACGGCCACCACAGTGCGCTCCGTCACCCACGTCAATGCGCTGACACTGATGAGTAAAACAGCCCCGGGAGAGCGGCCGCGGATCTCCGAGGTGAAAGAGCAGAGAGTCACCGGGATGCTCATTTCCATACTAGTCGGTGAGGCCCGCCCTCTCCTCCCCATGGGTGGTATAACTCTGGGTACTCGACCTATCTAATTGTCAAAATGTTATGGCTTGTATCCTCCAAGGTATATTTTGTTAACCAATACAGAATAAGTTAACCCATAAGAAGTTAACCCATAAGAACTGTCAACCTTCTGGCCCCTAACATTCCCCTTTTACCATTACTAGCATAATTGTCATGTGACTTTTGGGCTGTATGACTAGTGGTGGCAGGGCTGTTTTTAGGCATAGGCAAACCAGGCAGATGCCTTGAGTGACACTTGCAGGATGGGGCACCACAGAGCTATTCTTAGCATACTGACCTTTAAATCTATTTAAAATCTAAAGAACCATCGGGTCTATGGATACGTGGCGGGCCCCGGGTCTTCCCGCAAGTTTGAATAGTGCTCCCCCTGGAGCACTTGCAGAGTAGTAGCAGCAGAGCGCACTCACCTTTCCACCGCCACCATCCCCAGGTCACGGGGAACAGGCTGTCAGCAAGGAAGACAGGAGGAAGCACGCCAGGTGAGTCTGCTCCACGGCGAGTACTCTGCAGGGGCCCCGGGGGAGAATTATAAAACTTTGGGGGATACTTTGGGGTCCTGTCAGCTGGCCGTCAATATACTGCCATATCCCCTCCCCTTTCGGGTGAGATCTTTTGGTCCAGAGCTATCGATCTCAGCTAGTAATTACTCGAAATTTCGATCGGGAGGCCATGTTGGGGCATCGATCTCCAGCAGATTAGATGACAGTGATCGAATATTCAGGGAAAATCGATGTATGTATGGGCACCTTTACTTCATCTGAAGTCCCAGGGATGTAGATATTCGTCTGCCGCTGTGACCGCCTGCCACGCACAAGCACCCATGCGCATTCTTGTCACTGTCCTTTAGTACGCTAATCAGTGAATGGGAACACTGTTCCCATTCATTGATCTAAGTGCCGGCTGTGATCAGTAATCACCGGCCTCAGTGAGATGCCGGTGGTCATTAACCACTTCAGCCTTCAGTCGTTTTTCTCCTTATGCATTCGAGCAATTTTCACCTCCCATTCATTCTCCAATAAGTTTATCTCCACTTATCACAATTAATTGATCTATAGCTTGTTTTTTCCACCCACCACCAATTGGGCTTTCTTTGGGTGGTACATTTTGCTAAGAATAATTTTTTGTAAATGCATTTTAACAGGAATGTTAAAGAGAATCTGTACTCTAAAATTCTTACAATAAAAAGCATACCATTCTATTCATTATGTTCTCCTGGACCCCTCTGTGCTGTTTCTGCCACTCTCTGCTGAGATCCTGGCTTGTAATTGCCAGTTTTAGGCATTGTTTACAAACAAAAAACATGGCTGCTAACCAGCATGTGACAGGCTCAGAGAAGCTCAGTCTGTGACTCATACAGAGCCTGCAGGGGGCGTGGAGAGGGTGTGCATAACTTCTATCCTATCACAGCGATCAGTACATTCCTGCCTGAGCCAACAAAGCAGGCAAAGGAAAGAAGATTAGATTATATAACAGAGATAATACAGCCACTGTGCAACTAGGAAAAGCTGCAATAAGACAGACCACATTAGAACCGGTATAGGAACTTATAGGATAGAAGAAATAAGGCTAAAACATTTTTTACAGAGTTTCTTTAAGAAAAAAATGGAAAAAATTAATTATTTCTTAGTTTTAGGCCATTATAGCATTAAAATAATACATGTTACCATAGTTAAAACCCACACATTTTATTTTCTCATTTGTCCCGGTTGTTACACCATTTAAATGATGTCCCTATCACAATGTATGGTGCCAATATTTTATTTGGAAATAAAGGGGCATTTTAAGGTGCATATTTTGCGACCATCACTATTTACAAGTTTATAATTTAAAAAATATTAGTAATGTACCATCTTGACATGCATATTTCAAAAGTTCAGACCCTTAGGTAACTATTTATGTTTGTTTGTTTTTTATTGTAATTTTTTTTTTAGTTTATTTTATTTGGGTATTTTTTGGGTGTGGGAGGTAAACAGTTAATTTTAAACGTAATTTATTGTGTTATCTGTGAAAAAAAATATCTGTGCATGCAGTTTTACTATTTGGCCACAAGATGGCCACAATGATTTTTTTGTTTTTCTATCCTGTGAGCGAGCACACTCGCTTACAGGAACTACAAGGAGGACGTGATTATTTTTTTTTTCAGAAAGATAGCGGCCTCTGAAAAGAAGCAGTTGTTTTTTCTACCGGGAACTTAGATCAGTGAATGGAAACAATGTTCCCATTCAATTATCTCCGGGCTACCGGGGGGGTGGGGGGGGGGTGGCACGGGAGCGCAGCAGCCTTTTGGACGTGAAAGTCACGTCCAAAAGGCAAAGATGGTTAACAAATGTAAAAGTAACGCATACACATATTACTTCCTATGTGTACTGTTCAGTATACAGGAGGAATAAACTGGCAGGGGGGACGGACGGGGCGGGACAGATATCTAGTGGTCAAATGGTAAAGTATACTCTAGATAGCACATGAAATTCAATATAAATACATAAATCCCCCATTAAATAACCCCTTACATCCCCTACGATAGGTAACAAAATAAAATACTTTTATAAAAAAATTAAAATGAGATTTATTTTAAAACTATAATGCCCGAACACTGAGAAACAATGATTTCATTATGATTTTTCAATTTTTTTTTCTTATTATTTCCGTTAAAATGCATTTGGAGTAAAAAAAATTCTGAGCAAAATGTACC
This sequence comes from Hyperolius riggenbachi, assembly GCF_040937935.1. NCBI lineage: Eukaryota > Metazoa > Chordata > Amphibia > Anura > Hyperoliidae > Hyperolius > Hyperolius riggenbachi. The sequence goes on from NC_090652.1 coordinate 293,153,052, forward strand.
ACCCAAAGAAAGCCTAATTGGTGGTGAAAAAAAACAAGATATAGATACTGTAATTTCATTGTGATAAGTAGTGATAAAGTTATTGGTGACTGAAAGGGTGGAGCGCTGAAATGTGAACATTTCTCTGGTCCACAAGGGGAAAAACCCTTAGTAGCCTAGTTAACCACTTGAGAACTGCAGTGGTAAACCCCCCTAAAGACCAGGGCAATTTTAACTAAATGGGCCACTGCAGCTTTAAGGCATAGCTGCAGGCCCGTACAACACAGCACACAAGTGATTCCCCCCCCCCTTTTCTCCCCACCAACAGAGCTCTCTGTTGGTGGGGTCTGATCACCCCCCTGTGTTTGGGGGGAGACTGTCCCCAGTACAGCTCTGCTGCCGATCGCAGCGCTGTACAAGAAAATAGACGGCGATCACGCCGTCTAACAGTCTCCCAAGCGGCGACTGCCGCTCGGAGACTGAAGAGGGGGCGGAGCTCCGCCCTCCGAGCATGAGATGCACATGCAGCGTGCGCGCAATCTCATGTAAATTAGAGCCCCAGGACTTGACGACAATTGGCGTTAGGCAGTCCTGGATCTGCCGCCGCGGCCGCGCCCATTGGCGTGGGGAGGTCGTCGAGTAGTTAAAGGATATGTCTGGAAACATGCCATGTCAATTTAAAAAAAATGTTTGGACTTAACTTTATTCTAAAAAAAAAAAATCAATGTATAATTGCCTTTATTATGCTTACAGTACAGCCATATTTTAAATAGCACACATCATCTAATGTCATTACTCGACCAGTTCAATAATTTTGCCTTTGGCTCGCTCTCTCCTTGTGTGGCAATGGAAACAGCGACACCTAGAGGCTGTGACAAGTTAGGGGTGATAAATTATCAATAAAGCAAAAGTGACAGCTGTGACCATTTACTGATCCCTCATGTCCCCGGAGGTAAAACTGCCACTATAGGCATTGATCCTTCTACCGGTCGAAGCATGTTTTATGTAGCTCAGGTCCCATTCCTGCCACTGAGTTTTGTACAGATTTTGATGTATATTTTATGAGCAGCGTTTGATGTTGATGAGTTATGACAGGCAGCTCTAGCGAGGAGACGTCTCAGCAACCCACATACTGATCTCCAAACACACAGCGTCCCGCATCCTGACATCCAGCACATGACGAATGCCTGGCATGCCGAAACACTGGTCACTCTGTCCAGCCAGTCCTGTGAATCAGAGAGCTTTACGCAGGCCAGCCGGGCAGCACAGCCAGCAAGGTCACCTGACTTGTCCCAACCATTCTCCAGCAACTGCAGCCTGGTCAGGACATGCTGATTGGACAGCATGGTGTTATGTTCATTAGTCATGGAGACTAATGTGCTCCTTCCTTATTGTTTCCACCCCACTACCCTCTAGATCAGAGCTGGGCAAACTTTGCGCGGCCCGGGTCACATGCTGCCGACAGCAGGCCGCATGCTTTTCATTCCTCCCTCCTCCCCCCTCTCTCCATGCAGAGTGGCTAGCGGGTGGTAACAGGGGGTTACTTAAAACTCACCGGATCACCAAATCCAGCCTCATGTCTTCATGGCAACAGGACGTCAATTGACACGCCGCCAGGACGTGCTAGCTATTACATCCTGGCATCCTGTAATATGCTGGTGCGCCCTGATGGCGATCTGGTGAGTTTTAAATAACACCATGTTACCGCTCACTTGTGACTAGGGGGGAGGGGAGGAATCCAGCCGTCTGTTGGCAAGTTGGAGTTACAGCTCAGGCAGGGCAGATGCGGCCTGCGGGTTGTAGTTTGCCCAGTGCTGTTCTAGATGGTAAGCTCACAAGGGCAGGGACCTCCTCCTATTGCTTCTTATTTTGGTGTAATAGTTAATGGCCCTGCCTCTGACACAGGAGACCAGGGTTTGAATCTCAGCTCTGCCTGTTCGGTAAGCCAGTGCCAATTCAGTAGGAGGCCTTGGGCAACACTCCCTAACACCGCTACTGCCTATAGAGCGCATCCTAGTGGCTGCAGCTCTGGTGCTTTGAGTCCGCCAGGAGAAAAGCGCGATATAAATGTTGTTTGTCTTGTCTTTTGCTGTAATTTATCATATGAACATGTACCAACTTTAGAGATATCTCAAACGACACATTAACTGTGTATGTTCTTGTATTGCAGGATGTCCTGATTGTCTTGAACTCTTCATGTATGTATGTTCCCCAATATTTGTTTTGTACTATTTGTACAGCGCTACGGAAGATGTTGGTGCTATATAAATAAACAATAATAATAATTATATCTCCAATATAATTTATAATACAACTTAAAAAAAAAATAAAACCTCTGCTTGCCACAGGACTCTCCATAGTCATGGGGGAGATGCTGCGTCAGATTCCACTGGCGGTTTTGTTCGGGATCTTCCTGTATATGGGGGTGACGTCACTCACAGGGATCCAACTGTTCGAGAGGCTGCTTCTGATCCTCATGCACCCCAAGCATCATCCGGAGCACCCCTACGTGGTGAAGGTGAGTCATATAGTATATTGGATCTAATCTACTAAAGGCCCATACACATGCACAACCAAACTGCCTGATTTTGGTCTGTTGGACGGCAATCAAGTGTGTGTACACGTGGCAAACGACTAGTCAAGCAACTAATAACAGGCGGTTTGCCCGATCCATCTGGTGAATCAACTCACAGGACTGTTGGACTGATATTGTGCAGTTAGCCACATGTGTACTGTACAAGTTGTTTAAACGAATTGTATTTGTTTTGAATGCGGCCATATCGTGCAATCCATCATTCAACTTGCGCGCCCAGTATGCAAATGAGCTGGCCTTTCAGTTGGTTGGTGTGCGGAAAATACAAGTCATATATTCACTTGGTCATGTGGTCGGTCTTGTTGTGGAGCTGGTTGTGCGCTTTGTTGGACGTGCGTACAAGGCTTAAAGAGGAACTCCAGCCTAAACAAACATACTGTCATTAAGTTACAATAGTTATGTTAATTAAAATAGGTAATATAATCTCTTACCCACACTGTTTTAAAAGAACAGGCAAATGTTTGATTTCACGAGGGCAGCCATCTTTTTGGGGGAAAGGAGGTGACAGGGAGCATGAGACACAGTTCCAACTGTCCTGTGTCCTGAGCACCTCTCCCGGTTGCTAGGCAATGTGAATAACAACATAGGAAATCCCATCATGCTCTGCACAGCATCAGGGTAAAAAAGCCAGGCTTTTTTTCTTTGATGGGTGGAGCTTAGCTAAAAATGCAGCTAAAAATGATGCTTTGGTAAGAAAAACAACGTTCTGATGCTTTGAAACTGTTAAAGAAACACCAAGCCTCCTAAGCCTCAGGGATCCAGTGCTGTCTCCCCCAAAAATACAGCTGACAAGGATGTTGGCTGGGGCGCAGGCACAGTCGCCAAGCCCGATCGGGTCCCCTCTACTGCTCAGGCATGAGTATGCGCCTGCGCAGTTGAGCGGACCCGGCCTGGCTCTGCTATTTCTGCCAGAGTCCGATCGGAAAGCCGCTACTGCACCTGTGCGGGATCGTGGTAGGTAAACATCTACCTCGCCGGTGTTCAGGGGACAACACTAGATCCTGGAGGGTGAAGAGGACAGGGAAGTCTTATTAGGATCCAGAGGCTTCCATGTCCTGATTTCTTTAAGTCAGGAGGTCTTTGGTAAACAGAATTGATCCTGCAGAGCTGGTCTTGATTTATTAAAGTAAACCTGACGTGAAAATAAATGTATAAGATAATTATATCTGTAGAATGTGGGGATTGAGTGATATGACTTAATGTCTTGGCTGTGTGTCCCTGCCTGCAGGTGTGTACATGGAGGATGCATCTGTTCACCTGTGTCCAGCTCTCCTGCATTGTGCTGCTCTGGGTGGTGAAGTCATCTCCAGCCTCCCTGGCCTTCCCGTTCCTCCTCATCCTCACCGTTCCACTCAGGCGCTTCATCCTTCCCAGGTTCTTCCACGAGAGGGAACTGAAAGCTGTGAGTTACAATCTGTGTAGTGTCACTGGGAGGGAGAAGGCACCCCCAAAATACCCATACATGTAATACATTTAAAATGGCTTACCTCTAAGAAGAAGGGGCAACGCCAATATTAGAAAGACACAAACGATAACCCATTTCGCGGTGCACCGTCCACTTCCTCAGATCAAATAAATGAGTGTCTGGATAGCCAAGGTGCAAAGTTATGTCCCTACATGTTCCAGTTGTGTGATGACAGCATCCATATTCCACTCCATTCAGGCATGTTGCAAATTGCAATGTGTATAGCTTGACTCTTTACGACCATGACCTCTGTTATTATTCTATTATTCGGTACCACAGTGTTTCATTTAGCTATGGCAATACATACATTATACCAGATGGACTGTCTCAGCAACAAAGATTAGAGTTAGGAAGTCTAATTTACAAAGATGGGTGCAAACAACAAATCAGAGCTGTCACTCAATCCCTCTAGTACTAGTTACTAAGATTGACCACTAGTTACTGCCATTCGGTGGCCTGTGTGACGTGGCCCTAAGGAACTGTGTTTAGGGAAGTCTGACTTGAATGCCTCACACACAAAAATAGAATGGTGCTACTCTTGCTGGGGCATTCAAGAGACACTGAAGTGTGTTTTTTACCCTATTTCATATATATGCATGTTCTTCATTAAATTCCACGCGCCAGAACGAGTTATTTTTACCTCTAAAAAACCCTTGCTAAAATCCACGACCTTGCAGGTTGTAGATTGTGCTGCCATGAAGAGGCAGAGCTGTGCACAGTAGCTCGGCCTCTTCTCCAGTCAGACTCCATCTCTCCGCACTCCTCCCCGCTCCTCTCAGAGGGGGTGGGGAGAGACAGAGATCAGCAGAGTCTGACTGGAGAAGAGGCAGAGCTACTGCACAAAGCTCTGCCTCTTCCAGGAAGGAAAATTCTGTGATCGCAGAATCTGTTTAGGGCATTTCTGGGGACATGGCACTCGTTCTGCCGTGGGGATGCGGCGAAACAACTTGGATTTTAATGCTTATGATGGATGCACAATAAAAAGAGGTAAAAGAAATCCGCTTCAGACTCTCTTTAAATAAGGCTGGGTGGTACTGAGGCGTGGCCTAATCACTGGTGTGTCCTGAGCATAACGCCTGTTTCCTCCCTCCAGCTGGATTCTGAAGACGTTGAACCAAACTTTGACGAAGACGGCCAAGATGAATACAACGAGCTGCATATGCCGGTGTGAGCTCCGTTCATTGTCGCCGATTCAACCCAGAGAGCATTTCACTGACGCGCCTAAGAATCCACCCACAAAATGCTTCTGCTTGTCAATGTACCAATGTTCCACCCTGATCCCGAGACACATTGGCCCATGTGCAATTCCCTATTTCCCTTTCTCTCCTGAGTTTTCTCATAGGAGATAGTTTATAATTTTCTCTTTATAATACTTTTAAAAATAAAAAAGTATCAAAAAGGTGGTGAAAAGTACTATGAAAATATTTTTGAGTTCTTTTTTCTTTGCTGATGGGTTAAAAGGCATTTTATTGACCACGTGTGAAAATATCCAGTAGGAGAAAACTCAAGAGAAAAAGCATATGGGCCATTGGCCCTTATCCAGTTAACTTTTTCACCTTAAAGAGACGGTTTGACACCTTGGCCCTTATGCAATTCACTTTTTTTCCAAAGTTTTCTCCTAGGTGATAAATGTTCTTTTTCTCTTCAAAATAACTTTTCAGCATTTTTCATTTGAAAAAGTACTAAAAGTAGTAGAAAACAAGGCATTTTATTAACAAGGTGTGAAAATATAAACTTGGAGAAAACTAAGGAGAAAAAGTTAATTGCATACGGGCCCTTGGGCCATATGCAATTCACTTTTTCTCCTGAGTTATCTTCTAGGAAATGATTTTCATATTTTTAACTTTTCAGCATTTTTACAATTTACTCTTGAAAAAGTACCCACAAGTTGGTAAAAAAAGTACTATCAAAATTATTCGTAGTATTTTCTTGCTTGCTGGTGGTATAATTGACATTTTTATGACAAGGTAAGAAAATATCACCTGGGAGAAAACTCGGGAGAAAAAAGGAATTGCATATGGGTCCTTGTCATAAAATACACTTTAAAGAGACACTGAAGCGAGAATAATTCTTGCTTCAGAGCTCATAGTTAGCAGGGGCACATGTGCCCCTGCTAAAACGCCACTATCCCGCGGCTAAACGGGGGTCCCTTCACCCCCAAACCCCCCCTCCAAAATCAACAACCAAATTGGTCGTAGATTTTGCTCCTCCTGGAGGCAGGGCTAACGGCTGCAGCCCTGCCTCTAGTCGCGTCTATCAGCGGAATACTGAGAGGGGCGGGGGAGAGGCGGAGATACACGCTGACAGACGCGCGTGGGGCAGGGCTGCGGCGGTTAGCCCTGCCTCAATCCGGAAGAGATCCCCAGCTGTTCGGAGGGGATTTCGGGGGGTCAGGGACCCTCGTTTAGTGGCGCGATAGCGTCGGTTTAGCAGGGGCACACGTGCCCCGGCTAACTATGAGCTCTGAAGATTTATTCTCGCTTCAGAGTCTCTTTAACCACTTGCCGACCAGTGGATTTTACACTGATCGGTGCTGCGTGGGCTCTACAGCCCGCAGCACCGATCAGGAGTCCAGCAGGGCGATCAGACTACCCCCCTTTTTTCCCCACTAGGGGGATGTCCTGCTGGGGGGGTCTGATCGCCGCCGGCCATCTGCGTTTTGCGGGGGGGGGGCTTCTCAAAGCCCCCCTCCGCAGCCATTTCTGCCCTCACCCTTCTTACCTCCCTCCCTCCCTCTCTCCGTAATGCGCAGGATGGAGTTCCGTCCTGCGCATTGAAGGATAGGCTTCAGCCTATCATATGCCGGCGATCCCCGGCCAATCAGAGGCCGGGGATCGCCGATCTGCCTTACGGCGCTGCTGCGCAGCAGCGCCGTATGATGTAAACAGCGGGGATTTCTTCCCCGCCTGTTTACATTTTGCCGGAGAGCTGCGATCGCCGATCGGCGGCTCTCCGGCTGTTCACGGAGACACCCTCCGTGAACTGACATGGAAAGGCCGCTCAATCGAGCGGCCGTTTCCATGGTAACCCGCAGACGACCAGTTTACGCCAATCGGCGTTAGCTGGTCGTCAAGAGGTTAAACCCCCAGCAAGCAAGAAAGTACTCAAAATAATTTTGATACTACCTTTTCACCAACTTTTACGTACTTTTTCAATTGTAAAATGCATAAAAGTTATTTAAAAGGAATATGAAAATTTTCTCCTAAGATACAACTCAGGATAACTTTTTCAACTACTCTTTGGTACATTTTGAATTGTAGAGTGCTGAAAAGTGAAAAGTTATGTTAAACAGAAGAAGGAAAATTATTTCCTAGGAGAAAAAGTGAATTGAATAAGGGCCATTATGTTTGGTGATGACGAGGCCCATCTTCATTATGTTCTGCAATAATGAAATTATTGTTAAATAAAATGTATTCTCGATATAGTGATAATTTCCACTTCGGTAATTAATTTCTTTTTGGCAAAAACAACTCATTACATTGGCCTCAATTCACTAAGATCATGCTGGAGATAATAAGGCAAGAGATAACTTACCTCCACACAGTAAGAGAGTTATCTTATCTCTTCATTCCTTACGTCACCTCTTCTGTAGTTAATTTACCTCCTCTGTAGTTAAGTTACCTCCTCTGTAGTTAAGTTACCTCCTCTGTAGTTATTTTCACACGCAGTTAATGAACAGCCTGTCTTTAACTCTGGAGTTATTTTAAGGATTAAAGAGTTAACTTAAAGACAGAAGAGTTAACTTTAAGTTTGCCTGAGGTAAAAGGTTTCCTGAATACTACATGCCTTATCACCATGGTAACAACTCTAGAAGAGTTATTAAAGACAGGAGATAAGCTTAGTGAATTGAGGCCATTGTCTGTCAAGCTGTCAGTCTAGTTGCTGAGAGGATGACACCAATGGTGAATGAAGTAGAAGTTATAAAACGTAAACCTACATAGACAGTTATATTTTGGCATAATGATGTCACGTCATACTTCCTGTATGAACAGAAACACGTCTGGACAAGACACAGGCCTCAGAGTAAGCTGGGCACCTCAAGGCAGGTATGATATGGTGCTGAGGTGCTTCAGAGCAGGATCCAGCTACCGGCACAGGTGTTCCATTTGCATGGTGTGCTGAACACGGCTGTTTCAGAACTACCTTGTTTCTGAAAACGCAGGCACTGAAATAACATAGTATTCAAATAATCTTGTCTCTGGGCGGTTTTAGTAGGAGGATATTTTGGTTGATTTTTTTAAAGGAACAATATCAAACTAAGTGTTCTAAAATGACAATGTACAAATAATGTCTAAGTAGCTATGTAAACATTTTCCTACTTTTCATGTTAAATATCAGAGGCAAAACCTTTGATTCATTGTGTGCAGATTTTAGTTCGGTTGGAATATCTCATTTGCATAGGTGAATCTCTGCAGTCTGACATGCTAAGAACAGTGTAATATTGCAGCAGAGTGCACATACTATTACAAATGTTTATGTTGCACATAAGATACATTTCCCCTGCTTTCTGCAGACAGCTCTCTGAGAGCTTTCTCTCACACACAGGGTTAACAGATGTATTGTGAGGGAATCCCCCTCCCCTCATGGTTTATTCAGAGTCAGTTTTGGTGTGAAAGGAATTAGATAACAGTAAACAAAGAGATAAGCAGCTAAATGTATACACAAGTACTTAGCAGCACTTTCCAAACTATTCCTATCTCAATTGAAAAAAAAAAACGTTAATTGATAGTGTTCCTTTAAGTTTTGGTGTTGAAGGTAGATTAATGTTAGCTGTTAAGTAGAGAGGGGATGGTGGGACCTGCAGGGGAATAGTGTTTTTAAATTAGGGGGCAATAGGCCACTGTTATGGTGGGGGACTGCTAGGACATGGAGGGAAAATAGTATTCACTATTGGGGGTGGTTGTATTAAGTAGTGGTATGGTTGGTTATAATCAACATATATGGTATGGTTATAATCAGCCTATTAGATACCAGTTGCCATATATTTGATCAATCAGATATGACATTCTGCGAACATAATTGTTAGTACCACTTTAAAGTGACACTGAAGTGAAATAAGCTTATGATATAATGAATTGTATGTGTAGTATGGATAATTAATAAAACATTAGTAGCAAAGTAAAGAGTTTCATTTTTATTTTCAGTAATATGGCTTTTTTTGTAACATTACATCATTCTCTAATATTTGCAGTTTACAAACTACACTCTGCATTTTAAACTATGAAACAGAGCAGAGCAAATTACCCTTTGAACTTTTCTGCGAAAAATCTTATCTGAAGTTGTCTTTCATTGTTTCTTTGAAGTGCTTCAGAAAATAGCACTGCTCTCTGACTAAATTAGTCAGAGTGGTTTAGTCAGAGAGCTCAGAGAAGCTTATTTGCATAGATAACAAGTGAAGTTTAACTCTTCCTGTGCTGGAAACAATAGGAGACTCATATCTGTGCTACTTCTGTTCTATTTCTCAGCTGTACTACGGTACCCATACAATTCATTATATCATATCTTTATTTCCACTTCAGATTCCCTGTAAAGAGAACCCAGGGTGAGTTTTAAGAATGCTATTAGGACACAGAGGCTGGTTCTACAAACTATCACCAGCCTCTGTGTCTGTACTGTGTCCCTCCCCCCCCCCCAGGCCCCATCTGCGCTCTGCTGTCCCCCAGAAAGAAAACCGCCGTGCTAGCGATATGCACCTTGTTGCTAGCAGGCTGTTTACCTTTGTGCTGCCTGTCACCGCCGCTCCCACGGCTCCTCTATATCGCGGCTCTCCTCCTGCATCCCTTCCCTCCAATCAGCTTACAGAGGAGGGGAGGGATGGTACGCAGGCGGGGAGCGGCGCTTTAGAGGAGGCGGGGGAGCGGCAGTGACCGGCAGCACAAAGGTAAACAGCCTGCTAGCGACAAGGTGCATGTCGCTAGCACGGCGGCTTTTTTTCTGGGGGACAGCAGAGCGCAGGGGGGAGGGCACAGTACAGACACAGGGCCTGGTGATAATATGCAGAACCAGCCTCTGTCCTACTAGCATTTTCAAAACCCACCTCGGGTTCTATTTAAGAAAGCATAATTATACCCAGGGCCGGGCCGAGGCATAGGCTGGAGAGGCTCCAGCCTCAGGGCGCAGTGTAGGAGGGGGCGCACAATTCATTCAGCTGTCATTCCTAATTGTGTATGAAGCAGAAAGAAATAAGAAAAGGGGATACATAGCAGTGACTGCAAGCCAGATAAATAGATATTAAGGTGTTGGGGAGGTTGTGGGCCCTGTGGCGCCTCTTAGTCTAATAGCAATCCGTGTGTGACGGCTGGGGTGGGAGGGATGGAGGGGCGCACTTTGGTGACTCAGCCTTGGGTGCTGGAGGACCTTATCCCTGCTCTGATTATACCTTGTAGCAACCAGTGTGGGGAATATTAAAAGCTTCTGCAGCTGATAACGTCTGACGGCCCAAACATTTAAAAAAAAAAAAGGTATAAATTACATTGGTACATTTTTTATGTAGGTGTCCTTTAAATCTTATCTTATCCTGTGGATTTTGTAGGCAGCCGTGATGTAGGTTAGATCACTACACCAGAAGCCTGATAGAATGACTATACAGTTCTTGCTAATTTATCAGCAAAAGACCTTCTTCCCCTCCAAGGCCTGAAATAGCCCCAAATAATGAGTCATGCTCTGAACCGCGGCCGGGAGCCAGGCTGGGATCGCAGCTCGCACGTCCAGCTTGGGGAGAATGAATGAAAACCGCTCTAATTGTGCTTAATGAGCCGGGAATATTCCTGCCAGTCCAACGTAAAAAAAGCACATCAAACGAGTCGCACAACAAAGTGCTGCATTAGTGCTAATGGCCTCTTCAAAGGGCCGGGGCTGAGATTCGCCAATAAAACACGGGAATTTATCAGGAATCAGACAAGATATTGACCTCTCTTGACTCGGGGATGGAACTTAAACGGAATTAAAAGCTCCCTCGTACTTTATTGAGTAAAAAGAAAAATAATCTCTTCATTTTTGCCATTGTTAGCAGAGCTGGTGAACAAGATGCTGATAATGATATGCAGCTTGGAACCCGGCCAATCAAAATCAAAGGGAAGTGCATGGGAATGGCCCAATGCCAGAATGCATGAAAGGGATCCAAGCAGCTTTCTTTTTCTGCATTTTTTCCTCCAAGTTTCTAATAGCTTTAGTAGCTGCCATATCCTCCCTTCCCCCAACCTTATTTATCCAGGGCAAGGTGTGAATGTAATCAAGTGTGACTTCTCTAATCTGTTTGAAGAACAGTGTCCCTCCTGCCAATGAAAGCTTTTGTTTGCTATTTGCTACTGCTAATTACAGAAGGCCACAGAAGTAGAACAATAAAAGTCTCTAACAAACATTTAAATGTATAAAGAAGAGGTAGAATGGATTTTTGTTTGTAATGAGCCAAATTGTTAATATGCATTTTTAATGTGCTATTGAGATGCCATTTGGGCTAAAAATGCAGCTTGGTTCACTTTAACCCTTCCCAATCCTCCTGTCCACACCAGTTTTACATCGTCCACGCACTGTGTGTGTGTGTGTGTGGGGGGGGGGGACGGACATGGATGATGCCTTTCTGTTGTGCCAGTGGGGGGGGGGGAAGGGGGGGTCACTAGACTACCAGGGAAAGCTGTGGGAAAAAGGGGCCCACTAGACTACCAAGAAATGCCTTAAAGTGAACCTGAGCCAAAAAAAGAGTGTACCTGAGCCAATGGCAGAGGAGGTGCCCCCCACGCCCCGACGTGGAGGGGGGCTACGCTCGGAAGTGGGAGCACACAGGACATCCAGGAAGCCTCAATAGGATACTGAGGCTCCCCTCTCTGATTTTTTTTTTTTTAAAAGCAGAAGGAGGGACCACTAGACTACACAATATTTTAAGGGGAGGGGGACACACTAGACCCCAGGGAAATCTCCGCTAGACACTAGGGAAAGACCTAAATAAGTGGGAGAACCATTAGTTCTAACAAAAAAGACAGGTGGGGCTATTGCTTGAAAAATATAATTTAGCTACATCTTATAGCTACGATCACTTTTGAAACCACAACCCCTGCATATAGAGCAACTCATTGCGCTTTCTAGACACATTTTTATTTTCCCATTTACTTTTTGACATGTTTTAATTATCATTGCAGTACTAAGAGGAAAAAAACAACACAATGCAGAAAAATATACCTTTATTACAAAATTGAATATCATTACCATATAGTGTCGCAGCAACAAACTTTAAAGGAGTACTGTAATCCCTCCCCCCCAAAAAAGTGTTTAACTTAGCAGGACCCTTTCAGTCATGTGAGCGGAAGCGAGGACGCAGTGGGCAAGGGCGCAGCAACAATAAAAGTCGCGTGGGGGACCGGAGGATTGTTTTGTCCTAGCACGGGCAGAGGACGTCTGCGGGGGACCGGTAGAAGCCCCTGATAAGTTAAACTCTTAAAGGGATACTGTAGGGGGGTCGGGGGAAAATTAGCTGAACTTACCCGGGGCTTCTAATGGTCCCCCGCAGACATCCTGTGTTGGCGCAGCCACTTCCCAATGCTCCGGCCCCGCCTCCAGTTCACTTCTGGAATTTCTGACTTTAAAGTCAGAAAACCACTGCACCTGCGTTGCCGTGTCCTCGCTCCCGCTGATGTCACCAGGAGTGTACTGTGCAGACACAGACCATACTGGGCCTGCGCTGTGCGCTTTTGATGACATCAGCGGGATCGAGGACACGGCAACGCAGGCGCAGTGGTTTTCTGACTTTAAAGTCAGAAATTCCAGAAGTGAACCGGAGGCGGGGCCGGAGCATCGGTGAGCGGCTGCGCGGGCACAGGATGTCTGCGGGGGACCATTAGAAGCCCCGGGTAAGTTCAGCTCATTTTCCCCCAACCCCCCTACAGTATCCCTTTAAGTACTCCTTTAAGTAAATGAGGAAAAAAGTTAGATTTCATTAGGGTTTATAATCTACAGTAGCACTTTTTATTTTAAAAATGAAAATTTATAGGAAATAAAATAATTCCTGAGAAAAAAAAGCACCTAAAGAAAGTCTAGTTTGTCCCAGAAAATCTGATGTACAGATTACTAAACTGCAATAAGTAGTGATAAAGTTATTGCTAATTAATTAACTAGGGCCATAGCTAAAATATCAAAACCGCTCTAGTGCGTAAAACAGGTCTAGTTGCGAAGTGGTTAAAGACTTAACTAAGCTTCACATTTTACAACTGCTTTAAATAACAGTGTAATTGATAACATGTGTATATAAAATTATAGTGCAAACACTAGGTTTTAGCACTGTACTTTTAAAGGCACTTTTTAAATAATTGCAGTGTAATTATAAAAAGTCAAGCTGAGATTGGCCTTTAAAATAATTTTTTTATACATATAGTATTTCATATTTCTATAAAGAGCTTAAATTGCTGAATACATTATGGATCATTATAATTTTGGGTTTTTAAACTTGAGACAAGAAATAATATCCAAAATACTGTAGCTGCATGATGACAAATATAAAATATTTTACATTTATTGGAGGAACCCCTCCCTTCCTTTCATATTGCCGGGATTTTTCCGACAAACTGGTGGAAGAGATAAAAAACAAAACACAGGCTGCTACTGAAGATGTCACAGGGGAGGTGATCTCAGCTTGTGTGAGATTTCACATATACGACGCCCCTGTGAGGGAGGGTAGCTGATGACAAACACACCCATGATCTAAAACCTCCTACTAAGCTCAGAAGTAATGGCTGCCACCTGTATAACCCTGGTTATGAAAAGAGAAGGGTGAAAAGCATGCACTGAAATGCTCATAGGCGTGAAGGAGTGTTTATTTATCTTTTATGTGTCAGAGTCGTGCAACTAAATATTTTGAATTAAAAAAAATATTTGGTTCGGGTCCGCTTTCATGCTTGTTTCAGGTGTGTGATTCAGCCACTCTTGCAGCCAAAGAGATCAGCAGGACTGACAAGCAACTGGTATTGTTTAAAAGGAAACATCCATATACCTCCCAGGAAAGGTTCTCTTTAAAGCCCATACACACTTTATTTTCTGGTTGAATTCGATGGACGTATGTCTTTTTTCAACCCAAATAACTATGTCACTTACAAATTTTGATTGGCCAATCACTGACTAATTTTACCACCTTCTTGTAGCATGAGGGCCAAAGGTTTTTGAATACTATGAACAGATTGTGTAAGTAAACCCTCATACTACTCAAAATTGAAGGTTTGGACCAGGCTTTACATACACACACACACACACACGATTTTTTTACAACATCTATGTAGTTTGAGTGCCAACAGATTTTGAATACTAGGTACAGATTGCGTAGGGGAGAGCTCATACTACATGCATGTGGTAAAATTGGCCAATTATTGGCCAATCAAAATTGTACACACATCCAATTTTGATTTAGGTTAATCAATATCTCTTCCAGAGTCTGTGGCTAATTTGTGGGGAAGCCAGTTCAGATTGAAACATGGACAACCTAATTTGACTTGTTTTGCAAACTTTTTGGTCCATTGTTGATTACTGTACATCCAGCACCTACGTAGTCTGTACCTAGAGAAGCCATCGTATCTGCTGAGGCGACCACCAGCCTCTGTACATCAGTGGGCAGAGAAGACATCCGAGGAATAGGCTGAGCTGTGTGAGAAGAGAGAACTGTCATCCCAGTCCCCGTCACTCAGCGCTCCGACAGACTCTCGTGGGGAGTGGGACTCCTTGCCAAAGTCCTTAGGGGGGTTCGCTGAGCCTTCGAGCTCCGTACAGCGCTCCCGGACCTGGAAGCCAAAACACACCGGTTACATTTCCTGGATGATCTTAAAGCAGATCCGAGATGAAAAACTAACTATAACAAGTAACTTGTCTATATATCTTATCTAAAGTTTAGATGGTTTACACAACAAATCTAGCTGCAAACAGCTTTAAGAGAAAAGTATTATTTCTTGCTGTGATACAATGACAGCAGCCATGTTGTTTGTAAACATTGCACAAAGGCAGGCTTATCTGTATCTTGTGCAAAAAAACCTAATCCCCCCTCCTCCTCCCTCCTCCCCTCTGCCTCTGAAATCAATGGCTAGTAACACCTCCTCCTCCTCCTGCCCAGACTGAGCTCCCATGAGCCCTTGCTACTCCCAAGGCTCTTTGAAAACCTGTGGGCGTGGTTTATTTAGTTTATAGGGAATTAGAGTATTAAAACGAAAACAAAGAAGTATTTGGCTTGAGGAATGCCCTATAAACAACAGGAAAGGAACACAATTATGCAATGAGTAAAAGTTCATCTCTGATCCACTTTAAAGCCCAAATAAACCCAAAACTGTGTCAGCGCCACTTTGGTGCTTTATAAATTAATAACAATAATAATAACTGTGCAAAGCAAAATATTATAGCAAGAATATAAAGAATGTACAGAAGCAAAATTCTGGACAGAACACCTTTTTACCAATGGGCAAAATGTGCTTGCCACTGCAGGGAAGCTTGCTTCCTCTCCTCCCTGGATTCAGTGACCAAGTGACACCCAAAGTAGAGAGAACAATAATTGCCTGGCTACCTTTCCCAGCACTACTGAATTACAGTACAAAGGGTTTGTCTACATGAGTGGGCGGGGCTTGTAGTTCACAGGAAATAGATGCTGAGCAATTGTAAGACCTCAGATTTCTAACAGGAAACTAGCCATGCAATAGAAGTCTGAAGCTTGTATGGTATGCTGGATGACTAAATTGTTTGAATGAATGAGGATATAAGAAGAGAAATAGATTATTCACATTACATCTTCAATTACAATAGCACCATCTTTAAAGAGACTCCGTAACAAAAATTGCATCCTGTTTTTTATCATCCTACAAGTTCCAAAAGCTATTCTAATGTGTTCTGGCTTACTGTAGCACTTTATACTATCACTGTCTCTGTAATAAATCAATGTATCTTTCCCCTGTCAGACTTGTCAGCCTGTGTCTGGAAGGCTGCCAAGTTCTTCAGTGTTGTGGTTCTGCTATGAACTCCCCCTTCCAGGCCCCTCTATGCACACTGCCTGTGTATTATTTAGATTAGGGCAGCTTCTCTCTTCTCTCTTATCTTTTACAAGCTGGATAAATCGTCCTCTGAGCTGGTTGGGCTTTCACATACTGAGGAATTACAAACAAGGGCAAAGCTGTTTGCAGGAAGAAAAGAGCAGCCTGAAACTTCAGTGCATGGGGGAAAGAAACACACAAATGATCTCTTGAGATTCAAAAGGAATGCTGTATACAGCCTGCTTGTGTATGGATGTATTTTCTATGTGTGGACATACTGTACATCAACCTACTTCCTGTTTTGGTGGCCATTTTGTTTACAAACAAACTTTTTAACCACTTCACCACTGAGGGGTTTTACCCCCTGACCACCAGAGCAATTTTCACCTTTCAGCGCTCCTTCCATTCATTTGTCTATAACTTTATTATTACTTATCCCAATGAAATGAACTATATCTTGTTTTTTTCGCCACCAATTAGGCTTTCTTTAGGTGGGACATTATGCCAAGAATTATTTTATTCTAAATGTGTTTTAATGGGGAAATAGGAAAAAATGTGGGAAAAAAATATTATTTTTCAGTTTTCGGCCATTATAGTTTTTAAATAAAGCATGCTACTGTAATTAAAACCCATGAAATGTATTAACCCATTTGTCCCAGTTATAAAACAATTTAAATTATGTCCCTATCACAATGTTTGGCGACAATATTTTATTTGGAAATAAAGGTGCATTTTCTTCAGTTTTGCATCCATTCCTAATTACAAGCCCGCAGTTTATAAAGTAACAGTGTTATACCCTCTTGACATAAATATTTAAAAAGTTCAGTCCCTAAGGTAACTATTTATGTTTTTTTTTTATTGTATTTTTTTTTTTAATTACAAAAAAAAAATAAAAATTGGGGAGTGTGGGAGGTAATGAGTTAATTTATTGTGTAAATGTAATGTTTGTATATGTAAAATGCTTTTAGGGTGTAGTTTACTATTTGGCCACAAGATGGCCACAGAGTGTTTGTTTACATGCGACCTGTAAGCGTCTGGAAGGACGCTTACAGGAAGCAGTAGGAGGCTGGGAGACTCACAATGATCTCGCTATTTCTGAAAGAAGCAGCAGATCATTGCGGGGGCTTAGATCAACGAACGGGAATGGATTTTCCCGTTCATTGATCTCCGGGCGAGCAGGCGGCGTGCACGAGCGGCGGGTGCGCGCGCACTAGCGGCGGGAGCGCGGACAGCGGCGGTAGCGCGGAAGGTACGGATTTCTCCGTCCCTGGTTTTTTAGGAGGGAAAAAAGGGGCGGAGAAATCCGTACGCGTGGGGGTAAAGTGGTTAAAACTGTTTTTAACCACTTTTAATGCGGCGGGGAGCGGAGAAATTGTGACAGAGGGTAATGGGAGATGTCCCCTAACGCACTGGTATGTTTACTTTTGAGCGATTTTAACAATACAGATTCTCTTTAAAGAGAACTTGTAACATAAAAAAGTGCCCCAGGGGGTACTTACCTCAGGAGGGAGAAGCCCCCGTCCTCCTCCATCCCACGGTGGCAGCGCCAGATGTCCCAGAACAGCGGACATGTAAATATTTACCTTCCCGGCTCCAGCACAGGCTCGGGCTAAGACGGAAATAGCCAATCCCAATCGGGTCTGCTCTACTGCGCAGGTGCAAGTTGCCTGTGCAGCAGATCGGACCTGGTTAGGATTGGCTTTTTCCGCCTTAGCCCATTGGGAAGCCGCTACTGCGCCTGCACTGGAGCCGGGGAAGGTAAATATTGCAGGCGCTACTGTGCCTGGGCCACAGCATGACCAATTGTCGGTTGTGGTTTCAGGGGCCCAGCGAGACTTCCATGGGACAGAGGAGAACGTGGGAGGCCTCGATAGGATCCCTCCTGAGGTATTTTTATGTTAGTCTCTTTAAAAGCACACATGAGCTGACTAAAAAAATGCAACTTGTGGACATATAAGGAGAAAATTGCTAGCCCATTCTGGTGTAGCAGTTTAAGACCAAGGTTGATGTGAGACAATGTATATAGAGTTATACTCACAAGTGTGGGTTACCAATAGGCAAACACTTTTCAGACAGGAGGGATTAAGATGTCGCTCTCTGTAGAAGTAGGAAAAGAAAGGTGGTAGACCCCTCCACCTCCACCACCAGTGGATTTAATGTAATGTATACAGATGAAACAGAGGTGCCAATCACAATAGCGTCATCAAAATTCTTTTATTATGTACTCCACAAAATTGTGATGCATTTCGTGGGTCTTAGCCCACTTCCTCAGGCAGTGCAAACAGGAGCAGCCGCTGCCTATCTCATAACAAGCGTGGCGCCTCTGTTTCATTGCTATACATAAAAAAAAAAATACAAAGTGGCCATACTTGGGGCTTCTTGGGTGCTCCCATAAACTCTACGCCCCCTCCGTTTTGTTGGTTTCCCCCTCCAGCTTACAGCTTTGCCAACCACCTCCCCCCTTCTGTCTATTCCCATCCCATGCCCTCTTCATGCACTGGCTGCCAAGTACTTGCTAGGGCTCTGCATGGGTAGTTGCAATTCGTCCATCTCATGCCTGACATGAGGGATTTTTTTTTTTGCTGTTGGGTAACAGTACCACGTGTAATGCTGATATGCAGGCCTGGATTTACATCACAGGGGTCTATAGGCACAGATGTCCTGGCACCCTAGACTTCACCCTCCATGTACCTACAACACCCCCACCAAACTACACCGCAAGTGTGCTGCCTGTCCCAGCTGTCACTTCTCCCTTACTTCCCTTGCCTGTCATAGGTGGCTACAGGGAGATCTGGTCAGCAGAATCCCGAGGCCCGGGTGAGTAACCTCTCATTTACACTCTGCTCAGGACTCTGCATAGGGAAGGAGGGAGGGAGGCACTTGGGGAGGGTAGTAAACTGCCTTTCCTTCATCAGGCGCCTGTAGGCACAAGCCTACAGTGCCTTATGGTAAATCCGGCCCTGCTGATATGTGCAAAGTTAAGAAAAAACTTCCAGTGAGATTCACTTATCATTTCTGACAACCATAAATAATAAGCAAAAATTCCCCATGACATCCAAACTTCCACTCACTCAAGGCTGAAACAAATTGAGCCAATTAAAAATAGCTAGTTAGCTGCCCGCTGGTTAATTTAAACTCTCCCTTGCTGAGTGCAAACTACGATGTTAGAAGAAATATTTGGCTTACCACTAGGAATGGTCAGTGAGATGCAAGGCAAGACAGTTGACCTAGGAGTATAAGAGCAAAAAGTATACATCTGGCCATGAGTACTGAATATGCTACTGAATCTCACCGCGTGTATTTGACGTATGAGTGCCGGTCGAACCTCCAGCTCTAGTTGCCAGTCACAATTCAGAATTCGCTGGTGGAACTCTTCCAGGTCCAGCTGCCTCTGGAGTTTCTCCAGCCTCCTCTGGTTCTCAAGGGCGGATGTTTCTCCTCCATCCTTCTGCATTAACTGCTTCAGGTCCTCCACATCCTGCTGCAGAGTCTGAACCTTCTGTTTAGTGTCCCTCATCTGTTGCTCCAGAGCCTCGGCTCGTCCAGCTCTCCATAAGAGAGACATCATGCGCTCCCTTGTCTCCTTCAGGTGGGATTGGGCCTCTTTGTCACTGGTGTGCTTATAAGGTCCAAAAAGTTTTCTGTCACTGTCCATTTCACATATATATTCGACACTTGGTAGAGTTCGGTGATGGGTGGTGGGTAATGGGTTTTTGGACCGAGTTTCATGAAGCAGAATCCAGTTACGTGCTAAATTAGCAGTCGCTGAACTCTCTTCAAATATATCTGGGATACAATGCAGCAGCGCCATAGAACGTGGGGTTCCATTATAACTCTGCCCAGGACTCCCGGTGTTCAGGAGAAGAGCCCATTTACGACGATGGTGGAACATTTGCCTGGAGGTACCAGAGATGTTTGGAGGAGACAACGGGATTAGCATTGGAATAATTTCAGCTTCATCATTAACATAGAGATTATCACACAACGGAAAAACAACATGGTCATCAAAAGCATCCTTCATGGACCGCAAGTAGCCAACATATGATAAAAGCCAAGAAAAGTACTTTCTGAGTTGTTCTTTTGAGGCAGAGCTAGACTTGACATACTCCTCTATGTCTCTCCAGTTTCCAGGTTCCACCTTCTGGTCCTCTGACAGCAGTGCCAGTCCTCTCTGCAAAGTCTGCAGGTCAAAGTTCACGCGACACTTCTGAACCTGCTCTTCAAAAACCCTCAACTCTTCCCGTAAGGATGCGTATAACTTTTCCATCCTGGAGTGGCAGGAAGCTCTATTCCAAGATCATCGTTAGTTTGTCCTGCAGGAAATACTTCACACCTCTCTTATTTTATAATAGAGCACGTTGTCCTTCCTTGGCAAGTTCACACAAGCTCCCAAAGGATTTCCCATTACCTTTTCATAATTTGAGATATTCAAAAAGGCCTTGAAAGTGGTTTCTCTGACGGTTTCCTGAGAATTTCACAAGCCACAATCCTCAGAGATCTCTCACCTAACCTGTTTCAGGTTACCTGTCCCTTCTTCTGACCTCTCTAAAGATTACTAGCAGCTGACTGGTCTCCTGGCAACCTGAGGCAGGTATAGACCTGTACCATCTGATAAGACTTGTGTTTAGTTTCTAACTGACAATTAGAGTCCACAAGGCTGATTCGGATTCCAGTAAATGAACGAAGGTCTAAAATAATTATAGCAAATCCATTGTAGGCTGAACACAATTACCAGAACGTAAAGCAGAGTGTAGAAAAGGAGAAACTGATTTTTGCTTCTTTATTAAAAGGAATGTGCAGCTATATTATGCTGCATGAATCCAAACTGTCGCTCCTTTGAGAAGTAGTCCCTAAAATCTTCCACCCCCTATAACGCATGCATGAAATAGGAGCTAGAGGAAAATTGGGCGCCTGTTTTTGTTAATAAAATTATCATTAATAGCTATCAATATTCTGTTTTTAAATTGTAAATAATGTAAATTATCGTAGTAAAATATTTGTATATATTAACAATATTTTATTACTACAACTTAACCTAACCCTGACACAGAACCCTCCCTTCCTGACGCCTAACCGTAAAACCCCCTTTTTGACGCCTAACCCTAAAAAAACCCCTTCCTGGCGCCTAACCCTAAACCCCCCTTTCTGATGGCTAACCCTAACACCCCCGTTCCTGACACCTAACCCTAAAACCCCCTTCTTGACGCCTAACCCTAAAACCCCCCTTCCTGATGCCTAACCCTAAACCCCCCTTCCTGACACCTAACCCTAAAACACAGCTTCCTGACGCCTAACCCTAAAACTCCCCTTCCTGATGCCTAGCCGTAAACCCCCCTTCCTGACGCTTAACACTAAAACCCCCCTTCCTGACGCCTAACCCTAAAACACCCCTTCCTGATGCCTAACCCTAAACCCCCTTCCTGATGCCTAACCCTAAACCCCCTTCCTGACGCCTAACCCTAAAACTCCCATTCCTGACACCTAACCCTAAACCCCCCTTCCTGACACCTAACCCTAAAACCCCCCTTCCTAACCTTATAATACTGAAAACAAATTAAAAAAGGATAATTTTCAAAAAATAAATAATTTGTAAATACAAAACATTAAAAATGTCAAAAACTATTACGTTATAATTTTTAAAACAATAACAAATTTCAAAAACTATAATGTTCTAATTTTCAAAATGAGAATTATTGTGCACCCACTTTTATGCTTTTGCCGCCTTATAGCCGATATTTGCATTAGCGCCCATGGGGATGGGAGCTCAAATGGTCCATTAGCCACTGGGTGCCCAAATTTCATGCTCTGCGTATAACAAGTATAGTCCGTGGGCAGTACGGTGGCGTAGTGATTGGCGTTCTCGCCTTGCAACAATAGGTCCCAGGTTTAAATCCCAGCCAGGTCCACATCTGCATGAAGATTGTATGTTCTCCTGGTGTCTGTGTGGGTTTCCCCTGGGTACTCCGGTTTCCTCCCACATCCCAAAAAATATACAGATAGGTTAATTGGCTTCCCCCAAATTGGCCCTAGACTACAATACATACACTACATGATACATACATAGGAATGTGGTAGGCAGGGGGCGTAACTAGAAAGCACTGGGCCCCCTGCAAAACTTTGGATGGGCCCCCTCCCCTGCACACTGAATAGGGACTGTCTACAAATCTTTGTCAACAAAACTTTGTTTGATTCGTTATCAGTGGCTGAGCAGATGCAGTCAGTAGAACAATTGTGCAGAGAGCAGAAAGTTTTTCCTCTCCTTGCCTTTAGTTGACAGTCTTTTAGGACTGGGCCCCCTGTTGCTTCTGGGCTGCATCCCTTGCAGGGTCTATTGTTACGCCTCTGGAGTAGGGATTAGACTGTGAGCCCCTCTGAGGGACAGTTAGTGACAAGACAATGGGCCTGATTCACAAAGCGGTGATAACTCAGTTATCACGCCTAAAAGACTTTAGGCGTGATAACCTTTGCACCAGCAAAGTTATCCTCGCTTTGTGCTCTAACTCGCGCGAACTTATCGCGCTTACGCGCGCGCGCAAAGTCCCATAGGGCTTAATGGGCACTTCGCGCGAAGCACGTTGCGCTGCGCGCGCAAAACTTTGCGCGCGGGAGTTCGCGCGAATTCCTTTAGATCACGCCTAAACTAAGTTTAGGCGTGATAAAGGGCTTTTCACAGGCGTGCAAAGTGTTTGCACCGCTTTGTGAATCAGGCCCCATATACTCTGTGCGGAAGATGTCGGCGTTGTATAAATACTAAATAATAATAATATTCATCTCCTCCACCAACAACAATAATAATATGAATCCACTCTCTCTGACTCCCCCAGCAGCATATTCCATACTGATGAGTATACTCTGTATTACACTACGCTTGTGACTCATAGCTACATACTGGGGGGTATATCTGCTATCTATACTGGGGTGGGGGGCTACCTAATACTGGGGGCACATTATGGTTCCTATACTGGAGGGGAACCTACCTTATACTGGGAGAACATCTCCTAAGGTGGGGAGCTACCTACTACTTAGGGCACATCTGGCTACCTATACTGGGGGTGTGAACCTACCTAATACTAAAGGCATATCTGGGTAACTATAAAGGGTGGTGGGCGGAGACCCATGGGGTGGAGGGCTACCTAATACTGGGGGAACAACTTGGTTGCAGGGTCTCAATTGGGTGTCTGGCGGTAACAATGTTCAATATCATGACGACCAACGTTTCTGACGGATGCCCAGCTGGTGTCCCTCCAAGTGTAAAGTGTCCCTAGGGCCGGTTCTCTCATGAAGCATAGTGAAACATTTGCATCGGGCGCAGAGATTACAAGGGGAGCATGTTTGTACTGTGTTTACACTAACAGCATGCAGTCAGAGTAGGAGGAGAAGCGATAGAGCGAGGTGAAGAGATCATCATTGGGGAAAAGCAGCTTGTTGTGCTGTGTGAGGAGTCTGACAGTGGGCTGATTCACTAAGACAAATAGCACACCTTATCAAAGTTAACACGCCTTATCAAAGTTAAAAGGCCTTATCAAACTAGTATAGCAAACTTATGCCTACTAATTGGCAATGACGAGAGCTCCACTCTTTCTGCCCTGAGCCCCTGTGGGTTCCTAGCGCTTGCTATGCCACTCTGATAAGGCGTGTTAACTTTGATAAGTGGTGCTAACTTTGATAAGGCGTGCTATTTGTCTTAGTGAATCAAGCCCAGACTGAGGAGGGGGGAGGCAGGAGAGCAGCAGTGTTTCATCCGACTTATATATATAAAGTCCAGTGCACATCCTTTACATATCTACGAAGTCCATTATTGCACAATTGCAATCTGAGTTCACAAAGTCTCTGATGCTGAGATCTTTCAGTGTTCCACCAACAAGAAGCACCCAACAGAAACGCCCTCACCAACTTCAATGTGACCACTGTCAGACTGGTCAGGTAGCGCACAATCCCAGGTTGGGGGCTACTTGGTGGTGGAACACTGAAAGATAACAGCATCAGAGACTTTGTGAACTCAGATTGCAATTGTGCAATAATGAACTTCATATGTATTTAAAGGGAACCTTTGCTGATCCTGTGTCTCTCATACCTTTAGCCACAGCCCCTCAACAAGCATACAGATCAGGTGCTCTGACTGAAGTCAGACTGGATTAGCTGCATGCCTGTTTCAGGTGTGTGATTCAGCCACTACTGCAGCCAAAGAGATCAGCAGGACTGCCAAGCAACTGGTATTGTTTAAAAGGAAACATCCATATCCATCACAGTTAAGGTTCCCTTTAAAGGATGTGCGCTGGACTATATATATATATATATATATATATATATATATATATATATATATATATATATATATATATATATATATATATATTTATTTGCTTAGAGTACTAGCTATACTCAGTTGAAAGCGCACTTTATTTATTCTAACTAACCACAGCGCTTTGAACATTTGCACAGCAGAAGGGAGGAGGTGGCACTGCTGTCCTGACTGAGGAGGAATGGAGTGGCTGAGGGTGAGCAGTTTGTTTGTCACAGACTCACAGCCAGCCAGTGTGCTATTGTGTTGAGCTGCGGCATGTCATGTGAGAACATTAGATGAAGCAAAGTAAATTGTCGGGTGCTGTGCGATCATTCCAACAGGGGGGAGCGCATCCTCCAAGTTTTCCTCAGGCAGCAAAAACGCCTAGAACCGACCTTGAGTCCTCCCCATGCCTGTGTGCGCATATGTGTTGTCACACAGAAGCCTGGTGCCACATGGTACAGAGAGTCGCAGTACACGAGATGATGGTGGAGGAGGTCAGGATTTTAAGGTGCATGGTCCACAGGGGGACATTTTTGTACTTGGGGAGGCGGCCAAGCAGGCAGCGGAGGAGGAGGTGCTAGGCCAATTTCTGATTTCTCAAATCAGTCTGCGGTGTATGGGCGGGTGGGCAACAGGTCCATCTCTGATCATATTCAATCAGAAAGACATCTGTCTCATGCTCGATCTGCCTATACATCACTAGATGTATGGCATTGGCACCTTTACAGTAGGTAGTAAAAAGCAGACAGATCTGACAGATTTTGGACTAGTCCATCCCCTCATGGGAGATTTTCAGTGTTATCTTTATTTTTTGCAAAACCAATCCCCGGAAAGGATCTATATGTTTTAATATGTTTAATAATAATATAATAAGTTGGCACTTTATAAATACAATAAATAAATCATAATTTGGGGTGATTTAATACATCCTACGAGTGCTTTTATCCCCTAGCACTGAGGCCAGAAGACTAAGGTCATATGTGTATCTTTTCAGTTAAATCACTCATTCCTCTGCATTGTTAGCTAGTATGGCTTCACAGCAACAGGAAATTGTCAGCGATTGTTTTATGCCTGGAATGTTTGGAGAGCTGCCGGTTGGCTTCCCAGGGTGCACATGAAATATTCACAGGCATAACGAAGAAAGCTAAACACTGTGTAATAAGCAACTACTTAATAAAACATGGAGTAAAAGAGAAATTGTTGTTGCTGTTACTCCACCATTAATTACCCCAACCTCCCATCACAGTGACCTCTCCCAACCATAACAAGTGTGCACAGAGCCAGACCTGTTATCCAGAGTCCTGTAGGGACGGTTCGTAGTGGGGCCCCCTGGGGCTGCTCTCCCAGCAGTTACTCCTCTGCTCTACAGAGGCTGGTGCTCCAGAGAACCGCTACATGTGAACGCAGCGGAGATTAGTGCGCCAATGTGGGGCTCCGGTACATCAGAGCTATTCCAAGTGGTATTCCCTTTGTTTCTCCTTGTCCATTTTAGCTTAATAGTTTACCTTTAATCTGTTCCTGATACCTAATCCTAACAGCCAGGGCCGTGCAGAGGATACTTAAGTGGGGGGTGCTCAAATGTAAAAAAGGGGCCTCCCCCTGCCCCAAAATGCTCAGTAGTACCTTCAAGTGGTGGGGACCTTCCCCCAACCCCCTTGCCCTGCAATGACTTGTGACCTTCGCCCCCCCCCCCCCCCCCGCCGGCTCTGCAACTGTCCCAAACCACCCCCCTGAGCCCCTCTGTGTGACACATACATTCATTCACAGACACGGTGGCTGCATTCAATGTTGTAGAGTCAGTCGAGGTGGCCACATGTTCCCCTCTCCTCGTTTCTGGCTGGGGGTACTGGTTGTCATGTGGGTGCTGACTGTAGATGCTGGGTGCTATGTGGGATATGGGTGTGAGTACAGAGTGTCATGTGGGTTCTGGCTATGGGTGGGTATCGAGTGTTATGCGCGTGTTGATTGCAGAGCCGGGACAAGGTCCTCCAGCACCCAAGGCTTAGACACCAAAGTGCGCCCCTCCATCCCTCCCACCCCAGCTGTTACCAGTGGCGGCTCCAGGAAATTTTTTTAGGGGGTGCTATGCAGGTGCTGGACCAATTTCCGGGGGAGTTGACGACGGCAAAAAATGGGTGTGGCTACAACCTGCGGCGCGCTAAGCGCGCCGCGTCGAAAAAATGGGCGTGGTCATGACCGGATGAGGGCGGGGCTAACTGTAATTTAAAGTGAACCCAGGGTGAGAGTGATATGGTGGCTGCCATATTTATTTCCTTTTAAACAATACTAGTTGCCTGGCAGCCCTGCTGATCTATTTGGTTGTAGTAGTGAACTGAATTACACCAGAAACAAGCCATGCAGCTAATCTTGTCAGTTCTGACAATATTGTCAGAAACCCCTGACCTGCTGCATGCTTGTTCAGGGTCTATGGTTGAAAGAATAAGAGGCAGAGGACCAGCACCGCAGCCAGGCAACTGGTATTGCTTAAAGGGAGATAAATATGGCAGCCTCAATATTATTCTCACCTCGGGTACCCTTTAAAAGTGCAACGCAAAGACAGAGGGCCCAAGTTTTGGTGACCCTTTTCCCAGAAAATTCACATAATTGTGCAGGTTTTCTCAAGAAAATACACGTAATGTGAGCAGATTTTAACAAAAAACGTCCAATGACCCCAATATGCACAATCGTTATCAGATATGGCTCCAATATGCACAATCGGTAGCAGATATGACCCCAATATGCACAATTGGTAGCAGATATGACCCCAATATGCACAATCGGTAGCAGATATGGCCCCAATATGCACAATCGGTAGCAGATATGGCCCCAATATGCACAATCGGTAGCAGATATGGCCCCAATATGCACAATCGGTAGCAGATATGGCCCCAATATGCACAATCGGTAGCAGATATGGTCCCAATATGCACAATCGGTAGCAGATATGGTCCCAATATGCACAATCGGTAGCAGATATGGTCCCAATATGCACAATCGGTAGCAGATATGGTCCCAATATGCACAATCGGTAGCAGATATGGTCCCAATATGCACAATCGGTAGCAGATATGGTCCCAATATGCACAATCGGTAGCAGATATGGTCCCAATATGCACAATCGTTATCAGATATGGTCCCAATATGCACAATCGTTATCAGATATGGTCCCAATATGCACAATCGGTAGCAGATATGGTCCCAATATGCACAATCGTTATCAGATATGGCCCCAATATGCACAATCGGTAGCAGATATGACCCCAATATGCACAATCGTTATCAGATATGACCCCAATATGCACAATCGTTATCAGATATGACCCCAATATGCACAATCGGTAGCAGATATGACCCCAATATGCACAATCGGTAGCAGATATGACCCCAATATGCACAATCGGTAGCAGATATGACCCCAATATGCACAATCGGTAGCAGATATGACCCCATTATGCACAATCGGTAGCAGATATGACCCCAATATGCACAATCGGTAGCAGATATGACCCCAATATGCACAATCGGTAGCAGATATGACCCCAATATGCACAATCGGTAGCAGATATGACCCCAATATGCACAATCGGTAGCAGATATGACCCCAATATGCACAATCGGTAGCAGATATGGCCCCAATATGCACAATCGGTAGCAGATATGACCCCAATATGCACAATCGGTAGCAGATATGACCCCAATATGCACAATCGGTAGCAGATATGACCCCAATATGCACAATCGGTAGCATATATGACCTCAATATGCACAATCGGTAGCAGATATGACCCCAATATGCACAATCGGTAGCAGATATGACCCCAATATGCACAATCGGTAGCAGATATGACTCCAATATGCACAATCCGTAGCAGATATGACCCCAATATGCACAATCGGTAGCAGAAATGACCCCAATATGCACAATCGGTAGCAGAAATGACCCCAATATGCACAATCGGTAGCAGAAATGACCCCAATATGCACAATCGGTAGCAGAAATGACCCCAATATGCACAATCGGTAGCAGAAATGACCCCAATATGCACAATCCGTAGCAGATATGACCCCAATATGCACAATCCGTAGCAGATATGACCCCAATATGCACAATCCGTAGCAGATATGACCCCAATATGCACAATCCGTAGCAGATATGACCCCAATATGCACAATCCGTAGCAGATATGACCCCAATATGCACAATCCATACCTCCCAACATTTTGAGATCAGGAAGAGGGACACCTAACCCACACCCCTGCCACACCCCTGATCTCGCCTCCATCACACCCCTAGTCACGCATACCATAAAGATTTCCTAAGAAAAATATGTTGTTTTATAATTCAAACCACGCTGGTCCTTTCTATCCTGGTTCGTTTTTCTTCATAGTAACATTTTAAAATTAGTAATATATCAATTTAAAGGATGGGAATAAAGTTTAGAGTCAATTAAACACATTTTTTAGTAGAGAAATAAATATATATTTACATAGAAAGAGGGACAAACTCCTGAAAGAGGGACAAATGAGGAGGAAAGAGGGACAGAGGGACAGGGCTCCCAAAGAGGGACTGTCCCTCTGAAAAAGGGACAGTTGGGAGCTATGACAATCCGTAGCAGATATGACCCCAATATGCACAATCAGCATCACCTGAAAAAGAAAAGAAAAACCCATTTACTCACCTACAGCCAGAAGACCTTCTTTCCCGACCTCCTGTCCCGAGTCCCGACCTCATTGTGGCGCGCCCACGATCCTCTTCCTTCCCGACGTCATGACGAGACTTCCTGCCTGCATGCAGAGAGCAGGGCTACGGGAAAATGGCCGCCCGAAGCCATGCACTGCAGACTCGAAGTCTGCAGAACAGGGCTCCGGGCGGCCATCTTACCGTAGCCCTGCTCTGCTGCTTCGGGCTGCCGCTGTGAACTGACTTGGCGTCTTTTAGACGCCTGAAGTCAGTTCACTCCAGGGGGTGCTTTGGGGGTGCTTGGACAATTCTAGGGGGTGCTCGAGCACCCCCTTGCACCCCCCTGGCGCCGCCCCTGGCTGTTACACACTGATTGCTATTACACTAAGAGGGCCACAGGGCCCACAACCTCCCCAACACCTTAATATCTAGTTATCTGGCTTGCAGTCACTGCTATGTATCCCCTTTTCTTATTTCTTTCTGTTTAATACACAATTAGGAATGACAGCTGAATGAATTGTACGCCCCCCTCCTACACTGCGCCCTGAGGCTGGAGCCTCTCCAGCCTATGCCTCGGCCCGGCCCTGGTTGATTGCAAGTACTTAGTGCCATGTGAGATCTGGGTGCATGTACTGGATGTCATGTGGGTGCTGGGTGCAGATACTGGGTGTGAATACTTGACGCCATGCCTGTACTGGGTGCTAGCTATGGGTGGGCTTTGGGCGTCACATTGGTTTTGAATGCAGATACTTTAGGTGTGGGTACTGGTTAAAGGATACCCCAACTGACATGTGACATGATGAGATAGACATGTGTATGTACAGTGCCTAGCACACAAATAACTATGCTGTGTTCCTTTTTTTCTTTCTCTGCCTAAAAGAGTTAAATATCAGGTATGGAAGTGGCTGGCTCAGTCCTGACTCAGACAGGAAGTGACTACAGTGTGACCCTCACTGATAATAAATTCACCTTTTTTTTTTTACCTCTTTCTTGCTCTCAGAAGCCATTTTCTGCTAGGAAAGTGTTTTATAGTTGGAATTTCTTATCAGTGAGGGTCACACTGTAGTCACTTCCTGTCTGAGTCTGGACTGAGTCAGCCACTTGCATACCTGATGTTTCACTCTTTCAGACAGAGGAATAAAAAAAAGAAACACACCATAGTTATTTGTGTGCTAGGCACTGTACATACCCGTGTCTATCTCATCATGTCACATGTCAGTTCGGGTATCCTTTAAGTGAGTACTTGGTGCAGATAGTAGGGGCCGTGTAGAGGCTGTGTGCAGGTGTGAGTACTGGGTGCAATGTTAGGCCTGGGTGCAGGTACTTGGTGTCATGTGAGTACTGGGTGCCAGCTATGGGGGAAAGGGGTGTGGGTGGATGTTGAGAGAAGTAGAGGTCAGTGTAGTGTGGGTGCTGCAGGAAGGGGAAGTCATTGGGGGTGCTGGGGGAAGGAGAGGTCACTAGAGGTGCTGGAGGAGGTCACTATGGGTGCTGCTGGGGACAGGAAGGGTGCTGCTGAGGGAGGGAAAAGTCAATGTGGGTGCTGGGGGAGGGAGAGGTCAGTGTGGGTGGGCAGGGCTTCCCGTAGGCAGTGGGCAGAGCATATCATGGCTGGGGGTGGAGATAGAAAAGTGTGGCAGAAGTTGCTAAGTGGTTAAAGG
Source organism: Hyperolius riggenbachi (assembly GCF_040937935.1). Taxonomy (NCBI): domain Eukaryota; kingdom Metazoa; phylum Chordata; class Amphibia; order Anura; family Hyperoliidae; genus Hyperolius; species Hyperolius riggenbachi. The sequence goes on from NC_090652.1 coordinate 293,183,705, forward strand.
ACAACTGTAGTGAGAAGAATATGGAGGCTGCCATAATCATTTCCTCTTAAACAATGCCAGTTGCCTGGCTATCTTACTTGTCTATGTGGCTGCAGTAGTGTTTGAATCAGACCAGAAACACCTGATCTGCTGCATGCTTGTTCAGGGTCTATGGCTAAAAGTATTAGAGGCAGAGGATCAGCAGGATAGCCAGGCAACTGGTATGCGTACGTTAAAAAAGGGCGCCGGGAAAAAATGGCGCAGGGTTTTAAAAGATAATCATGAATAACGTTTAAAAAAAATTGTGTTATATTTCGTTTAAAAATAATGTTTTATAAAGTTATAAATCATTAAATAATGTGTATAAAATCGGCAATTTTAAAAACGTTAATCTTCCCTGTTTAAAAATTGAAATTTATAATAACGTTTTATAAAACATTAATAAGAATTTTACTAAAGCTATACCTAACCCTACTCTCACACAGAACCCTCCCTGTACCTATCCCTAACCCCTAGACCCCCCTGTTGGTGCCTAACCCTAAGACCCCCCTGTTGGTGCCTAACCCTAAGACCCCCCTGGTGGTGCCTAAACCTAAGACCCCCCTGTTGGTGCCTAACCCTAAGACCCCCCTGTTGGTGCCTAACCCTAAGACCCCCCTGTTGGTGCCTAACCCTAAGACCCCCCTGTTGGTGCCTAACCCTAAGACCCCCCTGTTGGTGCCTAACCCTAAGACCCCCCTGTTGGTGCCTAAACCTAAGACCCCCCTGTGATAAGCATTAATAACGTTTTAAAAAAATATGGTGCAGTTTTTCGTTTAAAAAAAAAAAAAAAAAAAAATTGTACGGTTTTTCGTTTAAAAGTAATGTTTTAAAAAATATAAATCATTAAATAATGTGTAATCATGAGAAACAGTTATAAAACATTAAAAGTCTCCGGGCGCCGCTTTTAAAACGTTATTTTTCTCCGGCGCCCTTTTTTCCTGTTGGGCGCCGATTAAACGATATTTATTATGGGAGTGAATGGCGGCGCCCTTTTTGTCCACCTGCCTCATGCGCCCAAATTTCCTGCTTCCAACTGGTATTGCTTAAAATGAAATAAATTTGGCAGCCTCCATATAAGTTATGTCCTTTTAACGTGTCTGCTATAGATGGTAGGATGTAATTACTGCAAGAAAGCAGCAGAGGGCAGTGCACATTTGATAGAGACCATCATTGACTCTCCTGCAAATTTTTTGCTGAAACTTACAGATGGTCCCCTTCTTACAAACGACTTGAGTTACGTTTCATATATACAAAAAAGTTGTCTTCATGTACAAAATGAACAGTACGATTTTTGATATACGTATATTTTTGTTGTTATATATTAAAGTGTTCTATAAACTGTAAGTTTTAGGCTAGGTTCACAGTAGTCAGTTGCATAGTGCATGCCTTATAATGACTGAACTTTAATATAAAGCCGGCATACAGTGAGTTAGAATAACGTGATCAGTTACAGCGCAGTACTGTGAACAGGCCCATAGCATTGTATGGACAGTGAGTTGACCTGCCGAATTATTCTGCCACACAACTGACCACTGTGAACTCTTTAAAAACACATCAAAAAGAGCCAGAAACATTGCTTATGCTACATGTCCAAATTCATAGCTGTCTGAAAGTTAAACTATATATAGCACATGACTTGACTTACAAACAAATTCAACTTACTAACAAACACCTGTTTGTAAGTAGGGGATCATTAAGAGGCAACCGGTTAAATAACAAGCAACTAGAGGATGTCATTGGATCAATTTCAATTCACTAATTTGGACATTTGAATGCTAAAATATTGTTTTGCTAATAATTAGGGGTGGGACGACGAATCCGGCGAATCCCTCGAATATTAGGAAATATTCGAGATTCGTGGATTCGAATCCCGACGCCATTTTCCACTATACGAATCCGCCGAATCCCGACGCCGAATCCCGACGCCGCATCGCCGCGCATCCGCCGCTCGCACTCGTCCTCCTCCGACCCCCCCGCGCCTCCTCCGCTCGCCCCCCCTGCCCGCATCCACTCACCTATCCATAGCGGAGCGCAGAGCGGCAGACCTCTCGCCGACTTCCTGGTTCCCCCTAGTGACCGGCTCTTACAATGACGTCATTAGTAAGAGCCGGTCCGGGCCCAGGGGCGTAGCAATAGGGGTTGCAGAGGTAGCGACCGCATCGGGGCCTTTGGGCCAGAGGGGCCCCGAAGGGCCCTGCCTCAATTACAGTATTAGCTCTCTATTGGTCCTGTGCTCAGAATAATCACTTCTATAGATACATTGAATAGTGGTAATCATTAACAAGCTGTCCCCCATCCCCTTCTTGCACCTGTGACACTGTAGTTGCCATTGGCAGGTTTTAGTGCGCCGTATCAATTGTTATGTATAGAGTGCTTGGGGGGCCCCATTGTAAAACTTGCATCGGGGCCCACAGCTTCTTAGCTACGCCACTGGGTCCGGCCACTAGAGGGAACAGGGAAGTAACGAAGAGGTCTGCCGCTCTGCGCTCCACGGGAAAGGTGAGTAGATTATGCAGGGGTGAGCGGAGGAGGCACGGGGGACGGAGGAGGCACGGGGGACGGAGGGGGCCGTGGGGGGGTTGGCGGGGGAGGGGGGTTCTATCTACCTACCTACCTACCGACCTAACACTATCCCTACCTACCTGCAGGCCGCTATACCTACCTACCTACAGGCCCCTATACCTACCTAAAGGCTCCCTATACGCACCTACCTGCCTACCTAAAGGCCCCTATACCTACCTAAAGGCCCCTATACCTACCTAAAGGCCCCTATACCTACCTACCTAAAGGCCCCTATACCTACCTACCTAATGGCCCCTATACCTACCTACAGGCCACTATACCTACCTACCTACAGGCCCCCTATACATACCTACCTACCTAAAGGCACCTATACATACCTACCTACCTAAAGGCACCTATACCTACCTACCTACCGGACACTATACCTACCTACAGGCAACTATACCTACCTACAGGCCACTATACCTACCTACCTACCTACCTACCGGCCACTATCCTTACCTACCTACAGGCTGCTATACCTACCTACCTACCTACAGGCTGCTATACCTACCTACCTACAGGCCACTATACCTACCTACCTACCTACCGGCCACTATCCTTACCTACCTACAGGCTGCTATACATACCTACCTACCTACAGGCCGCTATACCCACCTACCTAAAGGCCCCCTATACCTACCTAAAGGCCCCCTATACGTACCTACCTACCTACCTAAAGGCCCCTATACCTACCTACCTAAAGGCCCCTATACCTACCTACAGGCCACTATACCTACCTACAGGCCTCAATACCTACCTACCTACCTACCTACCTACAGGCCCCCTATACGTACCTACCTACCTAAAGGCACCTATACCTGCCTACCTACATACTTACCTATACTTAAGGCCCTATACCCTGTTACCTATACTGAAGGTCCCTTTACCTACCTACCTACCTACCTAAAGGCCCCTATACCTACCTACCTACATACCTACCTATACTTAAGGCCCTATACCCTGCTACCTATACTGAAGGTCACTTTACCTACCTACCTTACCTACCTACCTACACTGAAGGCACATGTACCTTACTACCTATACTGAAGGCCCCTATACCTAGCTACCTACCTATATTGAAGGCACATATACCCTGCTACCTATACTGAAGGCACATATACCCTGCTACCTATACTGAAGGCCCATATACCCTGCTACCTATACTGAAGGCCCATATACCCTGCTACCTATACTGAAGGCACATATACCCTGCTACCTATACTGAAGGCCCATATACCCTGCTAACTATACTGAAGGCCCCTATACCCTGCTACCTATACTGAAGGCCCCTATACCTTGCTACCTATACTGAAGGCCCATAAACCCTGCTACCTATACTGAAGGCCCCTATACCTTGCTACCTATACTGAAGGCCCATAAACCCTGCTACCTATACTGAAGGCCCATATACCCTGCTACCTATACTGAAGGCCCATATACCCTGCTACCTATACTGAAGGCCCATATACCCTGCTACCTATACTGAAAGCTACCAATATTGAAGGCACCCATACCTAGCTAGCTATACTGAAGGCACCTTTACCTCGCTACCTATGCCTGGGTACCTATACTGCGGGCAACTATACCACGGATCGCACAATTTTTATGTGCAGGATTCGTTAGATTCGGGATTCGAAAGGTTCGAGATATTCGAGAACCTTTTTAGATTCGGATCCGGATTCGAAGAAATTGTGGATTCGTCCCATCCCTAATAATAATAATGATAATAATAATACATAATTACATATATTTTTGAAGCACCAACCCTCTCTCTCTCACACACACACCTACTAATAGCTTTCTCAATCATTACATTACCTATTTTCATGTAGGGCTTTTCTAGAGTAACTCCTAATATCTGGAACACTCTTCCTCATTCCAACAGGTATGTAACAAACTCCCATTAGGAAAATATACCTTGCTAGCTATACTGGGGGCACCTATACCTTGCTTCTTATATTGAAGACACATATGTCTAGCAACCTAGATTGGGGGAACTTATACCTGGCTAGCTGCTAGCTATACTGAGGGCACCTATACTAGGCTACCTATACTAGGTTACATATAGTGGGGACACCTGGCTACCTATACTGGGGGCATCTATACCTGGCTAGCTATACTGTGGCCACCTATACCTTGCTTCCTATAGGGGGGCATCTATCCCTGGGTAGCTATACTGGCAGGGGCGTAGCAATAGGGGGTGCAGAGGTAGCAACCGCATTAGGCCCTTGGGCCAGAGGGGCCCCGAGGGGCCCTCCCTCAACTTTAGTATTAGATCTCTATTGGTGCTGTGCTGATAATAATCCCTTCTAGGAATACTTTGAATAGTGGTAAACATTAACAAGCTGTCCCCCATTCCCTTCTTGCACCTCTGACACTGCAGTTGCCAATGGCAGGTTTTGGTGTGACGTATCAATTGTTATGTATAGAGTGCTTGGGGGGGCCCCATTGTAAGACTTGCATCTGGGCCCACAGCTCCTTAGCTACGCCACTGTATACTGGGGCCACCTATACCTTGCTTCCTATACAGGGGGCATCTATACCTAGCTAGTTATACTGTGGCCACCTATACCTTGCTTCCTATACAAGGGGCATCTATCCCTGGGTAGCTATACTGGGGCGTGGGGCCACCTATACCTTGCTTCCTATACAGGGGGCACCTATAGCTGGCTACCTATACTGGGGGCACCTATACCTGGCTTTATATACTGGGGGCACCTATACCTGGCTACCTATACTGGGGGCACCTATACCTGGCTACCTATACTGAGGGCACCTATACCTGGCTACCTATACTGGGGGCACCTATACCTGGCTACCTATTCTGGGGGCACCTATACCTGGCTACCTATTCTGGGGGCACCTATACCTGGCTACCTATACTTGGGGCACCTATACCTGGCTATCTATACTGGGGGCACTATACCTGGCTAGCTTTACTGGGGCGACCTATACCTGGCTTCCTATACTGGGGGAACCTATACCTGGCTTCCTATACTGGGGGAACCTATACCTGGCTACCTATACTGGGGGCAACTATACCTGGCTAGCTATACTGGGGGGCACCTATAGCTGGCTACCTATACTGGGGACACCTATACCTAGCTACCTATACTGGGGGCACTATACCTGGCTACCTATACTGGGGGCACCTATACCTAGCTGCCTATACTGGGGGCACCTATACCTGGCTGCCTATACTGGGGGCCCCTATACCTGGCTGCCTATACTGGGGGCCCCTATACCTGGCTACCTATACTGGGGGTACCTATACCTGGCTACCTATTCTGGGGGCACCTATACCTGGCTACCTATTCTGGGGGCACCTATACCTGGCTACCTATTCTGGGGGCACCTATACCTGGCTAGCTATACTGGGGGCACCTATAGCTGGCTACCTATACTGGGGACACCTATACCTAGCTACCTATACTGGGGGCACTATACCTGGCTACCTATACTGGGGGCACCTATACCTAGCTGCCTATACTGGGGGCCCCTATACCTGGCTGCCTATACTGGGGGCACCTATACCTGGCTACCTATACTGGGGACACCTATAGCTGGCTACCTATACTGGGGGCACCTATACCTAGCTACCTATACTGGGGGTACCTATACTTAACTACCTACCTACCTATACTGAGGGCATCCTCACAAGTTTGCTTCAGGCAGCAAAAAGTCTAGAACTAGCCCTTTGTTTAACCAGCATTGTACACACTGGTTACACAACACAGCCCATTCAGGAACGTACAACAGACTTATCTGACACATTCCTGACTGGCAGAATGAAATTGTTGTAGTAACAATCTCCTGCAAAAGATCCGTGCAAAATGCATTCTTAAGGGTGCATACACACATCAGACTATAGTCTTTGGAAAATGAAAGATCACAGACCAATCTTACCCCCTTCCATGTAGTATGAGAGCCATACTCTACACAGTCTATTCTATTCTATGGAGCTGAACTCCCCATAAGATAAAAATCTTTGCAAGATGCTGCACACACAGATGCTGTACAGACCCAACAAACAACAACAACAACAAATAACATTTGTAAAGCGCTTTTCTCCCGTGGGACTCAAAGCGCATAAGCATGGCTCCGACCATCGTGGTACAGGGGAAGAATTTTATAAATCTGGAAATGCCAGGCTAAACAGGTGGCTTTTCAGTCTGGATTTGAATAGCTCCAGGGATGGTGCTGTCTTTACTGGGTGTGGTAGGGAGTTCCAAAGAGTAGGGGCAGCATGACAGAAGGCTCTGTCTCCAGATTTTTTGAGGTGCACTCTGGGAGTGACCAAGTTTATAGAACTTGCTGATCTGAGGTTGTGAGAGGTGTGGTGCAGCTTCAGCAAGTCCTTCATGTATCCAGGGCCCAGATTGTGCAGGGATTTGAATGTCAGCAGTCCAATCTTGAAGAGTATTCTCCATTCTACTGGTAGCCAGTGCAGTGAGCGAAGGATCGGTGTAATGTGACAGTGGCGAGGCTGGTTTGTTAGCAATCTGGCAGCAGCATTCTGCACTAATTGCAGGCGACGCAGGTCCTTTTTGGGGAGGCCAGCATAAAGGGCATTGCAGTAGTCCAGCCGTGATGTGATGAAGGCGTGGACTAGGGTTTGAAGATCCTCTGGGGGAATCAGATGTTTAATCTTTGCAATGTTCTTCAGATGAAAGAAGGAAGATTTAACTACAGATGAAATTTGGTTTCTGAAACTCAATTCCCCATCGATTAGTACGCCAAGGCTGCGCACAAGGTTGGAGCTGTTTATGTCTGAATTCCCAATCCTGATTGGTGTTGCTTTAGGATAGAGCTGTTTTGATGGCGAGCACTGGCTTTGGACAAACAGGACCTCAGTTTTGTCAGCATTCAGTTTCAACCAGTTATCATTCATCCATGCCTGAAGCTCAGCTAAGCAAGAGTTTATTTTTGGGGTAGGGTCTGTTCCACCAGGTTTGAAGGACAGGTATAGCTGTGTGTCATCGGCGTAGCAGTGGTACGTCAGGCCATGTCGTTGGATAAGTGTACCGAGTGGCAACATGTAGATTGCAAACAGCAGAGGGGATAGGATTGATCCTTGTGGCACTCCGAATTGTAGAGGTGCAGGTTTGGACATTATAGGTCCTAGGGATACTCTCTGTGTTCTGTCAGTCAGGAATGATCTGAACCACTGGAGGACTGATCCACTGATGCCACAGTACTCCTGCAGTCTGTTAAGCAGGATTTCATGGTCAACTGTATCAAAAGCAGCTGAGAGATCCAACAGGATTAGGATGGAGCATTCCCCTCTGTCCCTTGCCATGAGCAGATCGTTGCAGACTTGGATGAGGGCTGTTTCACAGCTGTGGTGTTTCTTAAAGCCAGATTGTAGAGGGTCCAGGATGTTGTTTACTGACAGCCTGGTTTCAAGTTGCAGATAGACAGCCTTTTCAATAACTTTACCTAAGAAGGGGAGGTTGGAGACAGGTCTGTAGCTGCTCATAGCATCTGGATCCATGGAAGGTTTTTTGAGAAGGGGCTTGATGATTCCTTCTTTTAGAGAGGTAGGAAACCTCCCTGCTTGCAGAGAGCAATTTACTATTTTGTGAAATGCTGGACCAAGCAGGTCAGGGCATTTCAGCATATGTTTAGATCAGTATCTGCAAAAGATCTGTTCCTGCAAATTGCATTCATGGTCTATGAGATCTGCAGATCCTCATACACACATTGTTTAACAGACATTCATCTGCAGATCAGACAATCATCTGCAGATCATCATACACACCTTTTAACTGACATCCATCTGCAGATCAGATCCACCAGGATGGATTTTCAGATCTGCAGATGATTGCTTGATCTGCAGATGAATGTCAGTTAAATCATGTGTGTATGATGATCTGCAGATCTCATAGACTATCATTGCAATTTGCAGGAATGGATTTTTGGCAGGAACAGATCTTTTGCAGATACTGATCTTTTGTGTCTGTACAGCATCTGTGTGTGCAGCATCTTGCAAAAAATTTTTTCTGAAGGGGAGTTCAGCTCCATAGAAAAGACTGTGAAGGTATGGCTCTCATACTACATGAATACAATACAATACAATAACATTTCTATAGCGCTTTTCTCCCATAGGACTCAAAGCGCTTAGGCTCTCTCAGATTCAGTAGTTAGTAGGATGAAGTATTCACACAACAAAAGTTATATTTCTGCAAATGCCAGACTGAACAGGTGGGTTTTCAGTCTGGATTTAAACACATCCAGGGATGGGGCTGTCCTGATCTGTTGAGGTAAGGAGTTCCAAAACATAGGGGCAGCATGACAGAAGGCTCTGGGACCAAAAGTTTCCAAGTGGACTCTGGGTATGACTAGATTATTAGAACCTGTGGATCTGAGAATGCGGGGATTGCTACGCAGCTGTAACATATCTTTCAAGTATCCAGGGCCTAGATTATTCAGGGATTTAAATGTCAGTAGGCCGATCTTGAATAGGACCCTCCATTCTATAGGTAGCCAGTGAAGGGAATGCAGGACTGGCATTATGTGGCAGTGACGGGGTTGGTTGGTTAGCAGTCTGGCAGCAGTATTCTGTATCAGCTGTAGGCGGTACAAGGCCTTTTTTGGAAGGCCAGTGTAGAGAGCATTGCAGTAGTCCAGTCGGGATGTGATGAAGGCGTGGACTAAGGTTGGCAGATCTTCTGGGGGTATGAGGTGCTTGATTTTTGCAATGTTCTTCAGGTGAAAATAGGATGATTTCACCACCGCAGAGATTTGAGTTCTGAAGTTTAAATCCCCATCAATTAGAACTCCCAGGCTACGCACATGATCAGAGCTGCGTAGATCCGTGCCTCCTATTCCCAGTGGTGAAGACTGCAAGTTAAGTTGTTTTGTTATCAAGCTCTGCCCTCCAATCAGAAGGACTTCAGTTTTGTCTGCATTTAGTTTCAGCCAGTTGTCATTCATCCATTGCTGTAGTTCACGTAAGCAGGCGTTTATAGTTAGAGTTGGGTCTGTCACACCAGGCATGAAGGGTGGTAAGATTGGTCTGTGATCTTTCATTTTCCAAAGACTATAGTCTGATAAGTGTATGAGCCTCTAGTCTATGATATCTGCAGATCCTCATACACACCCTGTTTAACGGACAATCATCTGAAGATCAGATCCGCCAGGATGGATCTTCAGATCTGCACTGCAGATGATTGTCTGATCTGCAGATGAATGTCTGTTATGCTGGGTACACACTATGAGATTTTCTGGTCGATTTACTGTCAGATCGATTTCCAACATGTCCGATTTGCTTTCCGATCGTTTTCCGAGCACTTTCCGATCGATTTCCTATTAAAGTGCATAGAAATCAATCGGAAAATGCTCGGAAATCGATCGAAAAGCAAATCGGACATGATGGAAATAATCGATCTGACAGTAAATCGACCAGAAAATCTCATAGTGTGTACCCAGCATTAAACAAGGTGTGTATGAGGATCTGCAGATCTCATAGACTATCATTGCAATTTGCAGGAACGGATCTTTGGCAGGAACAGATCTTTTGCAGATACTGATCTTTTGTGTCTGTACAGCATCTGTGTGTGCAGCATCTTGCAAAGATTTCTATCTGATGGGGAGTTCAGCTCCATAGAATAGACTGTGCAGGTATGGCTCTCATACTACATGGAAGGGGGTAAAATTGGTCTGCGATCTTTCATTTTCCAAAGATTTTTATTTCAAGTGTGTATGTAGCCTTAGCTATGCCCCTGCAAGTGTTTTCAATTTTACACTTTTCCAGTTTTACTATTTTCCTAGATAGCGATCCTTTACGTTCTTTAACCTCCTTGGCGGTTTAATTTTTCCGCCAAGGAGGCTGCATTGCACTTTTTTTGTTTTTGTTTCATGTAGCTACCTGAGTGGTAGCTACGTAAAACACCACTAGAGGGCGCATGTGTCCCTCTAGTCCGATCGCCGCCAGCAACAAAAGTAAACAGGAGATCTCGTATAGAACGCGATCTCCTGTTTGGCTTCTCCTGTCGCCATGGCTACGATCGGAATGACGTCATGGACGTCAGCCGACGTCCTGACGTCAGACCCCTCCGATCCAGCCCTTTGCGCTGCCCGGGACTGATTGCTCCGGGCTGCGCAGGGCTCTGGCGGGGGCCCTCTTCCGCCGCTGTGTGCGGACGATCGCCGCGGAGTGGCGGTGATCGAGCTGGACGCGCAGCTAGCAAAGTGCTGCCTGCGCATACAGCAATTTACAGCACAGGAATCGCCCCACCAGGGGCTGAGATATCCTCCGCGGCGGCTTACCCCGAGCTCAGCTCGGGGTTACCGCTAAGGAGGTTAAAAGGAACCCGAGGTGTGAGACTTATGGAAGCTGCCATATTTATTTCCATTTAAACAATACCAGTTGCCTGGCTATCCGGCTGATCTCTTTCACTGCAGTAGTGTCTAAATCACACACCTCAGACAAGCATGCAGCTAATCCAGTCAGACTTCAGTCAGAGAACCTGATCTGCATATGCTTGTTCAGGGGCTATAACTAAAAAGTATTCAAGGCAAAGGATCAGCAGGCCAACCAGGTAATATGTATTGTTTAATGGGAAATAAATATGGCAGCCTCTATACCCTCTTGCTTTAGGTTACCTTTAAATGCAAATCGGAAGAAAGTGGAACAGTTGCCTGTCCTTAATTTGCCCCTGCACCCCCCCCCCCCCAGTAATGCTGCCGGAGTCATGCCAGCCTGACGTCTTCCCAGCAGAGCTAATAATGCGAAAGAAGTACTTTGTGCCGCGACTTTAATCTGACATCATCCTAAGTAGCATTAATCATCGGCCTGTCATCAAAGAACACCTCGCCGCCACCGCTGCACGTTTTATTTTCTGCCGCCGGTTAAGACTTCCAGCTCCAGGCTAATTAACAAAAGTGACGGTCGGATTTCATGCTAATTAAATCTCTGCAAATTGAGAGCGCGGTTATTGCGTCTCACGCAGAGTCAGGCGGACGCATCCTTCTAGCGGGGACGTATCATCGCTCCCGATAAATTAATTTGCATTCTAACATTAGATTAAACAAACATGAAGCGACAGTGAAATCATGGCGGAGACTGCGTGGAGAGCGCGCCTCGATTATGTGAGTTCTCGCCGTTTGTTTATAAACGAGCGACTGTCGCATCAACAGATTCACTTCTATAAACTTTCTGAATAAAAAGCCCTACACACTTCCCCTTTAAAGCAGACCTGAACTCAAAAGATAAGCAGCAGCATAATAACCTTTAAAGAAAAACATTTCTTAACGCTGATACAAATCCTGCAATAAATCTGCAGTGTGTCTACTTCCTGATTTCATGTAAGCAGACATATTGTTTAAGGAAACCAGAGGCAAATATTAGTCAAAGTTTTATACATACCTGGGGTTTCCTCCAGCCCCATCCGGATCGCTCCCACGCTGCTGTCCTCAGCTTTCTCCAGTTCCGGTACCGAGTCCCGTAACTTCAGCCAGTCGTGGCCAGTCTGAGCATGTGCAGTGCGTTCTCTCCGACTCTCTCCAGCGGAGAATAGTATTACGCAGTCTTATCTGCTGTGGCAGTCAGGTGACATGAGGAGAGATCAAATTACAACTTGTGATTGGACACAGATGAGGGGGAATTAGACAGGCTAAACTCTCTAAATACATACAGGGTGCATTTCTCTGTGTTTTCCTTCTGTCCTGTGCAAGAGTTCAGCTCCACTTTTAGATAGATGTGCGGAACATCCTGAATACTGGAAAAACTATGTGCAGAGCAGCATTTGTTACAAATCTTAAGACTTATACACACCATGCAATTTTCCCGTAGAGTGATCGATTGATCATTTCCAGCATGTCCGATCTACTTCCAATCGAGAAAGAGAATGATTTTGTACATTACTGATCTCAAAATCAATCTCTTTTTTTAATCGGAAGCAGATCAGGCATGCTGGAAATGATCGATCGATCAGTCTATCGGATGGGAAAATTGCATGGTGTGTATGCCCATAGGTTATTCAACTTGACGGCTGATTCGATAATTATAATCAAATTGGATGAAAATCAGTGCTGTCAAGAGCATGCCTGACCAACATCGACATGCTCAATCGGGTGGGTGGCAGTAACGACATGCAATAATCGCGGACGAATGTGACGGAAACCCCTGCCTGTTGTCCCCTCCTAATGTTTTATGACCCCCTCCCCCCCCCGGTGCCCGGTGCCGTTATATTTTATCTGTCATGCTGCCCGATACTATCCACCGCACTACCGCATTCTGGCCCCATGTGACTACTGGCATATGTGTGACGCATGAGTGACGTCACATGTACCCCACGTGCTGTAATACTGGCAACCACGTGGGAGGCGCAAATGCAGAAGTATGAGGATGGCGGTAAGTTGCTGCAAATGGCTGAAACTCATGTGGGCATGTGAGAGGCTCTGAGTGCAGTAAGGCCTTATTCACATCTTAAATTGCAATCACTGACGCCAGCGTTTTGTAATTTTGTGGGCGATTTTTTTTTTAGCGCCTCCGGGCGTTTACCTGCACAGTAGTTTTTTTTTACAGCACTTTTCTAAGCGCTTTTGCAGAGCGATTTGTTTTTTTCACTTCCTGCTGTTAGTCAGGAAGTGAACTCTTTGACCCGGAAAAGAGTAAATACAATGTATTTATTCATGAAAGCGTTGGGGAAATCGCTATACAAAGCGATTTTTCAAGCATTTTGCGATTTCCCTATAGCTTCCATTATAGGCAAATCACCCTGAAAATGGTACAGGCAGCACTTTGGTGAGCGAATCGCTCAGATGTAAACACTCTTATAGGGAATCATTGCACAAGTGCTTTTAGGGCGATTTTCAAAATTGCCGGCGCTTAAAAAATCCCAAAAGCGCCCCTAGTGTAAACAAGCCCTGAATGAACCAGCAACGGGCGTTTCACGCCTCGGTGGATGCTTGGTCACACTTCGGTCCGGGACACATCTCTCCCTCCTCCTCATCGGACGCTGCTGACATCCTGCTAGTAGGATAGAGTCAGCTGAAGATATGCAAATCGCTGCAGATCACGCAGGCCAGGCAAATCCAGGTTTGCATACATCAGTGATTAAACAAGATTATCTCACTGGGGGATTTGTGCAATCGGGCTGTGTTATTCCCAAAGCACAGACGCCTCTGATTAGATAGGATCGAGAACGGCAGCAGTTTGGATATACGTGATCTGGTTTAATCACTGACACCTGCTAATGTTCATTTTCCTGCGCTTGCTACACTTGCGCTTGCAAATTATAATGAATCATACAGTGGGATGCGAAAGTTTGGGCAACCTTGTTAATCGTCATGATTTTCCAGTATAAATCGTTGGTTGTTACGATAAAAAATGTCAGCTAAATATATCATATAGGAGACACACACAGTGATATTTGAGAAGTGAAATGGAGTTTATTGGATTTACAGAAAGTGGGCATCAATTGTTTAAATAAAATTAGGCAGGTGCATACATTGGGCACTGTTGTCATTTTATTGATTCCAAAACCTTTAGAACGAATTATTGGAACTCAAATTGGCTTGGTAAGCTCAGTCACCCCTGACCTACATACACAGGTGAATCCAATTATGAGAACGAGTATCAATTGTAAGTTACATTTAAATTTTTAAATCCTCTTTAAATTTTCTCTGAAGAGTAGCAACATGTAGGACACAAAACAACTCTCAAATGACCTGAAGACAAAGATTGTTCACCATCATGGTTTAGGGGTAGGATACAGAAAGCTGTCTCAGAGATTACAGCTGTATGTTTCCACAGTTAGGAACATATTGAGGAAATGGAAGACCACAGGCTCAGTTCAAGTTAAGGCTCGAAGTGGTAGACCAAGAAAAATCTCGTAAACACAGAAGCGACGAATGGTGAGAACAATCAGAGTCAACCACAGAGCAGCACCAAAGACCTGTAACATCATCTTGCTGCAGAGGGTGTCACTGTGCATCGTTCAACCATTTGGTGCACTTTACACAAGGAGATGCTGTATGTGAGAGTGATGCAGAGGAAGCCTTTTCTCCGCCCACAGCACAAACAGAGATGCTTGAGGTATGCTAAAGCACATTTGGACAAGCCAGCTTCATTCTGGAATAAGGTGCTGTGGACTGATGAAACTAACAGTGAGTTATTTGGGCATAGCAAGGGGCGTTATGCATGGAGGAAAAACAATACAGCATTCCAAGAAAAAAACCTGCTACCTACAGTAACATATGGTGGTGGTTCCATCATGCTGTGGGGCTGTGTGGCCAGTGCAGGAACTGGGAATCTTGTCAAAGTTGAGGGACCAGGGGCGTAACTAGACATCACTGGGCCCCCTGTGAAACTTTGGATGGGCCCCCCCCACCCCCGCCTCCCTCGCTTTCTGCACAGGAAAACTGAGGACCAATGTGTTTTCCCCATGCAGATAAAAACACTTAGACTTAAAGGAAACATCAGGCAATCTATGCTACCCCCAGATCTACTTACACGGGGCTTCCTCCAGCCCCTTGCAGCCGACAACAAGTCCCTCGTCCCAGCTCTGTTCCCAGTACATACATACACACACAGCCGTATTATTTTACTACATGAGAGTACATGCTATATGCAGGAACAACAATGACATGCTGAACATAATGGCCCATACTCATGGGCTACAATTGTCGCCGCAACACGCGGCGTGCGCATGTTGCGGCGACAGGTCGCCCGTGAGTATGGGCACGTACCCCGAACCGTCGCTCGTTGCTGATGTCGGCAGGCGCGGTCAATCGCCTGGCGACAGTTGCCGCCGCAACTGTCGCTAGTCCGCGTGAGTATGCGGGACTAGCGACAGCAACATAATTGAAAATAGACGGCGTTTCCGGCGAGGGGGAGGAACGTCGGCGACAGCTTCCGTCGCACAGCTGATCTCTCTTCCGCGTGTGTACGCGGAGGGACCTGGCGACGAGCTGTCGCCGGCCTGTCGCACACACGCTCACGTGTGCTGGCGACAGGCCACTTATGTAGCCCGTGAGTATGGGCCAAAAGATATAGTATCAATGTAACTTTGGCAAAACATTCAGAATGTCACTGATTGATACTGTTATTACAACAGAACTTGGACTCCAAGTGAGACAACAAGCTCTCAATGAAGCAGCAACAGTAAAGCTGGCCATACACTGGCCCGATTTGCCGCCGTTTCGACAGCAGATTCGATCACTGGGATCAAATCTGCTGCCAATCGTTTGCGCTACACGCCGAATTTCGATCCTTTTCGTCCGATCCCGTCGATCGCTCCGTGCGGAAAATTAGCGTTGATCGCCCGCGGGTAGGGAGCGCGTCGCTAGCGGCGTTCAAGTGCCCGACGACCGACGCAATAGAGCGGCAATACATTACCTGCTCCGCCGGCGCGACTACCCCCGGTCACCGCTGCTCCATGTCCGCGCTGGTCTCCGGCATGCTTCAGTTCCTCCTGCCCGGCAGGAAGTTTAAACAGTAGAGGGCGCTCTACTGTTTAAACTTACTGCCGGGCAGGAAGAAGCAAAGCATGCCGGACCTGGAGACCAGAGCGCAGACAGAGCAGCGATGACCGGGAGGACTCGCGCCGGCGGAGCAGGTAATGTATGCGGGGAGGGGGGGGGGGGGGGAGCGGCGGCAGCACCACCACCACAGATTGTGAACGGTTTCAGGCTGAAATCAGTTCACAATCTGTTTGCAGTAAAGGTAGCCATACGATCCCTCTCTGATCAGATTCGATCAGAGAGGGATCTATCTGTAGGTCGAATCTGATGGCAAATCGACCAGTGTATGGCCACCTTAAGACATCAATCTCCACACTGAGTTGTTAAAGCGAACCTTAAGTCAAATGAAAAAAATGAGATTTACTCACCTGGGGCTTCCCTCAGCCCCCAGCAGCCGATCGGTGCCCTCGCAGCTCCGCTCCGATGTCCCAGGACCCGCCGGCGAACACTTCCGGTTTGCCCGTCACCGGCCGACAGGCATGGGAACGCGAGTGATTGTTCGCGTTCCCAGCCTGTATATCGCCCCCTATGCTGCTATTGCGGCCTCCTGGCTGGCTGCTGGGGGCTGAAGGAAGCCCCAGGTGAGTAAATGTCATTTTTTTCATTTGACTTCAGGTTCGCTTTAAAGTATTCAGAGGCCATAAAGTCATTAGCCTGTGTGAAAAGAATCTAGGATCCCTTCTGCTGAAAAGGGAGCGTCTAGAACTTTCTTTCAAAATGTGATGTTTTTTTTTAGGGTTGTACATCAAGTCTATAGAACTTTGCTGCAGTGTGAGACAGATGTTTTTTACGAACCCTAGGGAGCAGGGACAGTGTACAAATTCCAAAGTGTGTGTGATTTGTTATCTGTGTGGTGGACACATGCAGTCAATATAACAATGCTGTGAGAGCAGAATACATTTTTTTTCTCCATGCCTTAAGCTGTCAGTCTCTCAAACTTTTCCCCCCCATGGGCCCCCTGTGACATCTGGGCCCCCCTGCGGAGGCATCCCTTGCAGGGTCTATTGTTACGCCCCTGTGAGGGACGCATGGATTCTACTCAGTATCAGCAGATCAGCGCGTACGGGCATCTCTGGCTTCATTCTACTTCCTGTGACGTCACAGGAAGCAGAGAAGAGCCAAATGCCTGTGCGCGATGGTAAGACAGCCCGCTCCGCTGCGAACTTAACTCTGCAAACAGGGGGGACACTGGGGGGCACATTCGGAGGAAGGGAGAGTATTATCCCGGACCGCATCCCACACACCACATCCGCCGGCTGGTACCTCGATCATTTTTTCGCCTCTTCACCCATGGGCAGGGTACATTGGCTAATTGTTTTTTGTTTTTTTAAATTTTAAGGACCATTGTGGTGTATCAGTGATTCTTATTTGCTGAACTTGTGTAATTTTGGCAGAGTGCATAGGCCGTAATGAGAATTACGGCTATTGCAGAGCTTAGTGACTAATTTGGGGGGAACCAGCGATAGCGACAACTTTAACAACAATAACAATAACAATAATATTTATATAGCGCTTTTCTCCCTGGGGACTCAAAGCGCTGTGACCCTGCATTATGCAGTCTCAAAGGCTAGGGAAAAGAGGTGAGTTTTAAGCCTTTTTTTAAAGCTGTCCAGAGAGGGAGCCTCTCGTACTGATTGTGGAAGTGAGTTCCATAGAGTAGGGGCTGCATAGGAAAAGGCCCGAGCACCAAATGTTAAGTATCCTGGGAATAACCAGCTTCATTTTGTTGGCAGAGCGGAGGGTGCGTGGAGAGGCATAAAGTTCCAATAGATCCGCTATGTATTTGGGTCCCATGTGGTGTAGAGCCTTGAATGTCAACAGGCAGATCTTAAAATTGATTCTCCATTTTACTGGCAACCAGTGAAGAGTTTGCAGTACTGGGGAGATGTGTGAGCTGCGGGGAGCATTGCAGTACTGGGGTGATGTGTGAGCTGCGGGGGGCATTGCAGTACTGGGGTGATGTGTGAGCTGCGGGGGGCATTGCAGTACTGGGGAGATGTGTGAGCTGCGGGGGGCATTGGCTAGGAGTCTGGCTGCAGCATTCTGTACTAGCTGTAAGGGGCGCAGAACCTTATCTGTAGATCCGATTAACAGGGCATTGCAGTAGTCTAGGCGGGAGGATACAAATGCATGAACCAGGGCAGGTAGGTCTTCAGCTGGGATAAGGTGTTTGATTTTCGCTATATTTATTAGATGGAAGGAAGACTCGATGACAGCTGATATCTGCTATTTGAGTTTTAGATTTCCATCCAGGATCACCCCAAGGTTTCGCACAGAGTCTTTATACTGTACAGTATCTCCCCCAATTGCTAGTTTGAGGTGGTGAGCGTTTTGAACTTTATCCATCATGTGTGGACCACCTACCACCAACACCTCTGTTTTGTCAGAGTTCAGCCTCAGCCAGCTGGTGTTCATCCAATTTTGTAAATCCACTAGACACGCATTTATGGATGCTGATGGGTCTTGGGTGCCAGGCTTGAAGGACAGATACAGTTGTGTGTCATCTGCATAACAATGGTATCCTAGGCCATAGTTCTGGATTATTTTGCCCAGTGGGAGCATGTAGACTGCAAAGAGTAATGGTGATAGTACAGAACCCTGTGGAACTCCATAGGGAAGTGGCACTGGATTAGAGTAGTGTGTGCCCAGACATACTTGCTGTTTCCTGCCAGATAGGAAGGTCTGAAACCAGCTAAGAACAGTACCCGGATTAGTATTTCATGATCCACAGTATCAAATGCTGCAGACAAGTCAAAAAGAATCAAAATTGAGCAATCACCCTTGTCCCTTGCAGTAAGTAGACCATTCATTACTCGGACTAATGCTGTTTCAGTGCTGTGCCTTTTCCTGAATCCTGACTGAAAAGTATCAAAGATGTTGTTATCTGTAAGCCTGGCTTCCAGCTGGTTGGTGACTACTTTCTCGATAACTTTTGATAGGAATGGTAAGTTCGCCACTAGAGTTGGGCCGAACGGTTCGCCTGCGAACGGTTCCACGCAAACTTCGGTGGTTCGCGTTCGCGTCCCGCAGGCGAACCTTTGCGGAAGTTCGGTTCGCCCCATAATGCACGAGGGTCAACTTTGACCCTCTACATCACAGTCAGCAGGCCCAGTGTAGCCAATTAGGCTACACTAGCCCCTGGAGCCCCACCCCCCCTTATATAAGGCAGGCAGCGGCGGCCATTACGGTCACTCGTGTGCTGCCTGCGTTAGTGAGAGTAGGGCGAGCTGCTGCAGACTGTCTCTCAGGGAAAGATTAGTTAGGCTTAACTTGTTCCTGTCTGGCTGCATACCTGTTCTGTGAACCCACCACTGCATACCTGTGCTGTGAACCCACCACTGCATACCTGTGCTGTGAACCCACCACTGCATACCTGTGCTGTGAACCCACCACTGCATACCTGTGCTGTGAACCCACCACTGCATACCTGTGCTGTAAACCCACCACTGCATACCTGTTCAGTGAACCCACCACTGCATACCTGTGCTGTGAACCCACCACTGCATACCTGTTCAGTGAACCTGCCACTGCATACCTGTTCTGTTCAGTGGACCCGCCACTGTATACCTGTGCTGTGAACCCACCACTGCATACCTGTGCTGTGAACCCACCACTGCATACCTGTTCTGTGAACCCACCACTGCATACCTGTGCTGTGAACCCACCACTGCATACCTGTTCAGTGAACCTGCCACTGCATACCTGTTCTGTTCAGTGGACCCGCCACTGTATACCTGTTCATTGAACCCACCACTGCATACCTGTGCTGTGAACCCACCACTGCATACCTGTTCTGTGAACCCACCACTGCATACCTGTTCTGTGAACCCACCACTGCATACCTGTGCTGTGAACCCACCACTGCATACCTGTTCAGTGAACCTGCCACTGCATACCTGTTCTGTTCAGTGGACCCGCCACTGTATACCTGTTCATTGAACCCACCACTGCATACCTGTGCTGTGAACCCACCACTGCATACCTGTTCTGTGAACCCACCTCTGCATACCTGTTCAGTGAACCCGCCACTGCATACCTGTTCTGTTCAGTGGAACCGCCACTGTATACCTGTTCAGTGAACCCGCCACTGCATACCTGTTCTGTTCAGTGGACCCGCCACTGTATACCTGTTCAGTGAACCCGCCACTGCATACCTGTTGTGTTCAGTGAACCTGCCACTGCATACCTGTTCTGTGAACCCGCCACTGTATACCTGTTCTGTTTAGTGAACCCGCCACTGCATACCTGTTCTGTTCAGTGGACCCGCCACTGTATACCTGTTCAGTGAACCCGCCACTGCATACCTGTTGTGTTCAGTGAACCTGCCACTGCATACCTGTTCTGTGAACCCGCCACTGTATACCTGTTCTGTTTAGTGAACCCGCCACTGTATACCTGTTCTGTTTAGTGAACCCGCCACTGGATACCTGTTCTGTTCAGTGGACCCGCCACTGTATACCTGTTCAGTGAACCCGCCACTGCATACCTGTTCTGTTCAGTGGACCCGCCACTGTATACCTTTTCAGTGAACCCGCCACTGCATACCTGTTGTGTTCAGTGAACCTGCCACTGCATACCTGTTCTGTGAACCCGCCACTGTATACCTGTTCTGTTTAGTGAACCCGCCACTGCATACCTGTTCTGTTCAGTGGACCCGCCACTGTATACCTGTTCAGTGAACCCGCCACTGCATACCTGTTGTGTTCAGTGAACCTGCCACTGCATACCTGTTGTGTTCAGTGAACCTGCCACTGCATACCTGTTCTGTGAACCCGCCACTGTATACCTGTTCTGTTCAGTGAACCCACCGCATCAGTGCGCATACCTGTGCAGTTAAGTGAACCCACCTACCTACGTGAGTGCACGCAGTGTGATATACCACTCTGTGCATATCCGATATGGACAAAACAGGTAGAGGAAGAGGTAGTGCCAGAGCCAGAGGAAGGCCACCCGGCAGGTCTGCGCGAGGTCGTGTAAATGTAATTTTGTGTGGACCTGGCCCACAGTACAGTGCTCGGAAGAAGGCACGTCCCATCACCTCCCAAGATTGTCAGGACGTGGTTGAGTATTTAGCGACACAGAACACCTCATCTTGCTCAGCCACCAGCGCTACTACTAGCACCACTTCCGCTGCATTTGACACTTCGCAAGAATTATTTAGTGGTGAAATCACTGATGCACAGCCATTGTTGTTACAGCCAGATGAATTTTCACCAGCTCATATGTCTGAGTTACGCGGCAACACTATGGATGTAACGTGTCAGGAGGATGAAGGACCTACTGATGGTGCAAGTTTGGATTTGTCTGAGGCAAGCGAAGCTGGGCAGGATGACGGTAAAAGGGATCCTCTGTATGTTCCCAATAGAGGAGATGAAGAGGGGGACAGTTCAGAGGGGGAGTCAGAGAGTAGTAGGAGGAGAGAAGTTGCTGAAAGAAGCTGGGGCAGCTCTTCGTCAGAAACAGCTGGTGGCAGTGTCCGGCACCATGTATCGCCACCTATGTACAGCCAGCCAACTTGCCCTTCAGCATCAGCTGCTGAGGTCCCCATAGTGCCCACATCCCAGGGTGGCTCAGCGGTGTGGAAATTTTTTAATGTGTGTGCCTCAGATCGGACCAAAGCCATCTGTTCGCTCTGCCAACAAAAATTGAGCCGTGGAAAGGCCAACACTCACGTAGGGACAAGTGCCTTACGAAGGCACCTGGAGAAAAGGCACAAACAGCAATGGGATGGCCACCTGAGCAAAAGCAGCAGCAGCACACAAAAGCAAAGCCACCCTCCTTCTCCTCTTCCTCCTCCATCAGGTGCATTATCTGCTTCTGCCGCTTTCTCCCTTCCACCTTCACAGGCACCCTCCTCCACTCCGCCTCTGCCCTTGAGCGGTTCCTGCTCCTCTGCCCACAGCAGCAGTCAGGTGTCCGTGAAGGAAATGTTTGAGCAGAAGAAGCCAATTTCGGCCAGTCACCCCCTTGCCCGGCGTCTGACAGCTGGCGTGGCGGAACTGTTAGCTCGGCAGCTGTTACCATGCCGCCTGGTGGACTCTGAGGCCTTCCGTAAATTTGTGGCCATCGGAACACCGCAGTGGAAGATGCCAGGCCGCACTTATTTTTCGAGAAAGGCCATACCCCAACTGCACCGTGAAGTTGAGAGGCAAGTGGTGTCATCTCTTGCGAAGAGCGTTGGGTCAAGGGTACACCTGACCACGGATGCCTGGTCTGCCAAGCACGGGCAGGGCCGCTACATTACCTACACAGCCCATTGGGTGAACCTGGTGGTGAACGATGGCAAGCAGGGCGCAGCAGGCCAAATTGTGACACCTCCACGGCTTGCAGGCAGGCCTCCTGCCACCTCCTCTCCTCCTGCTACATGCTCTTCGCTGTCCTCCTCCTCCTTGGCTGAGTGGCAGTTCTCCTCTCCAGCTACACAGCCCCAGCTCCGCAGGGCCTATGCTGCATGCCAGGTAAGACGGTGTCACGCCATCTTAGACATGTCTTGTCTCAAAGCGGAGAGTCACACTGGAGCAGCTCTCCTGGCTGCTCTTAAGAAACAGGTGGATGAGTGGCTGACCCCGCACCACCTGGAGATAGGCAACGTGGTGTGCGACAACGGCAGTAATCTGCTTGCCGCTTTGCATATGGGGAAGCTGACACACTTACCCTGCATGGCACATGTCATGAATCTAGTGGTTCAAAGATTTGTGGCAAAGTACCCTGGCTTAGCGAATGTCCTGAAGCAGGCCAGGAAGTTCTGTGGGCATTTGAGGCGGTCTTACACAGCCATGGCACGCTTTGCGGAAATTCAGCGCAAAAACAACATGCCGGTGAGACGCCTCATTTGCGATAGCCCGACTCGCTGGAACTCGACCCTGCTCATGTTCTCCCGCCTGCTAGAACAGAAGAAAGCCGTGACCCACTACCTCTACAACTACAGTACAATGAAACAGTCTGGGAAGATGGGGATGTTCTGGCCCGACAACTGGACACTGATGGAAAATGCATGCAGGCTCATGCGGCCGTTTGAGGAGGTGACCAACCTGGTGAGCCGCAGTGAGGGCACCATCAGCGACTTAATTCCCTACGCTTACTTCTTGGAGCGTGCTGTGCGTAGAGTGGCGGATGAAGCTGTGAATGAGCGTGACCAGGAACCGTTACGGCAGGAACAGGCATGGGACCAATTTTCATCAGACCCAGCTGTTTCCTCAACGCCTGCGGCAGCACAGAGGGGGGAGGAGGAGGAAGAAGAGAAGTCGTGTGCAGAAGACGAGTCAGACTCAGAGGATGATGAGCAAGGTGTTTCTTTGGGGGAGGAGGAGGAGGAGGGGACAGCGGCAGGAGAACAACCTCAGCAGGCATCGCAAGGGGCTTGTGCTGCTCAACCTTCCCGTGGTATTGTTCGCGGCTGGGGGGAGGAGGTTGACTTACCTGACGTCACTGAGGAAGAGCAAGAGGAGATGGAGGGTACTGGATCCGACTTTGTGCAGATGTCGTCTTTTATGCTGTCCTGCCTGTTGAGGGACCCCCGTATAAAAAACCTCAAGGGGAATGACCTGTACTGGGTGGCCACACTACTAGACCCTCGGTACAGGCACAAAGTGGCGGACCTGTTACCAACTCACCGGAAGGTGGAAAGGATGCAGCACATGCAGAACCAGCTGTCAACTATGCTTTACAATGCCTTTAAGGGTGATGTGACGGCACAACGCCAGCAAGGTACCACTGCCACTAATCCTCCTCCCGTGTCCACGCAGTCAAAGACAGGACGCTCCAGCGATCTCATGGTGATGTCGGACATGCGGACGTTCTTTAGTCCAATGCCTCGCCGTAGCCCTTCCGGATCCACCCTCCACCAACGCCTGGAACGGCAGGTAGCGGACTACCTGGCCTTAAGTGTGGATGTAGACACTGCTGTGAACAGCGATGAGGAACCCTTGAACTACTGGGTGCGCAGGCTTGACCTGTGGCCAGAGCTGTCCCAATTTGCCATCCAACTTCTCTCCTGCCCTGCCGCAAGCGTCCTGTCAGAAAGGACCTTCAGCGCAGCTGGAGGCATTGTCACAGAGAAGAGAAGTCGCCTAAGTCACAAAAGTGTTAAGTACCTCACCTTTATCAAAATGAATGAGGCATGGATCCCGGAGGGCTGCTGCCCGCCCCAAGACTAAGTCAGTCCCCGCACTCACAGCATCTCTGCCTGCACGCAGTGTGACTGGCTGCCTGGCCTGCCCCAAGAAGACTAAGTCGCTCCCAGTCCCTCCACACAGCATGTCTGCCTGCAGGCCGCTTGACTACCTTCGCCGCCACCACCAACAGGGTCCGGGACTCCAGGCGGATTGCTGAATTTTTTAGGCCGCTGCTAGCAGCGGCCGCTGTAATAATTTTTCTGGTGCGTGAACATGACTGCCTAATTTTTCTGGCTGCACTGCGGGCAGCTGCAACAACAAAAGAAAAGGCATGTACATGCGCCCATTCCCCTTCGTGATCATTACCTTGCCGTGGTGAAGGGGCTTGCGTATCACAATGAAGCAATGACCGGCGCCTAGATGAGTGTCTCGGGGGGCACACCCACGATAATAAGGTCGTTGCCTCATTGTGGTCAGACCAAATTTGATCAGCTGGACAGTCACTGTTCTGTCATTCAGCTACATCAGCTAGGCGACCATATGGGCTGTAAAGCCACCAAAACCTGCACTCTCGCCATGGTGCGCACCAGTCCAGCACGGCCGTCACTACACAAACAGCTGTTTGCGGTGCGTTACACGGTGAGTTTGGTGTGTCAGTGTGAAGCAGTACCTTAATTACACTACCTGATTGATGTATACACATGCAAGATGTTTGAAAGCACTTTAGGCCTGTCATTTAGCATTCAATGTGATTTCTGCCCTTAAAACGCTGCTTTGCGTCAAATCCAGATTTTTCCCCGGGACTTTTGGCATGTATCCCACTCCGCCATGCCCCCCTCCAGGTGTTAGACCCCTTGAAACATCTTTTCCATCACTTTTGTGGCCAGCATAATTATTATTTTTTTTCAAAGTTCGCATCCCCATTGAAGTCTATTGCGGTTCGCGAACTTTAACGCGAACCGAACCTTCCGCGGAAGTTCGCGAACCAGGTTCGCGAACCTAAAATCGGAGGTTCGGCCCAACTCTATTCGCCACAGGTCTGTAGTTGGTTACAGAATCAGGATCTAGTGATGGTTTCTTCAAGAGGGGTTTTATGATTGCTTTCTTTAGTTCTTCTGGGAAAAGTCCACTTTGCAAGGAGCACTGAGTGATTTTGTGAAGTGCTGGCCTGATCAGCTCTGGGCACTGCATTAAGGATCCAGTTGGGCCAGGATCCAGGTCACAGGTAGTGGGGCGGAGACTTTGAATGATAATTCCAAAATCTTCTTCATTTAGAGTGTCAAAGACTTGCCATGGTGGTACGGTAGTAGGCAGATGCAAAGTCCAGTGGTCAATTGATATTGGTGTAATGCTGGCACGGATGGTAGACACCTTGTTTGTGAAGAAGGCAGAGAATTCTTCACACCTTTCCCTGGAGAATGTGGTTGGGGCTTTTAGGCAGGAAGGATTGCAGAGTGATTCCACTGTGTGGAAGAGTTGACCAGCTCTGTTGTTGGCTGTAGATATTTTGTGCGAGATAAAGTCTGATTTTTTCTTGGTTATTGCTTGTTGGTATTGTCTGAGGTGTTGAATTAGGCTAGCTTTGTGCTCCTCAGACCCTGATTTACGCCACTGTCTTTCAAGTCTGCGCCCTTTCTTTTTTAGATCCATGATGGTTTTGTCAAACCAATTAGCTTTCTGCTTTTTGGTTGCTGATTTGGTGCACCATGAGCAATACTGTCAAGTGTTTCATATATCGTGTTGTTGTACTGGGTTACTAGAGAGTTTGGGTCCATTTGACTGTGGAGCAGATTTGTAAAATCCAGGTTGGCAGTTATCCTCTCCGGTGTTAATTTACTCAGGGGACGAGTTTTGATTGTTTCTTTAGGGAGCTGCTTGATAGGGTGATGTTCAATAGTAAACTGTATTATGTGATGGTCTGACCACACCACTGGGGTTACTGTTATGTTACTAATTTCCATTCCAAGGTGGAACAGTAAGTCTAGTGTATGCCCTCCTCTGTGGGTAGCAGATTTTACAACTTGTGTGAAGCCTAGTCCACCCATGAGATTTATTAGTTCATTTGCATTTTGTGATTAAGTGTTATCAGCCCAGACGTTGAAGTCACCAAGGATGATCCATCTCGGATAAGACAGAGTTAGCATTGCCAGAAGTTCCGAGAATTCCTGTAGGAATGGGTCAGCATCTCCGGGAGGACGATAAACCACTAAAATTTTGAAGCCTTTACCAGCTGAGATCTGGGCACCTATACATTCAAAGGACTTTGTTGAGCCAACATTCAGGGCTCTGAGCTGCAGAGTTGTTTTGCCACAAATTGCTACACCCCCTCCTCTGCGGTCTCGTCTTCCCTCACTTAGGACTGAGTAATTGTATGGGCTGGTTGCTTCCAATGTGGGGCCCGCATTGGCATCAATGCAGGTTTCAGTGATGCATGAAAAATCGCATGTCTGAATAAGGTCCGCAATAATGGCTGTCTTATTGTTTATAGAGCGGGCATTGCATCCCTTACCTTTAGTCCTGTCAGGTGCAGCTCTGTGGTAGAGATGGCCCGAACCTCCGATTTTCGGTTCACGAAACGGGTTCTCGAACTTCCACAAAAGTTCGGTTCGAGCGAACTTTCGCGAACCGCAATAGACTTCAATGGGGAGGCGAACTTTGAAAACTAGAAACACTTATGCTGGCCACAAAAGTGATGGAAAAGATGTTTCAAGGGCTCTAACATCGGAGTTTTTGCATGGATGAGTGGGATACACACCGAAAGTCCCGAGGAAAAATCTGGATTTGACGCAAAGCAGCGTTTTAAGGGCAGAAATCACATTGCATGCTAAATTGGAGGCCTAAAGTGCTTTAAAACATCTTGCATGTTTATACATCAATCAGGGAGTGTAATTAAAGTTCTGCTTCACACTGACACACCAAACTCACTGTGTAACGCACCGCAAACAGCTGTTTATGTAGTGACGGCCGTGCTGGACTGGTGCGCACCATGGCGAGAGTGCAGGCCGTGGCGGTTTTCAAGCCCATATGGTCGCTGGGCTGTGGTAGCTCAATGATACAACAACAGTGACTGTCCGGTAGAGATGAGCCGAACGGTTCGCCGGCGAACGGTTCCAGGCGAACTTTGGTGGTTCGCGTTCGCCTGGACCAGGCGAACTTTTGCGGAAGTTCGATTCGCCCCATAATGCACTATGAGGGTCAACTTTGACCCTCTGCATCACAGTCAGCAGGCACATTGTAGCCATTCAGGCTACACTAAGCCCTGGAGCCCCACCCCCCCTTATATAAGGCAGGCTCGCTGGCCATGACACTCACTCGTGTGCCTGCTGCAAATAGACAGACTAGGGAGAGCTGCGGCAGATTTTTTCTCCTAGGGAAAGATTAGTTAGGCTCTTGGCTTGCTCCTGGCTGATTGTTATTGCTAAAATAGCGCCCCTCAACAGCTTTTTTGAGAGCTAATGTTCTCCTGATGTGGTTTTTTTTGTGTGTGTTGCTCAGTGACATTATACAGCCCTATCTGTTGCAGCTGGACCTTGGTAATTGTTATTACTGTGCCAGCCAGGCCCTGCCTAACTATCTATACTTGGACACCTACCTATGCCTACCTAACTAATGGGGCACCTACTTACCTATACGGGGACACCTACCTACCTATACTAGGGGACCTACCTATGCCTACCTACCTATACTGGGACTCCTACCTATGCCTACCTATACTGAGACTCCTACCTATGCCTACCTAACTACTGGGGCACCTACTTACCTATACGGGGACACCTACCTACCTACCTATACTAGGGGACCTACCTATGCATACCTACCTATACTGGGACTCCTACCTATGCCTACCTACTTATACTGGGTCTCCTACCTATGCCTAGCTAACTACTGAGGCACCTACCTACCTATGCCTACCTACCTATACTGGGACTCCTACCTATGCCTACCTACCTATACTGGGACTCCTACCTATGCCTACCTACATACAAGAAAATAATAAGGTCGTTGCTTCATTGTGGTCAGACCAAATTTGATCAGCTGGACAGTCACTGTTGTTCTATCCAGGGGCGTAACAATAGACCCTGCAGCGCCTGCGCCCGCGGGGGGGGGGGGGCCCGCTCGGGGCCGTTTTTTGGGGGCTGGAGGGGTGGCAGCATGAGGGGAAAGCCTTGCCCACAGTCGGCGGGGAGAGGGGAAGTTCCCTCCCTCTCCCTCACCTCGGTGTTCTCCCCTCTGCGCTCCCCTCCAGCTAGTGAACGTGTGTGGGCAGCGGGCAGCAGCGGCGGCGGGATACATACCTTCTTCCTTGCGTTCCATCGCCGCCTTCTCGCTCTAGCGGCTGACGTCACTTCCGCTTCCGGGGTGGGGGGTGGGGGGGCCCGCTCTGAAATTCTGCAGGGGGGCCCGGTGGGGCTTAGTTACGCCCCTGGTTCTATCATTGAGCTACCACAGCCCGGCGACCATATGGGCTTGAAAACCTCCACGGCCTACACTCTCGCCACGGTGCGCACCAGTCCAGCACGGCCGTCACTACGCAAACAGCTGTTTGCGGTGCGTTACACAGTGAGTTTGGTGTGTCAGTGTGAAGCAGAACTCTAATTACACTCCCTGATTGATGTATACACATGCAAGATGTTTTAAAGCACTTTAGGCCTGCAATTTAGCATTCAATGTGATTTCTGCCCTTAAAACGCTGCTTTGCGTCACATCCAGATTTTTCCTTGAGACTTTGGGCATGTATCCCACTCCGCCATGCCCCCCTCCAGGTGTTAGACCCCTTGAAACATCTTTTCCATCTTTTTTGTGGCCAGCATAATTTTTTCTATTTTTCAAAGTTCGCATCCCCATTGAAGTCTATTGCGGTTCGCGAACCGAACCCTCCGTGAAGGTTCGCGAACCTAAAATCGGAGGTTCGGCCCATCTCTACTGTCCAGCTGATCGAATTTTGTCTGTCCACAATGAAGCAACAACCTTACTATCTTGGGTGTGCCCCCCCGAGACACTCATGTAGCCGGCGGTCAATGCTTTATTGTGATACGCAAGCCCCTTCGCCGCGGCAAGGTAATGATCACGAAGGGGAATTGACACATGTACATGCCTTTTGTTTTGTTGTTGCAGCTGCAGTGCAGCCAGAAAAATTAGGCAGGCATGTACATGCACCAGAAAAATTATTATAGCGGCCACTGGAGCCCTGGACCCTGTTGGTGGTGGCGGAGAAGGCAGTCAAGCGGCCTGCGGGCAGAGATGCTGTGTGGGGGGTGACTTAGTCTTGGGGCAGGCAGTCACATGGCGTGCAGGCAGAGATGCTGTGTGTGGGGACTGACTTAGTCTTGGGGCGGGCACTAGCCCTCCGGGATCCATGCCTCATTCATTTTGATAAAGGTGAGGTACTGAACACTTTTGTGACCTAGGCGACTTCTCTTTTTAGTACAATGCCTCCAGCTGCGCTGAAGGTCCTTTCTGACAGGACGCTTGAGGCACAGCAAGACAGAAGTTGGAAGGCAAATTGTGACAGCTCTGGCCACAGGTCAAGCCTGCGAGCCCCCAGTGGGTGCAGTCACAGATGCAGTGAAAGGTATGCAGTGACTGGTATTACAATACAATGTGCAGCTGTCACACAGGTGCAGTTAACAGGTATGCTCAGAGTGGTATATTACACAGCGTACGGTCACTCAGGTACTGTGAACAATTATGCAATGACTGGTATTAGAAATGTGAACCTGTCACTCACACACAGGTACCAGACTATCTATGCAACACAAGTGTCAGTGGGACACACACACACACAAAAAATAGATCACAAGAACAAGATTAGCTCTCAAAAGAGCTGTTGAGGGGTGCTTTTTAGCAATACGAATCAGCAAGGAGCAAGCTAAGAAGCCTACAAGAGCCTAACTAAGCTTTCTCTATAGGTCTCTGCAGCAGCAGCAGCAGCTCTCCCTTCTCTAATTACTGCAGGCTCACGAGTGAGTCCAATGCCTGACACTGCCTGCCTTTTATAAGGGGGAGTGGCTCCAGGAGGGAGTGTAGCCTTATTGGCTACAATGCGCCTGCTGACTGATGTAGAGGGTCAAAGTTGACCCTCATGATGCACTAATGGGGTGAATCGAACTTCCAGAAAAGTTTGCGGTTCTCTGCGATCGCGAACCCCGGAAGTTCGCCAGCGAACCGTTCGGGCCATCTCTACTCTGTGGAATGTTTGTTTGGGAGATTTCTGAAGCCAGAAAAAATAATGTCTGGTCCCTCAGAATGCTCTGGGAGAATAATTCTGCATAGCTAAATGGCCTAGACTGTGACATCACTGGGAGGGTGGGGCTACATACCAATATACAGGAATGACAAGACAAATAACATTTATTGTATATTGCACTTTCTCCTGGCGGACTCAAAGCGCCAGAGCTGCAGCCACTAGGGGGGGCTCTATAGGCAGCAGCAGTGTTAGTAGTGACCTTGCACAAGGTCTCCTCCTGAATAGGTGCTGGCTGAACAAGAAGAGCTGAGATCCAAACCCAGGTCCCCTGTGTCAGAGGCAGCACTATTCAGCCACTGCTGGCTATAGAATGATAAGGGAAGATATAGATATAGGAAGTGTTCCTGATGCTGAAACCAGGAAAATTACCATAAGTAGTGGGTATCTTGAATAATTTACTGCCTTCTACTATATAGATCATTTCGTTGTGATAAGTCGTGATAAAGTTATTAGCAAATGAAAGGGAGCGCTGAAAAGTGAAAATTGCTCTTGTCCATAAGAGGAAAAAAAGTGTTTAAAGTGGACCTGAACTCTTGCACAGGACAAAAGGAAAACAGAGAAATGCATCCTGTATGTATTTAGAGAGTTTAGCCTGTCTAGTTCTCCCTCATCTGTGACTAATCACAAGTGTAATTTGATCTCTTAGCTGTGGTAGCTCAGGAATATTGGCAGTCCTGGCAGAGCAGCTATCACAGGATGTTAACCCTATGTCTGCTTCCATGAAAGCAGGAAGTAGACACTGCAGATTTATTGCAGGATTTTTATCAGCTGTAACAAAGAAATATTTTTCTGTAAAGGTTATTATGCTGCTGCTTATCCTTTAGAGCACAGAGGAAGTTCTGAGTTCAGGTCCACTTTAAACTATGGTAGCTCAGTCTGAACAGAGTTGAGAACCTTCAATAAGGTTTCTGCTTACTGCACTTTATCTGGTCTCCTGTAATTACCAGGTAATCAGCATGTTAATTGCACTATGGATTACTTATCACTGTCTGCTGCATTGCACTCCTGTCCGCAGCTCATCCTTATCCGTTAGCTCTGCAATAAAAGGTGATTTTCCAAATAAGCACAAAAAAACCCCAAATAAATCAAAAGGCAATAGAACGCCGCCAAGCAGTGCGTCAGACTGACTGTATATTACGACCTGGAAAATTTAAGTTTAGCACAGGCCTTTATTACCCTACTTCCGACGAGGCCTACCCAACCACAGAAATTTCAGGCAGATAAGGATTGGTGTCATTATTTTACTACCAACATTAGCAGAGAGCAAATACAAGTTTGCATCAGCAGGGAGGGTGGAGAGATTGGACACTGTGCTTCAGAGAGTTTAGAGAAGTCACAGATGCTATCTTCACACCTTCTCGTAGATAAATTATGGGCAGCTACTGTTAGAAGGGGAGGAGGGAACATGGCAGCTCTATTAGAAACCAGTACAAACTTCAGAAAAAAAAGTGGCGGTTGGTTCCCTTTAAGCACTGGTAAAAAAAAGTTCACTGTATATACTTGTACACGCACTCAATGTCGCAGTTAATGAGCATTGTGTTCAATGGAAAAGGGAGGAGGGACAACAGATGGCAGATGGGCAGGTGGCATCCTATGGCATGGGAAACAAAAAAAAACAATACGTTTATTTGCATGGGGCAGCTGTACACACACTAGACCTGCGTCTGAGGCGGTTTTCATTTTCAAAGCTTTCCCTAGCGAGCGTACGATGCTTTAAATGTAGCCCACCCCATTATTCGGTAACACATCACCTCATTAGCCAAACCAAAGAACGATGGTAGCAGGGGCTGCTGACGGGTTCATTAAACTTGTAGGCATTCTAGAACTGTTCTTTGTTAATTGTCTGTCATCTGAACACCTCTGATTTCCCAGGACATTAATCAGAGCCCTTGTTTCGATGTCCCTGGAATGTTCACACCCCTTTCTTTTCCTCCCTTGGTGCCCTTCAGTACCTAGGGGCCCATCAGAAAAGGGTGTTAATACAAGTGTGGCCATCCTGGTGTTCACACCCATAATAAGTGTAGCCACACAAACACCTGAAGTATAGTGATTGATAGATTCCAGGGGCAGGCGAGTAGTCATAGGTTCTAGTGGTAACACAAGGGGTTAATTAGTATGGTAGGGGTTAAAATGAAAAAACAAACAAACAAAAACCGCTTTATTTTTTATAGTGGACCTGAACTCTTGCACAGGACAGAAGGAAAACATAGAAAAATGCACCCTGTATGTATTTAGATAGTTTAGCCGGTCTCATTCCCTCTCATCTGTGACTAGCACAGTGTGATTTGATCTCTCGTGTGTCAGCTCAGGAACCTCTTCTGCTACTGCAGAGCAGCTTATTGGTAAACACAGGATGTTAACCCTATGTCTGCTTCCATGAAAGCAGGAAGTGGACACACTGCAGATTTGTTGCAGGATTTGTATCAGCTGTAACAAAGAAATGGGTACTTATCCGTTAGCCGGGCGCATCCTCTAGGTGGCGACAAAAGTCCACCAGAGTTACATCTTTCCCTACTATCCATGTCGGCCTGGAGGGGGAATAGTAATTAGCGCCACCTGCCGGATGCGCCCGGCTAACGGATCAGTACCAAGAAATGTTTTCTTTATGCTGGGAATACCCAATGGTTTCAATTCACTAAACGTATCTCCTGTCTTTAATAACTCTTCTAGAGTTGTTACCATGGTGATAAGGCATGTAGTATTCAGGAAACATTTTACCTCAGGCAAGCCTAAAGTTAACTCTTCTGTCTTTAAATTAACTCTCCAATCCTTAAAATAACTCCAGAGTAAAGGTTCGTATACACGTCCGATAAAGATCGTTCGTTACGAACGATTCGTGACGTTTACACGATATTCAAATTAGACGGAAAAGATCGTTCGTAATGAACGATTGTGTACACACGTGAACGATATAAGTATAAAGTACTGAGCGACGAACGATTAAAAAATGCGTGCGCAAACGGAAGTGACGTTATGACAGGCAATAAGAACATGCGTTATCGGACGATCTTTGTACACACTGCAACGATTGAACGATTATCTTTCGAAAAAATCCGCCGGGTTGGATCGGTCGGATTGAACGATAACGGTCGTTATCGTCCCAAAAAACGATCGTTGGAAAATTTGGAGCGCACGATTATCGGTCCAATTGTCGTTATCGTTCGTTTTTGAACGATCGTTATCGTACGTGTGTACTCAGCTTTAGACAGGCTGTTAATTAGCTGCATGTGAAAATAACTACAGAGGAGGGTAACTTAAGGAATGAAGAGATAAGATAACTCTCACTGTGTGGAGGTAAGTTTTCTCTTGCCTTATTATCTCCAGCATGATCTTAGTGAATTGAGGCCAAGGGCCCATATGCAATTCCCTTTTTCACCTGAGTTTTCTCCTAGGAGATAATTTTTCATCTTCAATTTAAAATAACTTTTTAGCACTTTGCAATGGAATCAGTACCAAAAAGTAGGTCAACAATTACTGTAAAAGTTATTTTGAGTATTTGTTTGCTTGCTGGTGGCATAAAAGGCATTTTATTTTAAGTTGTAAAAATATCACCTTGGAGAAAACTCAGGTGAAAAAGTGAATTGCATATGGGCCTAGCTGTTAATTAGCTGCATGTGAAAATAACTACAGAGGAGGTAACTTAACTACAGGAGAGGTAACTTAAGGAATGAAGAGGTAAGATAACTCTCTCAGGGCTCGTTTCCACTATAGCGAATCCGCATGCGGGCACTGCACGCGGATTCGCATAGGTAATGTAAGTGGATGGGGCTGTTTCCACTTGTGCGGCTGCGGCAGCGTTTTTTGGTGCGGCAGAAATCTGCACGGCAGGGCCGTCAGATTTCGCGTGCAGAAGGAATGTGCGCGAATCGCCGCTAATGTAACTAATAGGGAAATCGCATGCGGGGTGACCATGAGTTTTTT
Organism: Hyperolius riggenbachi; assembly: GCF_040937935.1. NCBI lineage: Eukaryota > Metazoa > Chordata > Amphibia > Anura > Hyperoliidae > Hyperolius > Hyperolius riggenbachi. The sequence continues at coordinate 293,218,043 of NC_090652.1, forward strand.
GACGCGAAATTGCATGCGATTTCGCATAGGTATTAATGTTATTTCACTCAGGCAGTGACATGGTTAACATCGCATACAGCCTTACCTATGCGGAATCGCATGCGAAATCGCAGCAAAAACGCATGCGGAATCGCACCCGCATGCGATTTTGTCCACGGTGGAATGCAGGCGATTCCGCACCGCACTAGTGGAAACGAGCCCTCACGTGTGGAGGTAAGTTTTCTCTTGCCTTATTATCTCTAGCATGATCTTAGTGAATTGAGGCCAATGTGTTTTTTCGGTCGATTTTGGCAGATAGATGGTTCGATAGATAATTTCCGACATGTTCGATCTCACTTTCGTTTTTCTGCTCGATTTCTCATAAAACTGAATGGAAATTGATAAGAAAAGATTAGAGAATCCAGCGGGAAATCGAGCAGAAAAGCGAATTGAAAATCGATCGGACGGAAGAATTGACCGAAAAAACGCATTGTGTATTCCCAGCATTAAAGGCTTTTATGCTGTTCTGCGTATCTTTTAGAGCAGAGAGGAAGTTCTGAGTTCAGGTCCACTTTAGGAAATTAATATGGCAGCAGGGTCGGGCCGAGGCAGAGGCGAGAGAGGCTACAGCCTCAGGGCGCAGTGTAGGAGGGGCGCACAGCTCACTCAGCTATCATTCCCCTATTGTGTTTGAAGCAGAGAGAAATAAGAAAAGAAGATACATGGCAGTGACTGTAAGCCAGATAACTAGAGATTAAGGTGTTGGGGGCCCTGGGGCTACTCTTAGTCTAATAGCAATCAGCGTGTGACGGCTAGGGTGGGAGGGATGGAGGAGGGGCCTCTTAGTCTAATAGCAATCAGCGTGTGACGGCTGGGGTGGGAGGGATGGAGGAGGGGCCTCTTAGTCTAATAGCAATCAGCGTGTGACGGCTGGGGTGGGAGGGATGGAGGAGGGGCCTCTTAGTCTAATAGCAATCAGTGTGTGACGGCTGGGGTGGGAGGGATGGAGGGGCGCACTTTGGTGTTTCAGCCTTGGGTGTTGGAGGACCTTGTCTCGGCTCTGTATGGCAGCCTCCATATTCTTCTCACTTCAGTTGTCCTTTAAGTGGAGAATTGACCTAATATGAAAATCTCCAAATCGGAAAGATTTGGCGGACAAATAAAACGTGATAGCCGCTAATCAATTACCTGACAGCGTCAGAGCTGACTGCAGCCGGCCAGGTTCCATGTTATTAAAGTGAGTGCTACTGCGTGCTGACACATTTTCTGCACCACTTCACAGAGTGCATCAAACAATCCTCATCCCCCTCTGACCTTCAAACACGCTCTCCATATAATGTGTCTAAACATCTGAGGGCAGCTCTCTGCCACTGACAGTGTTTATGGCCAGGCTGAGATCATTTGAGGTTAGCGGTACGTTGAAACGCGGTTTCAGTGCATAATCTGAATATACAGCAACCGAGCTGTCAGACCAGATTTAAATGCATCACAGTTTTAACCCTTAGACTGCCGCGGACGTCTAAAGGCGTTTCTGTGTTTTCGCATCCGTATGCCACGGACGTCTAAAGGTGCGCACACAACTTTGATGGGTAACCAGGCTGTTTTACTTATTTTATTTCGCTGCCTGAAAGAGTTACTGTATTTTTTGGACTATAAAACTCACTTTTTCTCCCCCAAAAGTGGGGGAAAAAGTCACTGCGTCTTATAGTCCAAATGCAGGGAGTTCCTGACTTGTGAACTACTGCCAATACCAACCTCCAACCCGCCACCATGTCTGGGACTCCCTGTACTGTGCCCATGCAGAGGAGGACACAGGGGGGCACAAAGGGTTATAGAGGAGGACACATAGAGCAGGGCTTTTCAACCTGTGGTACGCGTACCACCGGTGGTACTTTGCTGTTGGCCAGGTGGTACACACCAGGTTTGTCTGTGTTACACTCACCTTCCTGTCCGCTTCCGGCGTTCTCGCGCGCGCCCGCGCGGGTATGCTGGGTGTTTTATCCTATCCGGGTGTGTTGGCGTGCTCAGCACGTTAGGTCACGCGCTTGCGCTGTGCGAAGGAAGGGTCACACGCATGCGCAATAGGTTACGTGCGCGTGCGCACACTACGTTGCGCGCAGTGCGCATGCGCAGGCGTTATTGGTGGCGCCCAAATTCACTATTTAAGCAGGCCTGCCCTTCCCAGGAGTGCTGTTTGTTCTTACAGCGTTGCCTGAACGTATACCCGTTATTCCTGATCTGTATTCCTGATTTGACCTTGGCTTGTGACCCCGACTACTCTTGATCTCTGCCCGTCCTGACCCTTGGCTTGTGTTCCCGTTTATGATTGCCTGCCGCCTGCCTCGACCTCCTGCTTGCCTTCAACTATCCAGATCTCTGCCTGTCCTGACCTCGGCTCCATCCACAACTACGATTGCCTGTCTGCTGCTCTCCACACTGAGCTGTCAACCTGTTCTCTGATCCACTGTAGAATCACCTTAAGTGCAACCTGGTGGGCACTAGGCAGCTAAGAATCCATTTCCCCCTCAAGGGGTTGTGGTCCTGCTTCCCCCTCAAGGGGTTGTGGGTGAAGACCCGTGGTCACTTAGATCCTGTGCTTGGGTGGTTCACTTCGCAGTGGAAAGGTCAACAGCACCTGATCCGGTCTGCCCGACGTAACAGTCTGCCACTTTATTTGACCACCTGCCACTTGTCCTGGTCCTGTCCTGCTTCCACAAAGTTTGGCTCCCCCTCCCTCTCTCCTAGCTGTGCTGCTCTGCGACATACTTCAGACCTCAGATCAGTTGGGAAGAGACAGCCAGGCAAACTGTGCAGTGATGTACCCTGGGGGTAGTTACCTTGGGGAGGGGAGGCCTTTGAATCCTAAAGAGGCTTCCCCCTTCCTCCTCATTAGAGGGGATCAAGCACTGGGAGCCCAAGTTCTCCTTGTTGGTGTGTGCGCATGCACAGTAGCTGCTCTCCGTTCAGGCTCCAGCAGAAACAGCTAAGCCTGATTGCGTCCAATCTACTGCGCAGGCACACTGGTGGTACTTGAAGATGTTCAGGCAATAAAAGTGGTACAATTAGTGAAAAGGATGAACAGCCCTGACATAGAGGACAGGAGTAGACACAGGAGGACACGGGGGACAGAGGTGGACACAGTGAGACACAAGGGGGCATGAGGTACAAAGGGGGCACAATCCACAAGGTGCCCCTTCGCCATGGATGCACCAGGTTTAGAATATATTTTTTTCCCTGGTTTCTGTTCTCTAAACCTAGGTGCCTCTTATGGTCAGGAGCGTCTTGTAGTCTGAAAAATACGGTAATTTCTGCTTGGAAGTGACAGCTTCTGTCTTGTGGGTACCTTGTCGGGAATATAGTAAGCATCACTGATAAGCAAATTACAGCCATCCCCAAGTGCCTCCCTCCTGCCTTACCTATGCAGAGTCCCAAGCAGAGTGTATATGAGAGGTTACTCACCCCCTGCTCTCAGTCTCAGTATTCCACTGACCAGAATTCCCTACAGTCAGGGGCACCTCTAGCTACTTAATACTGAGGTTCCTCTAGCTACCTAATACTTGGGGGCAACACTAGCTACTTAATACTGAGGATAGCCCTGGCTACCTAATACTAAGGGGCACCTCTACCTACCTATGGGGGGAAAGGGAAGTAGGGGAGAAGGGCCAGCTGGGCCAGCCAGCACACCTGCGGTGTGGTTTGGCAAGTGCTTATAGGTTCATGGAGGGTGAAGTCTAAGGTGCCAGGACATCTGTGACTAAAGGCTCCTGTGATATAAAAACGTTTTCCTGGCAAAATACAACTTCTGAGTGCAGCGAGAGGTAATATAAGGTCAATAGTTCATGTATTTTAACTCTGGGACACTTAATAGGCTGCCACTGATTAGAGCAGCCTTTCTCAACCTTTTTACCCTGGAGGAACCCCTGCAAATAACTTTTTGATCTCGAGGAACCCCTGCATTTATTTTTCCTGAGGCGTGGTCTTTAAAAGTATGTGTGGCTGTTTATTTCACTACCCCCTATTACACTGCCACTCATTATACTGTCTCCTGAGCCACCTATTTAGTGCTTCTTGTTACAGTACCACCTATTATAGTGTGCTCTATTATACTTCCCCCACGATGGGGGAAAATGCCAAGGAACCCCTGCAGAGTCCTCAAGGAACCCTGGTTGAGAAAACCTAAATTAGAGAGAGTAAAATATTCATCCCTGGAACCCACTACAAATCGCTAGTGTTTTTAATGAGCGTTTTGTAAGCAATTTCATGAGCATTTTCCGGCAATTTTGGTAGCGATTTTAAAAAGTGTACGTTTTGTGCCGCCGATTGTGATAGCGATGTGCGATTAGCGATTTTAAATCTGATTGGTCCTTTCAATTTATTATAATTTTTTTTACAGTGTGCAGTAATTTAAATTCACACACAGATCGCTATGTGTAGCGATTCATGAGTGATTTGCCAGCGCTTCAATACTTTACATTGTAGCGCAAACGCTCCCAAAATGCTGCATGTCCTGCGATTGTGATTTTGCTCATCGCAATCGATACTGTGGAATTCATTACATTTATTTACATTAGCAGAGTGTTTAGGGAAATCACTAGCGATTTAAAATGCTCCCTAAACGCTCAAAAAAGTGCTCTAGTGGGTTCCAGGCCTCAACCTGCTTTGTAAATGTTTCAATATAAAGGAAAACCATGGGATACTTACAAAAGTCATTTTTAGGATTAGGAGGATAAATATAATTGTTTATCTCATCAGTTTATTTCCACCTCAGGTTCACTTTAAGTTTGCCCTGGAGTCCCACTTAAAGGGACTCCGAGCACCTCTCATGGGTATGCCCTTAAGCCAGATGACTTCCAACAAAGTCGTGCTATGATCCCTCTGGAAGAGCCTCTTGCAATGGCCATGCGTGTCACTTCCTCTTCCTGCTTCATTCAGTGATGCACTTCTCTAACAGAGAAGACAGGGGTGACCTGAAAGTTATAACTTGGCCAAGATGGCAGCCGCGATTTTTTAAACTGAAATCGAACGAAAACTATTTGGTGTAGAACGGCGATTCAGGCATTAAATGAAAGAGGAGAGCACAAGCTACAGAAAGGTATGCATCTTTAAAGGGGAATTGAAGAGTGAGGTATATGGAGGCTGCCATATTTATTTCCTTTTAAGCAATACCAGTTGCCTGGCAGCCCTGCTGATCCTCTGCCTCTAATACTATTAGTTATAGCCCTTGAACAAGCATGCAGCAGATCAGATGTTTCAGACTTTAAAGTCAGATCTGACAAGATTGGCTGCATGCTTGTTTCTGGTGTTATTCAGATACTACTGCAGAGAAATAGACCAGCAGGGCTGCCAGGCAACTGGTATTGATTAAAAGGAAATAAATATGGCAGCCTCCATATACCTCTTACTTCAGTTCCCCTTTAAAGACATGTCCATGAGAGGTGCTCGGAGTCCCTTTAAACTGGCCCTGCTTTGCCCAAACTGAGCACAGGACTGTTCCATACGTACATCTTCTTTGCCAGATTTCACACTGGAAGGTTTTCCTGTTTGTCTTTTTAAGAAGTTGGTAGCTGTGTCATGACATTTCTTCATACGGTAATATAAATGGATCTAATATAAATTATGCAAAAAAACAGGATGTCAAAAAAGCAGGCGGAGGAAACCACATCTTTACGATTTGATGAAACCAGATTGTGCGTAAGTTGGGAAAAATGTGAGGCGTTTATGGTTAGCGCTGACTGATGTAAGCTGGATGTTAGCGTTCCTTCACAGCGGGATCTATGCCTTGTGGCTGATTCATGGACGGCCTTCCTCCCCTAATAGCCGGGAAAGCAGATTAGGTCAGATGAGTTAGACATCACTCAGTGTGGGCAACCATCACTAATTACTGCTACAATATGCTGATGTCATAGAATGGGATGAGAAAACACCACTCAGCAGAAACAGGAATTTGTCATATGGGAAAGACAGGATATCGGAGGAACACAGTGCTGGCAACTGCTGGGGCCGGGTCCAGCACATATGGCCACACGGTGGGGTGGGGATAGGCAGAATTTGCTGCGTTCTGTAAGATCTGGAGGAAGTCACACACAGCGCTGGCTTTATAAGGAGATTGGGATTTTAGTTCTGCAGCTTAAAATACAGAGGTAGGATATTATTTTAAAGGGATACTGTAGGGGGGTCGGGGGAAAATGAGTTGAAGTTACCCGGGGCTTCTAATGGTCCCCCGCAGACGTCCTGTGCCTGCGCAGCCACTCACCGATGCTCCGGCCCCGCCTCCGGTTCACTTCTGGAATTTCATACTTTAAAGTCAGAAAACCACTGCGCCTGCATTGCCGTGTCCTCGCTCCCGCTGATGGCACCAGGAGCATACTGCGCAGAGCAAAGACCATACTGGACTTGTGCAATACACTCCTGGTGACGTCAGTGGGAGCGAGGACACGGCAACGCAGGCGCAGTGGTTTTCAGACTTTAAAGTCTGAAATTCCAGAAGTGAACCGGAGGCGGGGCCGGAGCATCGGTGAGTGGCTGCGCAGGCACAGGATGTCTGCGGGGGACCATTAGAAGCCCCGGGTAAGTTCAACTCATTTTCCCCCGACCCCCCTACAGTATCCCTTTAAGTAGAATGTAATTGGTACCCCTCAACTTTCTAAGACAAGATAGAGGGATGCCTTTAAAGGGAACCTGAACTGAGTAAAATTATTTAAAATAAACACATGCTCTAGCTGCAAATGAATATTACATACTTACCTCACCATCAGTTCCTCTCAGAAGCTCACCATTTTCTACCTACAGCCATCCCTTCCAGTGCTGACAATATTTTGTCAGAACTGAAATATACCAGTTGCTCTCAGTTATATATCAGCTGTTGTCAGTTACAACTGAATGTGCAAGGTAATGTCCATGTTTCCCTATGGCTCAAGTGGGTGATATAACAGTGTAGCTGTCATGGGGTGATGGCCATTTTCAAGATGGAGGACAGAGAATTCCATTGATCACAGTGGACAAACAGGACGTAAGAGAGGAGAAAGAGATTGATGAGCCGACTACACAGGAGGTAAGTATGGCCTGTGTATGTTTATTTTGACTTTTAATTTTCAGTTCAGGTTCTCTTTAAAGGGGAACTGAAGAGAGAGGGATATGGAGGCTGCCATGTTTATTTCCTTTTAAGCAATACCAGTTGCCTAGCAGCCCTGCTGATCCTGTACGTCTAATACTATTAGCCATAGCCCCTGAACAAGCATGCAGCAGATCAGGTGTTTCAGACTTTAAAGTCAGATCTGACAAGACTAGCTGCATGCTTGTTTCTGGTGTTATTCAGATACTACTGCAGAGAAATAGACCAGCAGGGCTACCAGGTAACAGGTATTGATTAAAAGGAAATAAATATGGTAGCCTCCGTATACCACTTACTTCAGTTCCCCTTTAAGACACGCCGACCACACCTCTTATCCCGCACCTCTTATCCTGCCCCTGCTACGCCTCTTATCATGACCCAGCCACACTTCTAATCACGCCCCTGCCACACCTCTTATCCCACCCCTGCCACCAGGGGCGTAGCAATAGGGGTTGCAGAGGTAGCAATCGCATCGGAGCCCTTGGGCCAGAGGCTTCCCATGGGGCTCTTCCTCAACCACAATATTAGCTGTTTATTCGTCTTGTGCTGGTAATAATCACTTCTATAGATGCTTTGAATTGTAGTAATCATTAAAAAACTGTTCCCCTTCTTGCACCTCTGACACTGTGGTTGTCCTTGGACTCCTTGGCAGGTTTTGATGCACTGTATCAAGTGTTACGTATAAGGTGCTTGGGGGGGCCCAATGAAAAACTCGCACCGGGGGCCCATAGCTCCATAGCTACGCCACTGCCTGCCACACTTCTTATCATAACCCAGCCACGCCTCTAATCACAACCCTGTAGCAGCAGAAGAAAAGGGCCACCCATATATATATACAACACTACTCCAAGGATACAGGTAATCCCCAGTTAACGAGCAAGATAGGGACTGTAGGTTTGTTCTTAAAGTGAACCTCCGGACTAAAAATCGACTTAGCAGCACTGAAAAGGCTTGGTGTTTCTTTAACAGTTTCACAGCATCAGAACTTTGTTTCTCTTATACAAGCCTCATTTTTAGCTGCACAGAAGAAAACTGCCCGGGCATTTCTCCCCTGATTCTGTGCAAAGCATGATGGGATTTCTGATGTTGTTCTCGTTCTGCTGTTTTGGTGCAATTTGTTTTTTTTACATTTTAAATTTGACATTTGAAGCCTAGTGTGTGCAGCTGGGAGGGGTGATCAGGACACAGGACAGCTGGAACTGTGTCTCCTGCTCCTTGTCACCTCCTTTCAACCAAAAAGATGGCTGCCCCCATGACAAAGATGGCTGCCCCCATGAATCACAAACATTTGCCTGTTCTTTTAAAACAGGATGGGTAAGAGATTATATTACCTATCTATTCTAATTAACATAACGAATGTAACTTGATGACAGTATGTTTGTTTAGGCTGAAGTTCCCCTTTAAGTCAGAACACTGTGCCATCTCTGTGCCAAACTACAAGTCCAATTTGAAAAAAAAAATTTGACTTGTTCCCATGGAAACACAGAATCTATGCCGTTCGTATCGGCGGGTCGGTCGTAAGTCGGGCATTCGTAAGTCGGCGACTACCTGTATATCGAAAAGTATCAAAAAGGTTATTTCTTCATAAGCAACAATTCTTAAAAGACAACCAAGGTGACCTGTGACATGATGAAATAGACATGTGTATGTACAGTGCGAAGTGCACAAATTACTAGGCTGTGTTCCTTTTTTTTCTTTTTCTGCCTGAAAGAGTTAAACATCAGGTATGCAAGTGACAGTTTCTGTCTGGTTCGGGACTGGGTCAGACTATAGCATAACCCTCACTGATAAGTAATTACAGCCATAAAACACTTTCCTGTCGTTAAATGGCTTCTGAGAGTAGGAAAGAGATAAAATGGGTCAATAGTTCATAGATTTGAGCACTGGCATACTTCAGTGAAGGTGTCATTGAGCATAGACTGTGAAAGAGTAAAAACTTGAAAACTATATTTAAATATAAAATAAAACTATGAAATATCTAAAAAAAAAAAGTCATTTTTAGGGAAAGGAGGATAGATACAATTGTTTTTCTTATCAGTTTATTTTCACCTCGGATGTCCTTTAAAGAGACTCCGTAACAAAAATTGCATCCTGTTTTTTTATCATCCTACAAGTTCCAAAAGCTATTCTAATGTGTTCTGGCTTACTGCAGCACATTCTACTATCACCATCTCTGTAATAAATCAACTTATCTCTCTCTTGTCAGACTTGTCAGGCCTGTGTCTGGAAGGCAGCCAAGTTCTTCAGTGTTGTGGTTCTGCTATGAACTGCCCCATCCAGGCCGCTCTCTGCACACTGCCTGTGTGATATTTAGATTATTTAGATTAGTGCAGCTTCTCTCTGTTCTATTATCTTTTACAAGCTGGATAAATCCTCCTCTGAGCTGGCTGGGCTTTCACATACTGAGGAATTACATACGGGCAGAGCTGTCTGCACTCTGCAGGAAGAAATAGCCTGACACTTCAGTGGAAGATAGCTGCAGGGGGAAAGAAACACACAAATGATCTCTTGAGATTCAAAAGGATGGCTGTATACAGCCTGCTTGTGTATGGATGCAGAGCCGGATTAAGGCTAAATGGGGCCCTAAGCAAAGTAACTGATTTGGGCCCCCCCATCATGTTGTAATAGAATCAGAAGATGCAGCTGCACAGCAATATGTCGCACACACCGGGCAGCCGAACTACTGGTTGCTATGGGCAACAGCACGCTTTCCTCTGTGGGTGCACAATGCAGGGAATAGCAGCAGCAAAATGCAGAGTGAGAGATGAATGGCTGGGACATTTGCACTCAGGGGCTGGGGCACCCCTGTGAAGAAGGAGCCAGATATCACAGCAGCAGCATCTCCAGCCTGGCAATAGCAGAAAGCTCTGGACACCGCCAAACCGGAAGCCGTTCCCCAGACAGAATTACATAACCACCCCCACCACCGAACAACCAATTTCCTCCCAAACTAGACAGCCACCATGCAGCCTCCATCCCAGTGAATACGATAGTCCAGCAGAGAAGGCAGCCGCAGTGGGGGAGAATGACAGCACCATATGAATCACATTCACCTATTGCGATCCAAGCAATAGAGGTCCCGTCATCCTGAGCCCATCTGTCTCCTCTAGAGTGCTGCCGCTCTGTTACTACTACTATTACTACTTCCTACTTCATGTCTGATCTGAGAATCAGGAAGTTCAGAGCAAACGGCTGCACTGTAGAAGAGACAGATGGGTTTCAGATGACGGGATCTCTATTGCTTGGATCATGGATAGGTGAGTGAGCATTTGCCATCTGCTGCTATCATTCTTGCTGCAGCTGTGGTTCTCTGTGGGAAGGGAGGGTGGAGTGGGCAGCGGCAGAGCGCACAGTAGCAGGAGGGGGACCTAGGAGGAGAGCCTGGCTCTGAAGACAATCAGCAGCGCACGGCATCATTTGACAAGACAAGACAAATAACATTTATATCGCGCTTTTCTCCTGGTGGACTCAAAGCGCCAGAGCTGCAGCCACTAGGACGCGCCCTATAGGCAGTAGCAGTGTTAGAGAGACTTGCCTACGGTCTCCTACTGAATAGGTGCTGGCTTACTGAACAGGCAGAGCTGAGATTCGAACCCTGGTCTCCTGTGTCAGCGGCAGAGCCCTTAAAGGGACTCCAAGCAGTGCCTGTGGATATGCCTTTAAGCATACCCACAACTAATTCATTACTTTCTCACACCTACCAGCATGATGTTTGTAATTATATCCCCCTGGGTTCCTTATATTTCATTGCATTGTGCTGAATCGAGCTGCCAACTTTGGAGAAAAGTCGTCCTGTGGCCGTGATTTCGATCGTGAAAATATCAAAAACTAAAAGGTATAGAGCAGCCGTTTATATATCATTGGAAAGAGGAGAAAAGGAGCTTTAAAATGATATGCATCTTTCTATAGTTACTGCACTGCTCAGAGTCCCTTTAACCATTATACCATCCAGCCACCGCTGACTTTGGAGAAAAGTCGTCCTGTGGCCGCGATTTCAATCGCAAAAATATCGAAAACTAAAAGGCATAGAGCAGCTGTTTATATATCATTGGAAAGAGGAGAAAGAGAGCTTTAAAATGATATGAATCTTTCCATAGCTACTGCACTGCTCAGAGTCCCTTTAACCATTATACCATCCAGCCACCGTTGACTTTGGAGAATTGTCTTCCTGTGGCCGCAATTTCAATCGCGAAAATATCGAAAACTAAAAGGCATAGAGCAGCCGTTTAGATATCATTGGAAAGAGGAGAAATAGAGCTTTAAAATGATATGCATCTTTCCATAGTTACTGCACTGCTCAGAGTCCCTTTAACCATTATACCATCCAGCCACCGCTGACAGGATGGCAAGGGCTGGTTTATATGCTAATGGGGCCCCTTTGACTCTGAATGGGGCCCCTTTGACTCTGAATGGGGCCCCAAGCGACTGCTTTTGTTGCCTGGTCGGTAATCCGGCCCTGTATGGATGTATTTTCTATGTGTGGACATTCTGTACATCAACCTACTTCCTGTTTTGGTGGCCATTTTGTTTGTTTATAAACAAACGTTTTAAAACCGTTAAATGCGGCGAGGAGCGGCGAAATTGTGACAGAGGGTAATAGGAGATGTCCCCTAACGCACTGGTATGTTTACTTTTGTGCGATTTTAACAATACAGATTCTCTTTAAGCAAGCATAAAATCAATTACAGTATAATCTCGTCATAGTAAACTCCAAGGGACCAGGAAAAGTGGTTTACTATATCAGAAGGTTACTGTATGAGAAATTGTCCTAGAAATGGCCCAGCATGCCTTGGTACATTCTCTGTTGCAAATGAGCAACTCTGTCCTCCCATTGGAGGTACAGAACAAGCACTTGCACATTTGGTGGGCTACAAGGTAAGTATACCTTAGGGCTGCATAGCCAGGCTGGACAAATCACTGGTACAGTATCCAGGGCTCCTTAAAAATTGCAGTTGTCACTGAATAGAGGCTCCAATACCTCTGAGTTTGTGGAACTTGTAGTACGTGTCCTGCAAAACTTTCTGCTGGCACTTGAGCCAATCATGAAGCCTCTCTGCTAATAATAATGAGCCGCTCATATCTGCAATTTGGCTCTGATACCTCAGTGGGCGGGACTTAGCACTCTACTCTCCACTCTCCCTAGCTTTGCAGTGAGTAGGCCAGCTCTGATCTGCACTACAAGTGAAAGTAGCATGTACTGCACTCCCCACGTTACCAGGAGCGTTATCACTAACAAGGGAAGAGATACCCGAGAGTGCATCCTCTTTTGTTTACATTTACATTATTCCTCATTTTCCCCAGGCTGCATATTTGTACAGTACTGAATATCCAGCGCCGGTGCCATTCTTCTTGTCTTACAAATGTAATCAGGCATCAACTCACCTGCAAACAGCCTGAAGAGAGCAGCCGACCATGGGTGTCACACTGACATATGACGCATGCTCCGCCCACTGACCTATGATGCATGCACCGCCCACTGACATATGACGCATGCTCCGCCCACTGACATATGACGCATGCTCCGCCCACTGTTTACTATATCCAGAGTCAGCGTCACGTAACACGTTTACTATCACAGAAGTTTTATTATATCCGGGACCTGGACAGGTAGTTCACTATAACCAAATGTTTACTATATCAGAGTTTATTATAACGAGATTATACTGAAAAATCAAACACTCGCCATGTGGTACAATAAAGTCATATATTAATATCTATTTTATTAATAGGTAAGATACCTGGTATTGTTGGTAGATAAAAGTGAATCTGAAGTGTAATTTAAAACAAAAAAACAGATACTTACCTAAGGAGAGGAAGGCTCTGGGTCCTGTAGAACCTTCCTGAAGGCTCTGGGTCCTGTAGAACCTTCCTGAAGGCTCTGGGTCCTGTAGAACCTTCCTGAAGGCTCTGGGTCCTGTAGAACCTTCCTGAAGGCTCTGGGTCCTGTAGAACCTTCCTGTTTTACTTACGATCTCTTTGTTCCCATGCAGGCTTCTCGGTTTAATCTCCCACCAAGTGACGCAAGACTTCAGCAGTCTTAAACTGGCCACTAACGGTCCAATTTCTAGCGAAAAATCGTTCGAGCGATCAGAAATTCTGATTGGAAGTGAAATATTGTAATAAATCGTTCACTACACCATCAACGAACCAATCTTTGCTTCCTATCTATCACAACCAACAAGAAAATCCAAATTTTGGTTCGGTGAAAACACGTTCGGGCGCCATTTTTTTCACTCATTCATAATTGATTGTGTCCACCAATGGAGATTATTTACAACCAATCCGATCAGAATTTCTGATCACTCGAATGACTTTTCGCTAGAAATTGGACCGTTAGTGGCCACCTTTAGGGCCAGTGCACACCAAAAACCTCTAGCAGATCTGCAAAACACTAGAGGTTTTTGAAGCGGATTTCAGAGCGAGAGGTTTTCTAAACATGCCTAGCGTTTTTTGGAGCGTTTTTGTGTAGCAGATTAAAAATATTGTTACAGTAAAGCTGTTACTGAATAGTTTCTGTAACAAAAACACCTGGAAAACCGCTCTGATCTAGCGTTTTTCAGGAGCGGTTTTCACTTTCCCACTTTCATTAGCCAAGCAATTTCCCCCCTGCAAGCGTTCTAAAAAACACTCCAGAACCGCTCTGGTGTGCACCAGCCCTTAGGAAGAACTCGGGCTCCTGTCGGGGAGCACAGACATGTGCGATTGCGGATAGTGGCCGTTGCTGTGTGTGTGTGTGTGTGTGGGGGGGGGGGGGGGGCAGGGTCACGGCCAAGACCTAGCACCCATTTGCAAATGGGCGGGCTTATATCTAGTCCTGAATAATTGCCTGCATTCTGCTATATGTCACTACAGGGCCTCTTGAATGTAACAGCACTGTGTGGGCCAGCTGTATACTTTCTCTGTATACTCACATTATCTATAAATATTTTCTTGCCTTGCTGTGTGCGGTTCCCACCCCAGCATGTGACAGCGCTGGCGGGAGAAGGGAGTGCTGTCTTTATGATTTCCTGTTTAAAAGTTGATTGTGTAAAATAAATTGCTACACATTTAGGAATTTCAACAGCTCTTGCGCCATATCCCTGCAGGAGGAGGATAAGAGTCCTTAGATGGATGGCATGTATATACTGTACACAGCACTGAGGTAATGGAGTATTGCGGGTGCCACAGTGACTAAGGGATTAGCACTCTCGCCTTGCAGCACTGGAGTCCTGGGTAAAATCCCAGCCTGGATTCTATGTACATGGTATTTGCATGGTCTTGTGTTGGTGGGAGTTTCCTCCAATATCCCTACGCATACTAAAAGCAAACATGAAGCGGAAATAAACTTATGCTATAATAAATTATATGTGTAGTACAGCTAGGAAATAGAATATTAGTAGCCAGATGTTTTTTAGTACAAGAAGAGTTAAAAAAAAAACTTCAGTTGTTTTCTAAGCAAAAGTGCTTCTCTGAGCTGTTCCACCCAGCTTGGGTTGAATACAGTCCTGTTTTCTGAAGCACTTAACCAGCCAAGAAACACTGAGAGACAGCTTGAGAAAAGGTTTTACTGCAGGAATGTTCAAAGGGTCATTATTTCTGCTTTGTTTTATATCTTAAAAGACAGAGTGTGGTTTTAAAACTGCAACTGTGACAGTATGAGACACTGGCCTCAATTCACTAAGATCATGCTGGAGATAGTAAGGCAAGAGAAAACTTACCACCACACATCGATCTTGCCTTATTAAGGTGTAGAGATACGTTTTCACAGTGAGAGAGTTATCTTATCACTCCAGTCCTTAAGTTCCCTCCTCTGTAGTTATTTTTACATACAGTTAATTAACAGCCTGTCTTAAACTTTAGAATTCTGGAGTTATTTTAAGGATTGAAGAGCTAACTTAAAGACAGAAGAGGTAACTTTAGGTATGCCTGAGGAAAATGTTTCCTGAATACTACATGCCTTGTCTCCATGGTGATAACTCTAGAAATGGTATTAAAGACAGGAGTTAAAGGGGCAGTTTAGTGAAAATTATGGTTTTCCATTAATCACATATCAGTTATTTAATTAGAAGAGCATACGTTTCTCCATAGACCTTGTATTAACGTATTCTGCTTTTTAAGACAGCTGAGCTGCGTCATTAGCATGCTAAGCGAAGGACTTCACTGATAGTAGCAGACACTCCAGCTGATTTATAAAGGCTGGCTCACTCACTACAGAGTGGTGCTGTTCTCACATGTAACTAGATAAGTAAATAAACAAATAGGCTGCTAAGTAAGTAACTATTTTATCTATTTACTTGTCTAGTTACATGTGAGAGCATGCTAATAACACAGCTCAGCTGTCTTAAAAAGCAGAATTAGTGTTGTCATCTACTTTTTTTTAACACAAGTCTATGGAGAAATGTATGCTTTCCATATTAAATAACTGATATGGGGTTAATGGAAAATAATAATTTTCACTAAACTGCCCCTTTAAAGAGAGTCTGAAGCGAGAATAAATCTCGCTTCAGACCTCATAGATAGCAGGGGCACGTGTGCCCCTGCTAAACCGCCGCTATCCCGCGGCTAAACGAGGGTCCCTGTCCCCCCAAATCCCCTCCGTAATGCGGGGGAGCGCTTCCTGGTTGGGGCAGGGCTAACCGCCTCAGCCCTGCCCCACGCGCGTCTGTCAGCGCGTATCTCCGCCTCTCCCCCGCCCCTCTCAGTCTTCCTTCACTGAGAGGGGCGGGGGAGAGGCGGCGATGCGCCGCTGACAGACGCGAATGGAGGCAGGGCTGCAGCCGTTAGCCCTGCCTCCAGGAGCGACCAAGTGTCGCAGTGGTGGGTTTGGGGGTGAAGGGACCCCCGTTTAGCGGCGCTATTGCAGCGGTTTAGCAGGGGCACACGTGCCCCTGCTAACTATGAGCTCTAAAGTGAGATTTATTCTCGCTTCAGAGTCTCTTTAAGCTTAGTGAATTGAGGCCAATGTTACAAAAAAGCCATATAACTGAAAATAAAAATATGAGACTCTTTTCTTTGCTACTAATGTTCTTTTCATTATCTGTACTGCTACTTCTTCACATACAGGTCATTAAATACATTTTTTTTTTTTGCTTCAGGTATGCTTTAGGCCTTGTTCACAGTATAAATCGCCAGCGCAATCGCTAGCGCTGAGCACTTTTGTGAGCGCTTTTTAAAGCACTTTCCCTGCGCTTTCAGAGCACTTTGCGATTTGTTAAGCGCTTTTGTCCGGCGAATTGAGATTTTCTTCCTGAAGACAATCAGGAAGTGAACTTTAACCTGGAACTGAATGTATCTAATATACATTGTGAGCAAAAGCACTCACAAAATCGATTTTCAAAGGGCTTTTTCAAGCGTTTAGCGATATATCTTGCATTGAAGAGAAAACGCTCAGGAAACTGCAGCTTTAAGAGCTTGCTGCAGGGCTGTACAACTCCACACACAAATGAATTCCCCCATTTCTGCCCACCAACAGAGCTTTCTGTTGGTGGGCTCTGATCACTGCTTCAATGTTTATTTTTTTTTTTTTATTTGATTTTGTTTTTTTTATAAAATTTGCTATTTTTTTATTTTTTATTTTCACTATCCCCCTCACTCTCTCCCCCGGCAGCCAATCCCAGCATTCGGCTCTCATAGACATCAGCCTATGACAGCTGATCACTCTCTGGCGAGCATCACGGCTGTCCGCAGTACAGCGCTGCCATAGATCGCAGCACTGTACAATGTAAATAGACGGCAGTTTCTCCATCTAACAGTCTCCTAGCGGTGATTGCTGCTGGTAGACAGATGGCGGAGCAGAGCTCCGACATCAGCGATCCCCTGAAGTTTCCGCCCCCAGGACTTCACACCATTTGGCATTGAGCTGTCCTGGGGCAGCCGCCATGTTCACACCAATTAGCATGGAGTGGTCGGCAAGGGGTTGAACAATATCAGTTGCCTGGCAGCCCTGCTGGTCTATTTGGCAGCTGTAGTGTCTGAATCACAACAACTGCATGCAGCTAATCTGTCAGATCTGACAATAATGTCAGAAACACCTGATCTGCTGCATGCTTGTTCAGGGGATTGTGGCTAAAAGTATTAGAGGCAGAAGATCAGCAGGGCAGCCAGGTAACTGGTGTTGCTTAAAAGGAAATACATATGGCAGCCTCCATATCCCTCTCGCTTCAGGTTCCCTTTAAGGACCGAATCAAGTGCTCTGCTTATTTGGCCAGAGCACCCTTTATAGAATGATGACTCACCCTGTTGCCGCCAAAACCACCTACATAGCACTCATAGGGCTTGATTGACAAAGCCGTGATATCTCATAGCACGGCCGCGCGATGCTTCGCACGCGTTTTACTTTACGCACGCTATAACAAACGTTTGCATGTGTTCACGTGACACAACGTGCGCAAAACTACACATTGAGCCGCGTGACCGAGTACAAACGTTTGTTATAGCGCGCGTAAAAATGTATGTGCAGTAAAACGTGCGCAAAGCATAGCATGGCCGTGCTATGAGATATCATGGCTTTGTGGATCAAGCCCATAGCATCTTGCTACTGCTGTATATTCATTGGGGACATTTCCTATAAATTGCCATGCTTATGTTGCACCCCCTTGTCTTATGTACGGTACCCATCTTTTGTAATGCAAAGATTTAATAACAATGCTACATTTGTATAGAGTAGACCGTCCCCTACTGATGGTAGGAGTTACAATGTTTCATACACAAACAACAAAGTTGTCTTTATGTACAAGTGCGCTGTGCTGTGCTGTGCTGTACTGTGCTGTGCTGTGCTGCGCTGCGCTGTTCTGTGCTGCGCTGTGCTGCGCTGTGCTGCGCTGTTCTGTGCTGTGCTGCTGTGCTGTGCTGCTGTGCTGTGCTGTGCTGTTCTGTGCTGTGCTGCTGTGCTGTGCTGCTGTGCTGTGCTGTGCTGTTTTAGTTATTGCCTATTTTTGTTCTTACATGTTACAGTATTGTACAAACTCTTGTAAGTACTTCAAAATAAATTAAAAGCGCATTAAAATAACCATAAAATATTGTTTATACTAATTGTCCACGTTTCACCATGTTTAACCATTTCAGCCAGCGGGGATTTTTCAACTTATGCATCGGAGCAATTTTCACCTCCCATTCATTCGCTAATAACTTTCTCACTACGTATCACCATTTATTGATCTATATCTTGTTTTTTCCACCACTAATTAGGCTTTCTTTGGGTGGAAAATTTTGCTAAGAATTATTTTTTGTATAAATGCATTTTTACAGGATTAATAAGAAAAAAATGGAAAAAAATCATTATTTCTCAGTTTTCGGCCATTATAGCTTTAAAATAATCCATGCTACCATAATTTAAACCTATGTATTTTATTTGCCCGTTTGTCTCGGCTATGACACCATTTAAATTTTCTCTCTATCACAATGTATGGCACCAATATTTTATTTGGAAATAAAGGTGCATTTTTTCCGTTTTGCGTCCATCACTATTTACAAGCTTATAATTTTAAAAAAATGTTCGTAGTATACCCCCTTCAAATGCATATTTAAAAAGTTCAGACCCTTAGGTAACTATTTGTCTTTTCTTTTTTTTTTTTTTATTGTAATTTTTTTTCCATTAACAATTTTATTTGGGTAATATTTTGGTGTGGGAAATAAACAGTTAATTTTTAATGTTATTATATGTGTAAATTGTAATGTAAAAAATATGTAGGTATGTAGTTTTGCTATTTGGCCACAAGATGGCCACCTTGAGTTTTTTTCCCCTCCTTGTGCTTCTCGCTAACCAGAAGCACAAGGGGGACGCGGAAAATTTTACGGGCAGAAAGACTGAAGCCTCTTGTAAGAGCGCTTCGGTTTTTCTGCTGGGGACCCGGATCGGTGATTGGGAACCACCGGGCCCCCCTGCCGGAATTTCAGAGCGCCCCACCCCCCCCCCCCGCAATCAAAGCAATCAAAGTTTTGCTGGGGGGCCACATGATTTATAAATATGCCACTGCTTCTGACTACAGAAAATGTCCAGCACAAGGGATACTTTCCTTTGAATATTAGTGACTAAGGTGTCGCACCGTTTTATATAAAGAAACTTTTTTGTTTTTTTCCCCCAAAAAATTGGTGATGTTTTTGCTAAATAAAACTGAACCCCTTGTGTCAGATTATAGATAATCTTCTCCTCTTTAGCAACCTCCAGCTGCCTGCTCTATCTCCAGTCCATAGAAACAAATTTGGTATCCTGGCTGAAGCCAGTACCTATTCAGTCAAGAGTCCTTGGGCATCACTGCTGGGTGACCTATTGAGTGCCTATAGTGACGTCACTTCTGGAAGTGACGTCAGCCGCTAGAGTTAGGAGTCTGCGGTGGATCGCACGGAAGAAGGTATGTATCTGCCCGCCGCTCCCCACACTATATCTAGCTGGAGGGGAGCGCAGAGGGGAGAGCCCAGAGGTGAGGGAGAGGGGGGAAACTTCCCCTCTCCCCGCCGACTGTGGCCAAGGCTTTCCCCTCATGCTGCCACCCCTCCAGCCCCCACAAAACGCCTCCGAGCGGGCCCCCCCGCGGTAGCATGAGCTGCAGGGCCTATTGTTACGCCACTGTCGGGAACCATGTTCCCGTTCACTGATCTCAGTGCTACTGGGGGACAGCACGAGGGTGCGGGAGCACGCCGCCGCCGAAGCCAGGCACCGCAGCAGAGCAGCCGCCCGGACGTGAGCTTCACATTCGGGCGGCAGAAATGGTTAACGCAGTACTCAATTTATAAACAAATTCAACTTACAAACAAACTCCCAGATAGAAACCCTTTTGAAAGTGTGGACCTCCTGTATAGCGCTTTTCTCCTGTCAGACCTAAAGTGCTTAAAAGCTGCAGCCATTACAGGCACTCAATAGGTCACCCAGCAGTGATGCCCAAGGACTCTTGACTGAATAGGTACTGGCTTCAGCCAGGATACCAAATTTGTTTCTATGGACTGGAGATAGAGCAGGCAGCTGGAGGTTGCCGAGGAGGAGAAGATTATCTATAATATGACACAAGGGGTGTTTTTCAGTTTTATTTAGCAAAAACATCACCGATTTTTTGGGGAAAAAAACCAAAAAAAATTTCTTTATATAAAGCGGTGTGACACCTTAGTCACTATTATTCAAAGGAAAGTATCCCTTGTGCTGGACATTTTTCTGTAGTCAGAAGCAGTGGCATATCTATAAATCATGTGGCCCCCCAGCAAAACTTTGATTGTTCACACCCCTTCCTTTCCCTCCCCTTGGTGCCCTTCACGGCCTGCGGGCCCATCTCACAAGGGTCATAAAACAAGTGTAGCCATCATTTTCACACCCAGAACAAGTGTAGCCATGAAAACACCAATAATCCCCTGTATCGGGGGAAGGATAGAAGTTGGGGTCCCCCACAGCTCTGGGGCCCCCTGCACTCCCAGGGACTGCTTCCCTCTAGTTATGCCCCTAGGTACAAAATAAAGAGGATTAGTCCACTATTGCCTTTGGCCTTGTGGGGTTACTAAGATCCCTTCCTTCAGTGGCCACTAGGGGCAGCATAGGCTCTTAGCTGAGCAGAGGATGGGCTGCACTGTGTGTGTCACTTTTAGCAATGCTAAATGTCACTTTGCCTTCTTAGCAGTAATAATTCTATAGAATGATTTGTCCATGTGGGACATGACATTGGTGGTGGTGGGAGGTCACAGGGTCCCCAGGCCAGCCGCAGTCAGAGAGATATCCAGCAGGACAGAGAGGAAGAAGGAAGGGGAAGATGTACTCAGCAGATGGAGGGACGTAAAAGGGTCAGGAAGACAAGAGAGAACATACATCACACACCCATTACATACAGCACACGTGTAACTGCGCTTTGTTCTGTGCTGTATTATACTCAGCTCTGTCTGTACAACTGATACAGGATTCCACCTTACTTATCCTATTTTTGGGGCCTGCAAAACACATCTATTCCACAGGATTCCTGCCGGTGTAGTGAAATTTTTTGCAACTTTATTAGATTTTGCAACCGGTTGCACTTATTTATAGGTATAGCTATCAGTAAGTGCAACCTAACCATTGACTTCAACCTATCTGTATCAGAAAATGCAACCCAACCAAACCCTATTCTCACACAGAACCCTCCCCTCTTGCTCAACTGATAACTCCGCCTGGAGGGAACAATCCCCCTCTTCTCAACTGATAACTCCCCTGGAGGGAACAATCCCCCCGCCCCTCTTCTCAACTGATAACTCCCCTGGAGGGAACAATCCCCCCTCTTGCTCAACTAATAACCCCCCCTGGAGGGAACAATCCCCCCTCTTGCTCAACTAATAACCCCCCCTGGAGGGAACAATCCCCCCTCTTGCTCAACTAATAACCCCCCCTGGAGGGAACAATCCCCCCCTCTTGCTCAACTAATAACCCCCCCTGGAGGGAACAATCCCTCCTCTTCTCAACTAATAACCCCCCCTGGAGGAAACAATCTCCCCCTCTTCTCAACTAATAACCCCCCCTGGAGGAAACAATCTCCCCCTCTTCTCAACTAATAACCCCCTCTTGCTCAACTAACAAACCCCTGGAAGGAACAATCCCCCCCCCCTCTTCTCAACTAATAACCTCCCCCCCTGGAGGGAACAATCACAGCCCTGTGCCCTGCTGTGTGAATGCTTCACTTTCCCCTTCATTACCAATGTCAGCTGTCCTCATTATTATCTGTATCCAAACTACTCCTGATCGATCCCGTTGTAAGTCGGACAGACAGGAAATTGCATTATATGTACCCAGCATGATGTCCTGCCATATTATTATACTGTATTGTACGTGGCTGGGGGAGACCTTTCAGGAATCCCCCCTTGAAAATTCTGGGTTTGCCCCTGACTTTGGTAACATGTGATAACTTTGATAACGTGTGATATTTGTCCTATCACGGTTCAGTGAATCAAGCCCATCACGTGAAGTTATGCTTTTCATGTGAAAACGTTTGCGAGCGCCAGTTCGCGTGATAACTGCTGTGATAGCAGTTATCACGCTTCAGTGAATCAAGCCCTTGTGCTGCACTTCTATATGTTTAGTGCAGTGTTTTAATGAAATGACAGAAAAAGTTCTATTTGACTTACCTTCCAGCTCCAGGCAGCCTTCTAGGTCTCTCGGTTTTCTCCCAGGCCTCTCTATCGTGCCACTGTTGATACAACATATCAAAACCAATCAAGGACAACCACAGTGTCAGACGTGCAAGAAAGGGATGGGAAACTGTGCGTTAGTGATCACTACTATTCAAAGCATCAATAGAAGTGAATATTATCAGCACAGGACCAATAAAGAGCTAATACTGTGTTTGAGGGGTGGGCCCCTCAGGGCCCCTCTAGCCAGGGGCGTAGCAATAGCCATAGCAGCCATAGCAAATGCTATGGGGCCCTGGAGCAGGGGGGGTCCAGGTTGTACTTGATGTGTTCACTGTTGACTTTCCTTTGTTTCTCTACCCTCTGACTTTGTCCCTTAGCCCATGGACTATACACAGTGTACACTGCACAGGAATGTAAACTGCCCAATAAACTCATATTCATACGGTAGGGGACAGGTGGCATTGCTCAAGAGTGCCTAGTTCTGAAGGCCCCATGAAAAGTTTGCTATGGGGGCCCATAATTCCTAGCTACGCCGCTGCCTCTAGCCCAAGGGCCCCAAAGCGGACACTACCTCTGCACCCCCTATTGCTACCCCACTGATCAGCTGTAACAAATAAATGTTTTTCTCTAGAGGTCACTATGCTGTTTTGCGTTCTGAGTTCAGGTCCTCTTTAAGCAGGACATTTAACCAGGCAAGTGAGAAATATTTTTTTTAATACCACCCTGAGGATCTTTGGTGGAGAAAGTCTTCTAAATATATCTAAATGATCCATCGGCCACCCAGAATCTCCGTATCGACTTTCGTTCCACTGCTCCATCTACGAAGGCCCACCTCGCTGTAACGTGGGAGGGGGACGGCCTACGTTGTCACATCCAATCACAGTCACGGTCAATTTAATTCCCAACGATAAGGACTAAGCCTAAGCTCGCTCTGCGGGCCCCGAAGTGGCTAATCGCGGCACCAGCAGAAAATGCCTCACCGTGTAAGTCAATAAAAGTCTTTCGGCTGCACGTCGGCTACTTAAAAATCCCCAGCCAATTCGTCTAATCTTATGGTGGGAAGAGAATGGACGCGGCGAGCGGGGGAGGCGGGGGGATGAGAAGGGCGCAGAGGATAGTGAGACTGACACCGGGAGAAGCTCAGGATGAGCGCTACATTATCAGGTTTCATGGGGTAATTGGATTGTGGAGGTTGGAAGTGACAGGAGCCCCTCTGGAGCGAGATCACGGAGGAGAGATAATGACTTTACGCTGCCTTTATAGAGCCAAGCAGCCTGGCAGTACATCACAAGAGCAGCCAGGGGCCAGGCAGGACAACACCCCTACCATCCCTGCATCATAATCCCCAGCGCTGCGAGGGGAGAGCTCGCAAATCTAGCTGTGATTGAAGTAAATTTACACCACAGTCCCACAGGGCTGAACACAGCAGGAAGTCTGTGTCTGCTGCCCAGAGTGTTTCATTATTGAACTCTGGACAGTTTCCTAAAGGGCCACTCCGGCCAGAGAGGTGGATTTTCTTGTAGAACTCTGCAGCAGCAATCCTGTTACATAGACAAAGATAGGCTAGGGTACAGCTACTCAAAGGGAACCTGAAGTGATAGGAATATGGAGGTTGCCATCTTCATCTATATACATATAAAAGTGGGTGGAGCTTACAACAGCCAATTAAAATTCACTTATTAATTTTTAAGGGCAATATTTAAACCGCTGCCATTCTTACATTGTTAATGGCAGAGGCCTCAAAACTGCTACAGTCGGTCATGAGGTGACTGGGGTTCAAATTCACTAAAGGGGCGGAGCCACACACATCCAATCAGATTTTTCTCCTTGATAAACTGCTTCCATTCTCACATTCTTGATGCCATGAACCCCAAAGCTCACAAACTTGGTCATTGAGTGACTTTGGACTTTGGTTACAAAAAGTGGATGGACCCCCCCAAAAAAACACATTTTTACATGGGAAAATATAAACTGCACCCATTCTTAAGGTGGCCACTAATGATCCAATTTCTAGCGAAAAATCGTTTGAGCGATCAGAAATTCGGAAGTGAAATATTGTAATACATCGTTCACTACACCATCAGCTAACCAATCTTTGCTTCCTATCTATCACAACCAACAAGAAAATCCAAATTTTGGTTCAACGAAAATTCGTTCGGACGACATTTTTCTCACTCGTTCATAATCGATTGTGTCCATCAACGGAGGTTATTTACAACCAATCCGCTCAGAATTTCTGATAGCTCGAATGATTTTTCGCTAGAAATTGGACAGTTAGTGGCCACCTTTACACTGTTAATGGCAGTGTTCTCAAACTTGCCACAGTTGGTCACTGGGAGACTGGGATTAATATTCAGGAAGGTGGGTGGAGTGTACAAGTACAACAGCCAATAAAAATTCACCTATTGATTTTGAAGGGGAATTATTCAATTACTGCCATTCTTGCACTGTTAATGGCAGAGACCTCAAACCTGGTACAGTCAGTCATTGGGTGACTGAGGTTCACATTCTGAAAAGCAAGCAGGGCCACAAACAGCCAATCAGATTTGTATCAGTTCAGTGGTAAATTTTTAGTTATTGATGCCAAGGACCAGAGCAGGGACAAGGTCCTCCAGCACCCAAGGCTGAGACACCAAAGTGCGCCCCTTCATCTCTCCCACCCCAGCTGTCACACACTGATTGCTATTAGACTAAGAGGGCCACAGGGCCCACAACCTCCCCAACACCTTAATATCTAGTTATCTGGCTTGCAGTCACTGCTATGTATCCCCTTTTCTTATTTCTTTCTGCTTCATACATGATTAGGAATGACAGCTGAATGAATTGTGCGCCCCTCCTACACTGCGCCCTGAGGCTGGAGCCTCTCCAGCCTATGCCTCGGCCCGGCCCTGCCAAGGACCCCAAAGCTCACAAACTTGGTAATTTAGTGACTGTGAGTCAAGGTTAAAAAAGTGGGTGGATTCAAAAACAACCAAATGCATACTCATGCAATTATTATTATTATTATTTAGTATTTATATAGCGCCAACATATTACGCAGCGCTGTACAGTGTATATATATATTGTCTTGTCACTAACTGTCCTTCAAAGGAGCTCACAATCTAATCCCTACCATTGCCATATGTCTATATTATGTAGTGTAAGTACTGTAGTCTAGGGCCAATTTTTAGGGGGAGCCAATTAACTTATCTGTATGTTTTTGGAATATGCAATGCTGGGTCATCAGCTAGTTACCTCATAAATAGTACCAGCGGCCTGTCATGCTAAGCTTTTGGCTTTAGTTTTTTTGAGTCACACATCAGCAGCAACAAGCATGAGCCAGTGGAATAAGACCACAGTAAGAACATCTGATCTGTACTCTCATTCTGGGCCAGTGACTTCAGTATTAGAGGCAGAGCATCAGCACGGAAGTCAGGCAACTGCAGGGCCAGGTTGAGGCTCAGGAGGCAGTAGCCTCTGGGCACACATCCCTAAGGGCGTGTCTGTGGCCCCCGAATGCTTCCCATTGTCTAGCTATGCAGGGTATGCAGTGTGAGTGATGCAAACTGGAATAGATACCTGTGTCGGTGCTGCCGGGGTCCATCTTTTCCCAGTCACATAGTCGCAGTGCCCTCTAGTGGTGCCTCTAGTGGTGCCGGGGTCCATCTTTTCCCAGTCACATAGTCGCAGTGCCCTCTATGATGCCCTCTAGTGGTGCCTCTAATTACTGCACTGCTGGAGGAGTCAGAGAGGGGAGGCTGTGGCTGTGCGACAGGGTGGCGAAGGATACCAGCAGGGAACTATTCCAGCTCGCTCTGTGGACCTGGGTAACTGTCATAGTGTATCAGGGAATGAAGATGGCAGTCTCTGTATTCCGCTCACTTGAGGCACTATGGCAGGACATCAGAGTATGACTATGGTAGGATTCAGGGGCGTAACTAGAGGGGAGCAGCACCTGCGATGCAGGGGGGCCCCAGAGCTTTTGGGGGAAGAGGACCCAATTACTATCCCCCCTCTTCCTCTGATACAGGGGTCCATCCTTCAGATCAGGTGTGTTTGTGGCTACACTTGTTATGGGTATGAAGATCCTGATGGCCACACAGCCTTGTGAGATGGCCCCGCAGGCTGTGAGGAGCACTAAGGGGAGGCAAGGGAAGGGGGTGAACAATGGGGGGGTTGGCATCAAAGTTTTGTTTTTGGGCCCCCGAGAATTGTAGTTACGCCACTGTAGGATTATATTGTTCGCTCCTCTGAGGGACACTTTTAGTGATGTCATCTTGTATTGTTTAAGCCACTGAGGGAGATGCTAGGGTTATATAAATACATCATATTTCTTGTATTTATTTGAGTTGAAAACATGTTTTCTAAAGGACAACTGAAGTGGGAGGTATATGGAGGCTGCCATGGTTATTTCCTGTAAAGCATTACCAGTTTCCTGGCTGCCCTGCTGATCCTCTGCCTCTAGTACTCTCAGCCATAGACCCGGAACAAGCATGCAGCAGATTAGGTGTTTCTGACATTATTGTCAGATCTGACAAGATTAGCTGCATGCTTGTTTCTGGTGTTATTCAGACTCTACTGCAGCCAAATAGATCAGCAGAGCTGCCAGGCAACTGGTATAGTTTAACAGGAAATAAATAAGGAAGCCTCCATATACCTCGCACTTCAGTTGCCCTTTAAGACTTTTCCCTGATTAAATAGCAGCATCACCAGCTGTTTGGCGTCGATCATTTCTTCTATTGGACAGAACAAAACGTTCCGTAATGCCGAGGCGGGAATCACATGGTGAGTGGCGGACGTGCCATTGGAAGTGACGTATATGAGTGCCCACCTGGCTCTGTGTTACATATAGGTGCCTGGGATACGTTTCCCCGGTGGGGTCTGATGGCCGCCGGCCCCTGTGACCGAGAGGAAAACACCCCATCACTGCCGCAGCTCCCGCTCTGTGCTGAAGATGTGGCCGGATCATTCACGGAGAAGAATGAATAATTTATCATGTGATTTTGTGAGCTGTGACACTTTATTCAAATAGGCCTGGAGCAGAATAATTTAATTTCCAGCTATCGCCGGCTCACAATGCAGCCAGCAATTTGATGACCTGAATCGATTGTGAGATGAGCCCCCCGCCTGCTGAAGCCCAGCGACTTCCCCGAACATCCCGCCTTCTTCCAGTGCGGTCAGGATGTCTGCTGGCCTCTGTCAGCTGGGGTGCAGCACGTATGGATACAGCATGTATGGAAGAGGAGAAGGGATATTATAATCTCTCAGCCAAGTGAATGACACAGGTCTGTGGTCTGTGAGGTTTATTCACAATGCTTTTCTCTTCAATCATCTCACCTTACTTATTTTTACCTCACCAAAGCTTAAGCCTCATGGACATGCTAGATGGTTCTGGGGCGGGCCATCTCTGCCTACTCCTACTACTGCGGCTGCCGAGCACCCCTGATGCATCGCTGAGGGGTCCAGATCCTGGGATCAGGGCTGGACTACTATATGAGCAACCTGGGCAATTGCCCGCAGGGCCCCCAAGCCGGTTGTGGGGCTACCCCGGTCACCCTGCAATATGTTGAGGTAGCCCCCTTGGGGCCCACAGGGTGAATTGGGCAGCAACAAAGGGCCACTAATGCCGTTTTAGGGAAAGGGGTGTTTGTCACAGGCCCGGATTTACCTCAGAAGAGCCTATAGAATAGACAGAGATGTATGGGCACCTTAAAAGGGAACTGAAGTAAGAGGTATACGGAGGCTGCCATATTTATTTCCTTTTAATCAATACCAGTTGCCTGGCAGCCCTGCTGGTCTATTTCTCTGCAGTAGTATCTGAATAACACCAGAAACAAGCATGCAGCTAATCTTGTCAGATCTGACTTTAAAGTCAGAAATACCTGATCTGCTGCATGCTTGTTCAGGGGCTATGGCTAATAGTATTAGAGGCAGAGGATCAGCAGGGCTGCCAGGCAACTGGTATTGCTTAAAAGGAAATAAACATGGCAGCCTCCATATACCTCTCTCTTCTTCAGTTGTCCTTTAAACTTCACCCTATATGAACCTACAAACCCCTACTGAACAGCACTGCAAGAGTGCAGGCTGACCTAACTGTCACTTCTTCCTTACTTCCCTTGCTCGTCTTAGGTAGCTTCATGTGCCCCTTAGCATTAGGCAGCCAGAGGTACCCTCAGTGTTAAAGAGAATCTGTATTGTTAAAATCGCTCAAAAGTAAACATACCAGTGCGTTAGGGGACATCTCCTATTACCCTCTGTCACAATTTCGCCGCTCCTCGCCGCATTAAAAGTGGTTAAAAAAAGTTTTTAAAAAGTTTGTTTGTAAACAAACAAAATGGCCACCAAAACAGGAAGTAGGTTGATGTACAGTATGTCTACACATAGAAAATACATCCATACACAAGCAGGCTGTATACAGCCTTCCTTTTGAATCTCAAGAGATCATTTGTGTGTTTCTTTCCCCCATGCACTGAAGTTTCAGGCTGCTCTTTTCTTCCTGCAAACAGCTTTGCCCTTGTTTGTAATTCCTCAGTATGTGAAAGCCCAGCCAGCTCAGAGGACGATTTATCCAGCTGATTAGAGCAGCTTCTCTCTTCTCTCTTATCTAAATAACACACAGGCAGTATGCATAGAGGGGCCAGGAAGGGTGAGTTCATAGCAGAACCACAACACTGAAGAACTTGGCAGCCTTCCAGACACAGGCCGACAAGTCTGACAGGGGAAAGATACATTGATTTATTACAGAGACTGTCATAGTAGAAAGTGCTGCAGTTAGCCAGAACACATTAGGATAGCTTTTGGAACATGTAGGATGATTAAAAACAGGATGCAATTTTTGTTACGGAGTCTCTTTAAGTAGCTAGAGGTGCCACCGACTGAAGGAAAATCTCATCAGTGGAATGCTGGGAGTGAGGTGAGTAACCTCTCATTTACCCTCTGCTCAGGAATCTGCAAAAGGAAGGAGGGAGGCAGGCACTGGGGAGGGGAGGGGAGTGAGCCGCATTTCCATCATAAGGCGCCTGTAGGCACTTGCCTACAGTGCCTTATGGTAAATCCGCCCGAGGGGGAGGCCCTGGGTTAATTTTTCCCAGCAGCCCAATTGTTATTAGAACGGAAGCAGCCCTGGATCAAAGTGGTGGGGGGAAGCCAAAACTTTGCTAGGGGGTCCCATGATTTCAAGATATACCTTTGCCTGTGACCCCGGATGCTGCATGCTTTTTTTTCTCCCCGTCTTTCTTACTCAACATAGAATAGCATGTGTGTGTCTGTACAACACCCTTTCCCAAAACTGCCCACCTATCAAACGTTAGGGAGCAGAAGTTTCCCTTGTGCACGATATTTTTGACTGAACAGCAGTCTGTGTTCTGTCCCAAAATTACCCCTCATCCCATCCCAGCCAGTCCTTTACTGTGAACACAGAGCTGACCCCAAATTACAACTAGTGATTAGACACAAATAAGGGGGAATTACACAGGCTAAACTCTCTAAATACATACAGGGTGCATTTCTCTATGGTTTCCTTCTGTCCTGAGCAAGAGTTTAGGTCCACTTTAAAATGGTATCGTCACCATAAAAATCAAATTTCAACAGCAACTGGTCTGAGTGTATTAAGTGATAAATATGCTAATCCTGCATTTAAAACTTTCAAAACTTTTTCTGCTGTTATGATTTGGAGTTATCACATACTTAAGGGACACTGGCCCTTTAGTAGTTGTGCCAAAGAATTGCGTGCTGGGGGTTCTCTTTATCTATAATCTATTCCTCCTCTTCCCTTTATTTCCCTGCCAGCTTCTTATCTGAAACCTAATCCCCTACTCACTTGTGTTTACAAGCAAGGCTGAGGCGACTCAGCGATTGGAGGAGACAAGAAAAAAAGTAAAGGGCAGAAATGACATCACGAGTTAGGGTTAACTGTGGGCAAAAGACATGGGCCCCACCAGGAACAGAATTCTTGTAATTTACTATAAAACATTCACTGAAATCAAAACGTGGACAGTATAATACATGTGTTATGTAAGTAGGTCAAGTATTTATCTACTTATATATGTGTTTTTTTCCCTGGCATAGTATGGCTGATCCTACTTAAGTCATCCTTTATTGCTTCTATCCACTTTATTAGCCCTGAGATCATTTGTGTAATTTCGTTGGCTAAGTTACGTTAACGACTTTAGACTACACAGTGTTTCAAGATATATTGGCGACGGTATCGCCTAAGTAGAGACGCAATGCCAATTTGCACATAAATATGAGGTCATGGCCGTCATTACGTCTTGTGACAGCGCAGACAGAGCTCCGGCAGATGTCATGTGACAGAGCCATGTTTATCTATAGATGGATTTAGTTATTGGAAGTAATAGATTACAGGCTAAGGTTTATTCTTGCATGGGGGGGGGGGGGGTGTCCTGGGGGAGAATCGCTAATAGATCTCTGCTCAGTGTCTAGATGCATTAGGCAGATGAACAGAGGACCTATGAGGGGTGGAGGGGGGCACAATAGATAACGAGGGGGGCAGGTGCAGCTGGGACTGGACCACAAGAAGCTCTCAGCTACTCTAATTTCATTAGCAGCCATGTTAACCCCTGATTCCCCCAGAGTCATCTAGTAAATCTCTTTTTACAGGCCCGGCCGCCTTTCTTTGGTGTGTTTGCATATATTCATGTTGTGCAGCAGATGCTGATTGTCTGCTAGAGGCACATGGATAAGTGCTCTGAGCATTGCAAGGAGTGCAGCGTCTTCCTCTTCTATCGACCTGTGTTTGTTTATCCGTATTGCACCTTTTTATTCCCGTCTGTACAGAGTCGCGGGTCTACGCCGGTTCTGCAGACTTATTATAGAACAATGGAAAGGTTTCAGCAGAGATCTGGCAGAGGAAGGAGACAGAGAGGCCTCATTACCTGGAGAACAATGGATTGTGCTCAAATCACAAGGAGTGGCTTCAAGTGACAAACCACAGAGACCTCCGTACTGGTACCAGCACCCCCCAATGCCTCCATTACCAGGACTGGTGCTGATACTTGCCATGCAATAACAGCCAGATACACCAAGCCCTTCAACCACAATCACATACCTCCCAACTTTTTGAGATAAGAAAAAGGGACACTTAAGCCACGCCCATGCCACACCCCTGATCACACCCCCGACACACACACCCTACTCACACATACCATAAAGATTTCATAAGAATAATATGTTGTTTTATAATTAAAACCACACTGGTCCTTTCTACCCTGGTTAATTTTCCTTCATATTAACACAGGAAAATAAGAAATACCGGTATATCAATTTAAAGGAGTCAATTAAGCACATATTTTTATATAAATCTGTACATCAGTCCTGAAAGAGGGACAAATGAGAAAGAAAGAGGAACATGTGATTTGGTTCCCAAAGAGAGACTGTCCCCCCCCCCCCCCCGGTGCACACTGCAGTATACATTACCTGTCTGTGTCCAATGCCGCCTCCAGGCTGAGTCCGCAATCCGCCTACATGTACAGTATACACTGACAACCACATGGGGCGCATGTATGCGGATTGTGGACTGAGCCTGGAGCCAGCGTCGGACACGGACAGGTAATGTATACTGCACTGTGCACAGGGGGCGGGGGGTAAATGCACATTTTACATTAGAGGGGACAGCACGGGGGGCGTGAGGCGGCAAATGCAGCATCACAAGGCCAATTCCCAAGAAATTTTATGCTGAAATTGATCAGGAATTGGCCTGTGGATGGTGTATGGGCAGCTGATGGATCTCTCTATTATCAGATTTGATTAGAGAGAGATCTGTCTCTTGGGCGATCTGCCCATACATCATCTAATGTATGAGCACCATTAGCATAGGCAAACGCGGGGGGGGGGGGGGGGGGCAAGAATCCCCCCTCAGACTAGGGCCGGTGCAGTGTCTGGGGACAGGCACAAGTTGAGACACCAGAATATCTGCAGCTATCTTACAGCTCGCAGCACTGCCCCCTTTCTTTCCCTGCTACAGTTGACTTTGGATGGAGCAGCAGCGTGTGTACAGAGCATGCAGCATGTGTACAGAGCATGGAGCAGCAGTGTGTGTACAGAGCATGGAGCAGCAGCGTGTGTACAGAGCATGGAGCAGCAGCGTGTACAGAGCATGCAGCATGTGTACAGAGCATGGAGCAGCAGTGTGTGTACAGAGCATGGAGCAGCAGCGTGTGTACAGAGCATGGAGCAGCAGCGTGTGTACAGAGCATGGAGCAGCTCTGGGGAGCTTAGCAGAGTCAGGTATGAGCACAGCCCTGAGCCCTGCTGTGTGAATGCTTCACTTTCCCCTTCATTAGCAATGTCGGCTGTCCTCATTATTATTTGTATCCAAACTGCTCCTGTTCGAGCCCGTTGTCGGTCGGGAACAGATTAAACATGTCGGAAATAATTGTCAGATCCTGTCAGTTGCATGGGAAATTGAAAGACCTTTCAGGAATCCTCCCCTTGAAAATCTTGGGTTTGCCTCTGATTAGAGTTCCTTTTTGAAGAACATCTGAAGGAAGGTTCCTTGGGAGTGGTGAGAAGGTAAGAAGGGTCCATTGTACAAGGTAAAGGTCCGTACACACACCGTACTGGAGGCAACGACGGGTCCGTCGTCCCCTCCTGCTGGGTGGGCGTTCCAGCGACAGTCCGGCGTGTGTAGAGTCTGTCTGCAGACTGATACAGTTGTTTGTGAGCGATCCGCCTGGCGGATCGCTCAGAAACAGCCGTATCAGTCCGCCGACAAACTGTACACACGCCGGACTGTCGCTGGAACGCCCACCCAGCGGGAGGTGACGACGGACCCGTCGTTGCCTCCAGTCCGGCGTGTGTACGGACCTTAAAGGTAGCCATACACTGGTCGAGCTGCCATCAGATTCGACCAACAGATAGATCCCTCTCTGATCGAATCTGATCAGAGAGGGAGCGTATGGCTACCTTTACTGCAAACAGATTGTGAACCGATTTCAGCCTGAAACCGTTCACAATCTGTTGTGGTGGTAGTGGTGCTGCCGCCGCTCAACCCCTCCCCCCCCCCCCCCGCCCGCATACATTACATGCTCCGCCGGCGCGACCCCAGTCCCCAGGTCACCGCTGCTCCGTCTCCGCTCTGGTCTCCAGGTCCGGCATGCTTTACTTCTTCCTGCCCGGCAGGAAGTTTAAACAGTAGAGCGCCCTCTACTGTTTAAACTTCCTGCCGGGCAGGAGGAACTGAAGCATGCCGGAGACCAGAGCGGAGACGGAGCAGCGGTGACCGGGGGACTGGAGTCGCGCCGGCGGAGCAGGTAATGTATGCCGCTCTATTGCGTCGGTCGTCGGGAACTCGAACGCCGCTAGCGACGCGCTCCCTACCCGCGGGCGATCGACGGTAATTTTCCGCACGGAGCGATCAACGGGATCGGACGAAATGGATCGAAATTCGACGTGTAGCGCGAACGATTGGCAGCAGATTCGATCCCTGTGATCGAATCTGCTGTCGAAACGGCGGCAAATCGGGCCAGTGTATGGCCAGCTTAAGACTCCAGCAATATCCACTTGGGAGGTGAGTGTATTGATCCATCACTATCCCTCCCTCCGGCTGTAAAGTGGGTAATTACAAGGCAGTCATGTTTACCTTTAAGATAATTGTCCACTCTGCCTGGAGAGACCACCAAACTTCACACCCATCAGGAATCTTTTGTAATCCACATCCTGGTTTATTGTTTCAACTTCTGGAGAAGAAATGTCCAATAAAGAACACTTGGCTCCAAGATTGCCTATAAATACCTGTCTACAGCAGTGTTCCTAGAGGAAGATGAGGAGGACCAGAAGTTCAAGTCATGGTCTGGAAGTCTAGCAGCTGAGGTTCCAGCAACTGATTGCTGTAGTTATATTGTGCTACTGATGCCAGGCAGTGAACAACTGCTAAAATCCATTCGGATCCGGACCTCGAATAGTGGAAAAATGCTTGTGAATTACAACTATGTCGTGATCACAAGGTCGTGATGAGCATCCCTAGATATAGATGATTAGACTAAATGAAGAAGGAACAAAAGAGACTTGACCTAATTAAAAAATATGGTTTCATTCAACCTTTTGCTAAGTTAGATTTATATATACGCAGTGATTTTCAACCACAGACAGATCTGTGGGCAGACCAGTAGTATTTTTGAAGATGCGGCAGTGCCAATCCGCCTTTGTTTTTAGGTAGTTGGAGAATGTCCAAGGCTATTCTAGGTTGTCTACCCACTCAAATAAATTTAAGTATTATTTTATTAATTCTGCAAAACCAAGAGTTAGGGATCCAAACAGTGCAGTGGCTAAAAAGGTAAGTAAATTTGGGAAGGAAAACCAATTTGAAGATGTTGATCGTACCAATAAGCGTCAGTGGTAGCCTGTTCCAGATTTTGCATTTATCTTCCAACTTAAGGCAGCCATACACAGGGTCGGACTGGTACACTGGGGGCCCACCAAACAAATTTCAACCTGGGGCCCACACATCACATGATTGCAGTGAAAAAAGGGCATGACCATGCACCGGAAGGTGGGCGTGGCCATGATGTTTTATGGACAGGGCCAAATGTACATAATCTTAGCAGCATTGTAATTCAGATACACTGCTGCCCAGCAAAACTTTGCATAGTCCCCTCCTTCAATATAAAGTAATGTCCTACTTTGCAGAGGTTGCGACCGCAGTGGTGGCAGAGGTTGCGACTGCATCGGGGCCCTTGGGCCAAAGGGGCCCCGAAGGGCCCTCCCTCAACTACAATATTACCTCTCTATTGGTCCTGTGCTCATAATAATCACTTCTGTAGATACTTTGAACAGTGGTAATTATTAACAAGCTATTTCTCATCCCCTTCTTGCACCTCTGACACTGTAGTTGCCATTGGCAGGTTTTGGTGCGTCGTATTAATTGTTATGTATAGAGTGCTTGGGGGGCCCCATTGTAAAATTTGCGTTGAGGCCTACAGCTCCTTAGCTACGCCACTGCTCTCAGCATGAGTGATTACAGCACTGAGAAGAGAATTGTTGTGCTGCAGGCAGCAATTGGAGCTCTGTCAGACAAGGAGGGGGGGGGCTTACCAGAGACCTGGAGGCGGGGCCCACCGAGGGAAAAAACTGTACTACTGTGGCCCAGTCCGACCCTGGCCATACACTGGTCGATTGCCACCAGATCAACCAGCAGATAGATCCCTCTGAGATCGAATCTGATCAAAGAGGGATTTATTGGCTGTCTACACTGCAAACAGATTTTGAATTGATTTCACTATGAAACTGATTCTCAATCTGTGGAGCTGCCGCTGCAAGCCCCCCCCTCCCCCGCGTACATTACCTGATCCGGCCAGCGCGAGTCCCCTGGTCTCCGCTGTCTCTTCTCAGCTCTGGGCTCCAGCTTCACTTTAAACAGTAGAGGGCGATCTACGAAGTAAGTGAAGCCAGCCGGAGCCCAGCACAGAAAAGGGACAGCGGGGACACACGCCGGCAGAACAGGTAATGTATTGCCGCTAGCCTTGGTCATCGGACATTCGAACGCCGCTATCGACGCACTCCCGACCCGCCGGCGATCGAGCAAAATCTTCCGCGCGGACAGATCGACGGGAACGAACGATTTCGGAAAGAAATCGATCGTTCGGTCAGCGTTTGCGCAACGATTTCACAGCAGATTCGATCACAGTGATCAAATCTGCTGTATATTGGCGGGAAATTGTGTAAGTGTATGGGGTGCTGCTTTAGGTATAAGGGGATCTAAGTTAAATGATTTATATTTTGAAGGGTCATTCGATATTTGAACTAATAGGTATTTAAATTGGGAAACAATTTTTAGTCTCAGGTTGGGGTGAAGTAAGTTTTGAGGATTATTATCAAGGGGAAATAATAAAGATATGTCCCAGTTAATTCGTATACCTGAATGGTTACTAAATTTAGTAAAGAGACGCAGTGCTTCTTGTAGGGAGTGGAATGGGTCGTTTAGGTATAGGAGGACATCATCGGCATAGAGAGACATTTTTTCCTCTAAATTGCCAATTTTAAGACCTTGGACAGGATGTGTCTGCCTAATGTGTGCCGTGATGGGCTGCATAGCCAAAGTGAAAAGTGTTGGAGAAAGGAGACACCCCTGTCTAGTTCCCTTTCCCAAAGTAAAGGACCTGAAGACAACACTGCCAGTTTTAATTTTTGCTGTTGGATTGGTGTACAGGAGTTGTATCCAATTTAGAAATGTGTTGCCAAATCCACATTTTTTAAGACCGCCCATAAGTAATTCCATTCTACAGAGTCGAAAGGATAATAAGGGCTTCAGACATGGATAAAGGTAAGGAGCCTTTAGCATACAACAACTGAAGGGTGTCTTTAAGTTTAGAGGCCAGTACTTTATGATATTTTTTATATAGTTCTATAGGTAGACCATCCAGGCCAGGTGTTTTACCTTGTTGTAGATCAGCTGTGGCATCTGAAATTTCGTCGAGTGTAAGAGGAGATTCAAGAAAATCTGAGTCAGTGGAAGACAGAACAGGGAGAGCAATTTCATGTAGATAGTCCTCCAGCTCCCCCTCGGTGACCATGGATTTGCTAGTATATAGATTCTTATAATAATTATAAAAGGTATCATTGATTATCTGGGTCAGAATCCTGCATTTCTAAGAGTGGTATAGTTCCTGCAACTCGTTCATCTTTTGCCAACCAAGCGAACATACTGCCATTCCTGTCACCTTGTTCGAAGATACACTGTTTTTGATCGAGTAAGCTTTTTTTAATTTAATTAGTTCTGTATATTTCTAGTTCTTGAAGAGCAGATACACACCTTCCATACGTTCCAGCGTGGACGTTTCTCCCTCTAGTGTCTGACGCGACTTCCTGTATAAACAGGAAGTCGCGTCAGAGGCTAGAAAGAGGAACGTCCACGCTGGAGCGCACGGAAGGTATGTATCTGCCGCTGCCCGCCGCCTGCATACACAAACTATTCAACGCTGGAGGGGAGTGCAGAAGGGAGAGCACGAGGTGAGGAAGGGGGGGACCATCCCCCCTCCCCGCCGAAGTGCAGCATGGCTTTCTCCTCATGCTGCGACCCCTCCAGCCCCCCTAAACGAGAGGGGGGACCGCTTAGTATTTCTGCAGGGGGGCCCGGTCGCCCGGTGGGACCTTGTTACGCCCCTGCTTGAGATGTAGCCATTTTTATTGCACTCATATAATGCACCCTCAGAAAAGCCTTACAAGCATCCCACACCATCAGCGGCGATGCAGTATTGGTATTAAGAGACCAGTATTCGCGTTGCTTTCTAATAATATCATCTATAGTAGGATCAGATATCCAAAATGTAGATAGTCTCCAGACTCTATCAGTCCGCCTCGCACCTGAGTTAAGAATCAGTTCTAGAGGGCAGTGTTGCCAACCTCAGAAATACATTTTTACTGACAAAGCACAAAAAATTTACTGACAGAACACTTTTTTTACTGACATCTACTATTATTGAAATTAAATGAAAGATATCACACATGCACCCTACGTGCAATACACCGGCAACCACGTACTCGACTGAGGAAGAAGAGTGCACTCAGTGCAGTGGTGGACACCGGACAGGCGAAGTATTAATGCACGGCATCTGGAGGGGGGGACTTTGATGTATTTACATTTCGGGGATGCAACTGGGGGTTTCCGTCACATTTGTTCTCGATTATCGCAGCCCTTACCACTGCACGCCTGATTGAGCATGCCAACCTGAGATTTTCCAGCATGTCCAATTGTTACATGCGATCGATACATGCAACCAATTTCGGCCCGAAATTGGTTTGATTATCAACTAGGCATGCTCTTGGTGGCACCGATTTTTATAATATCAATAATAATTGTCTTATCTGATGGTTGATCGGCCGCCAAGTCTACAGATATATGGCCACCTTTAGCTAGAGCAGTGTACATTCCAGAGTGATACGTGAACTGATAAGCAGTAAGTGCTGTGATCTTAGAAAGAGAGAAGTTTTTGTTACTGACACCACACATTTTTTCATGGACTTTACTGACAGCCCAGATTTGTTGACTTTTTTACTGACAGTCAGTAAATTTACTGATGGTTGGCAACACTGCTAGAGGGGCGTGATCAGAAATGCCTCGAGCCAGAAATGTAGTAGCTAATACTTTTGGAAGGAGTTCCGCTGACGCAAGAGACAAATCTATGCGGGATAGGAAGCAGTGCGTAGTGGAGTGACAAGAGAAGGCTTTGACGTCGGGATGTTACTTTGAAAATGTTACTTGCGCTGCCACACTAAGCTGATCAGTGTAGCTTAGTGAATCAACCCCAACTGATTTGTCTGGGAACCAGATGTAGCCATGAAAACAGTCACATCTGGCTCCCAAGCCATAGGTTCCCTACCCCTGCCCTAAGCCATAATCGTCAACATTATAACAAACAAAAGGCTTGAAATATCTCGTTTTGCATGTAATGAGTCTATTTCATATATTTGTTTCACCTTTTAATTTTTCAAGTTTCATTTACGTATATATAGCGGTATATATAGTAAAAGACAATAATAGATTGTGTGGCTGGTGGAAAGGGGAACTATGTAATGCTCAGTTCTAGAAACTTACTGGAAAAAATATCTAGCAAATCTCTCTCTCTCTCTCTCTACATTTTCCTAATACGTATTTCTGAATTTTCAATGTAATATGTAAAATTTTCAAAAACTTGAAGAGTTGTCAGTGTGTAATACTCACGTTGCTTTGTTGTCTCAGCGTTCCGTTCCCCCTGCGCGCAGGCGCACTGCTGGCTGTGGATTGTTGTCTATGGCCGGTGGTGTACACAGGTCTGTGCGTGGTTGCGCAATATTCTGCACGTGCATGTGCGGAGCATGGTGCACATCGCGCATAAGGTCATAAACGCCGCACAGGGGTGCAAGTGTGTACGCGCAAAAACGGCGCACACGGGCGCGTACACGCATGCGCTGAAGTTTTGGCGCCAGATTCTGCTATAAAAGAGCTCCCGCAGCCAGTGTTCTGTGCTGTTCGTACTGACAGTTAGTGTGGAACGCCTTCTCCGAAAGAATCTCTGTTGCTGATCCTGTTTACCTGTTGATGACCCGGCTTGCCTGACCACTCTCGATCTCCTCTCCCTTGGCTTTGACTCGGACTGTTCTTGGATTTCCTCTGTCTGCTGCCTGCCCCGACCTCGGCCTGTACTTCGGATTCTCCTGTCTGCTGCCTGCCCCGACCTCGGCCTGTACCTCGGATTCTCCTGTCTGCTGCCTGCCCCGACCTCGGCCTGTACCTCGGATTCTCCTATCTGCTGCCTGCCCCGACCTCGGCCTGTACCTCGGATTCTCCTGTCTGCTGCCTGCCCCGACCTCGGCCTGTACCTCGGATTCTCCTGTCTGCTGCCTGCCCCGACCTCGGCCTGTACCTCGGATTCTCCTGTCTGCTCCCTGCCCCAACCTCGGCCTATACTTCAGATTTTCCTGTTTGCTGCCTTC
The DNA here is from genome assembly GCF_040937935.1 of Hyperolius riggenbachi. Taxonomy (NCBI): domain Eukaryota; kingdom Metazoa; phylum Chordata; class Amphibia; order Anura; family Hyperoliidae; genus Hyperolius; species Hyperolius riggenbachi. The sequence goes on from NC_090652.1 coordinate 293,257,593, forward strand.
CCCGACCTCGGCCTGTACCTCGGATTCTCCTGACTGCTGCCTGCCCCGACTTCAGCTTGTTTGTCTACTACGCTTCTCTCCGTCTTCATCTCCACATTGTGGTACTAGTTCTTTGGACCACTAGTGAGGCGATCTCAGTTTGCGACCTGGTGGGCACTAGGCTGCTAAGTCCAGGGCGACCCCGTCGGGTCGTGTTTTGGTGAAGACCCGTGGTCACTTAGACCCCGGATCTGGGTAAAAAATTGTTCCCTAGTGGAAGGGTCAACAAACCACCGGGCTAAAACCAGCACCTCAATCCACCACTGTACCACAGTGTAATTCAAATGTTACACAATATAAACGCTATTATTTCCAAGTTTCAGTTGTGTGTCTGTATGACCTTCTGTCCCGCACACACCCCCTAATGCCCCGCCCAGATTGGCTGCAGCGCTGTCTGTCCACCCCCACACCCACTCCTGCCCCGCCTCACTGTGATTTTCCGTGGTGCTAATAGGATAGTGCACAATCATAGAAATTCCCATCCAGGACTTGACCCACAGACGGATGTGATATAAATCACTGGTGTTTATTCCATTATAGCAGAAATGTATACAGTACAATAAAACAGCACGACGTTTCGGGCATCGGCTCCAAGGAGCACTTGATAAAGGGCCGATGCCCGAAACGTCGTGCTGTTTTATTGCACTGTATACATTTCTGCTATAATGGAATAAACACCAGTGATTTATATCACATCCGTCTGTGGGTCAAGTCCTGGATGGGAATTTCTATGATTGTGGACTTTGAAATTGAGAGGTGTGATGGACCCCTCATCCCAATAGGACTCCCCGTGATCTGCATCAGGGGCGTCTGTGCCATTAGGCAACTATAAATTTTTGCCTATAGCGCAGTTGGTGGCAGTGGGCGCTCCTCTGTGCGTCAGTGTTTATTTATTTATTTTTTTTCCTTCTGCATTCAGCCAGCCAGGTCGGCGCCGGCTGTGACAGGCAGCTCAGCCTGTGCCCGGCGCCGCCTACTGGTCCGCCCCCTTCCTCGAGTCTTCTCCATTCAGAGCCTCCGAGTCCGAGCAGTTGCAAGCCTGCACGCATGTTAGTTTATATGTGCTGTGCAGACAGTGCGTGCTGGCTGCCGCCTACTGGTCCAACTCCGCCCCCTCTCCTTCTCAGACTGTGCTGATTGCTGAGCGTGCGATCGCAGCACGCTGATTTATTTACACACTCGGCGCCGCCCCTAACTCTGCCCCCCGCCTGGCTGTCACACGTGGGTAGAAGTCTAGAAGAAGTGACGCACCAGGGCGGCTGGCTGCTACATGCAGAGAGAGGCGACACCGGCTCACAGAGTCACAGTGAGTGCCCTCTGCTCTGCCTCTGCTGCTCGCAGCTATTGATCATTTTTTTATGCCCCCCTGGCTGGCCCTGGCTGGGAAGGAAGGAAGAGGAGCCGAGGGAGTTGCGCGCCACAAGGAGGTCGGGACCGGAGGTCGGGATAGGAGGAGATCGTGACAGGAGGAGATTGTGACAGGAGGAGATCGTGACAGGAGGAGATCGTGACAGGAGTTCTTCTGACTAGGTGAGTAAATGGGTTTTTCTTTTCAGATCTGCTTAAGGATTTGTGCATATTGGGGTCATTTCTGCTGTAGGATTGTGCATATTGGGGTCATATCTGCTAACGATTTGTGCATATTGGGGTCATATCTGCTAACGATTTGTGCATATTGGGGTCATATCTGCTAACGATTTGTGCATATTGGGGTCATATCTGCTAACGATTTGTGCATATTGGGGACATATCTGCTAACGATTTGTGCATATTGGGGTCATATCTGCTAACGATTTGTGCATATTGGGGTCATATCTGCTAACGATTTGTGCATATTGGGGTCATATCTGCTAACGATTTGTGCATATTGGGGTCATATCTGCTAACGATTTGTGCATATTGGGGTCATATCTGCATATTGGGGTCATATCTGCTAACGATTTGTGCATATTGGGGTCATATCTGCTAACGATTTGTGCATATTGGGGTCATATCTGCTAACGATTTGTGCATATTGGGGACATATCTGCTAACGATTTGTGCATATTGGGGACATATCTGCTAACGATTTGTGCATATTGGGGACATATCTGCTAACGATTTGTGCATATTGGGGTCATATCTGCTAACGAATTGTGCATATTGGGGTCATATCTGCTAACGATTTGTGCATATTGGGGACATATCTGCTAACGATTTGTGCATATTGGGGACATATCTGCTAACGATTTGTGCATATTGGGGACATATCTGCTAACGATTTGTGCGTATTGGGGACATATCTGCTAACGATTTGTGCATATTGGGGACATATCTGCTAACGATTTGTGCATATTGGGGTCATATCTGCTAACGAATTGTGCATATTGGGGTCATATCTGCTAACGATTTGTGCATATTGGGGACATATCTGCTAACGATTTGTGCATATTGGGGACATATCTGCTAACGATTTGTGCATATTGGGGACATATCTGCTAACGATTTGTGCATATTGGGGTCATATCTGCTAACGATTTGTGCATATTGGGGTCATATCTGCTAACGATTTGTGCATATTGGGGACATATCTGCTAACGATTTGTGCATATTGGGGACATATCTGCTAACGATTTGTGCATATTGGGGTCATATCTGCTAACGATTTGTGCATATTGGGGTCATATCTGCTAACGATTTGTGCATATTGGGGTCATATCTGCTAACGATTTGTGCATATTGGGGTCATATCTGCTAACGATTTGTGCATATTGGGGTCATATCTGCTAACGATTTGTGCATATTGGGGTCATATCTGTTTTATAATGGTTTTGCGGCTCCCAGTTTTTTTTCTCTTTTTGGAAATGGGCCCAAGTGGCTCTTTAATTCTTAAAGGTTGCAGACCCCTGGCATATAGCATCATGCCTGCTGCGTGTGGGTTTGGGCAGTCTCAGAGTCAGAGGGAGGGAGACATACATGCTGCACAGTGCACAGAGTGTGCGCACACAGTCTGCAGAGGGGAGACAGACCCTCATAGTGAGTGGCGAATGGCGTGCCCCCTCTTAATATTATATGCCCCCCTCTCCCCTGGCTGGCCCTGAGATTTCGGGGGGGGGGGGGGGGGGGGCGCCACAGGTTTTCTTGCCTGGAGTGACAAAGTGGCTAGAAACACCCCTGATCTGCATGATAATATCCTGAGGCTGGTGAAGTATCTTGCATTGCTAATAGGATAGTGCGCATGCAGTGGAATGGTGCGGGGGTGTGGCGAGATGCCAAGCGCGATCATGTCCAGAGAGGTGGGGCGAGCACTACTGACCCTGTTCAGCACAATGTAAACTCCATACTTGTGTTCCATGTGTATAATTTGGGTTATTCTCATACCCTATAGAAGGGAATTATGTGATCTACTGACATTATTTCAGCTGTTGTACTGAGAATCTCTGTGAGGGAGCCAGATCCGGGTCTAGCTACAATGGGGCCCCGGGGCAAAAGTAACTTGAGGGCCCTCCTAGCACAGCCCCACCCCACAGCAATTGCATGATCGAAATCTTCAGGGGTTTGAAAGGTAAAATCGGTGTATGTATGGGCAAGGCATTTACCACACCTCACTCACATGAGGGACATGAATACATACTCTGCGGAAGACATCAGCGCTATATAAATACACCATATTAAAGAGGCACTGTAGTGACATATAGTAAAACAAATATTTCACAGTGATGCATCTGACTGGACTAAAGAGGTCGCCACTTGTGATCAATTTCAGAATGTCAATCAGATTGAGGAAAAATTTTAGAATGCGGCAACTCTGATTAAATCATTTATAAATGAATATTGTATAAAATAATCAATTTTATTCATGGTAGGGATTAGATTGGGAGCTCCTTTGAGGACATTCAGTGACATGACTGTGTACTCTGTAAAGTGCTGAAGCAGCTGTCAGGGCTATAGAAATACATAATAATAATAATATGGTAGGACATTAGACTATGACTATGGTAGAGATCAGATTGTGAGCTCCTCTGAGGGCCGTCAGTGACATGACTATGTACTTTGTAAAGTGCTGCGGAAGATATCAGTGCTATATAAATACTTAATATTAATAATATGGTAGGACATTAGACAATGACTATGGTATGATTTGATTGTGAGTTTCTCTGAGGACAGTGACATGATTATTGTCAGTGCTATATAAATACATAATAATAATAATTATGCTATATTCACTACAGTTCCTCTTTAAAGTGACACAGAAGCAGAAAAATAACTCATGATATAATGAATTGGTTGTGTAGTACGGATAATTAATAGAACATTAATAGGAAAGAAAATAGTGTCATATTTTTATTTTCATCATTCTGTAATAATTGCATTTTACACAATACACTCAGCATTTTAAATGATTTCACAGAGCAGGCTAGTCACCGTTTGAACTTTCCTCTGCAGACAAACCATAAACAAAGAAGAAACAATGAGAGTCAGTTGAGATAAGAGCTTCAAAAGACAGTGCTGTCCTTGACTTTATAAAGTCTCAAAGAAGATCCTTTGCATAGATAACAACTGAAGTTTAACTCTTCCTGTACTGGAAACAATATGAGACTCATATCTGTGCTCCTAATGTTTTATTTCTTAGCTGTACTACACATACAAATCATTATATCATACGTTTATTTTCACTTCAAATTCCCTTTAATAATAATTAACCAGCTTTCCTAGAAAAGCATATAAAAGTGGAGTTACTCTATCAGTGCATATCACAGGCCCCTATAAAGCGGAGTGTGGACATCTTGCTTGTTCTGGACATTGGGGGATGATGATGTGAATGATCTGCCACCCTGCTGAGGTCTGGACTGGTGGCCCCCATGCTGCCAATCAGGAAGATAAATAGGTTACCAGCAGCAGGCCTGTCCACTGGAGCTGCATCTGCCTCCAGCCTGTGACCCCAGCTCTGTGTGGGGCATAATAAGCCAGGGAGGAGGCCCAGCCGGATTACACTAATCTCATTTCTCATTCTCACTTGCAGATCATGCAGTCGGGGAGTCTGGCAAATGTGGATACCACCCCCCCCCCCCCCCCCCCCGACACACACACACACATGTAATGCACAGTTATAACTTCATCCTTCTGGCTTTGTTTGCTGCATTGTGACATCATCCTTCCCTGACTCAGGTAATCCTAGATCTTTGATCTTGTAATGGAAATCTATTGTCTCACTGATGGACAGGTATTGGGGTCACTATGCCAAATGTCAAAGTCTTCCTGAAATGCAGCAAAGATTAAAGCCTTGTACGTTCTCTGTCGGCTGAAATTATTATTATTTATATAGCTCAGAGTCCGCCAACATCTTCTGCAGCGCTGTACAGAGTATATTGTCACATAACTGTCCCTCAGAGGAGCTCACAATCTAATCCCTACCATAGTCCTATGTCTATATCGTGTAGTGTATGTATCGAAGTCTATGGACAATTTAGGGGGAAGCCAATTAACTTATCTGTATGTTTTTGGGATGTGGAAGGAAACCAGAGTGCCCGGAGGAAACCCACGCAGACACGGGGAGAACATACAAACTCTGTGCAGATGACCCGGCTGGGATTAAAACCAGGGACCCAGCGCTGCAAGGCGAGAGCATAACCTCTGCACCACCGTGCTGTTGATATTTTATATCATTTCACCCAATACTCTGCTGTGATGGACCAGAATGCTCAGCTGAATGGCATTCCCGGAATTGGAAAGGCTGCAGAGGCCTGGGACTAGGGCTGCTGCTGGCCAAGAGGGCAGCTGGACATGGAAGAGGGGCTGCTGTAGGAAGAGGAGGCTTCAAATGGATATAGGAGGCCACAAGTGGTGAGCAACATGTGGAAGAGAGGAAAGAGCAAAATTGGCCTTAGACTGCAATAGGGAGATTAGACTATCTATGACTATGGTGGGATTAGATTATGAGCTCCTCTGCGGACAGTCAGTGACATGACTATGTACTCTGTAAAGATAAAGAAAGGTAGGGACACCGAGAGCCCAATATAGTGTAGTGAGCAAAACAATAGGTAGGAATTGTAAAGTATATAGTGTATATACTCACAACAATGGGTTACCTCCTAGGCAACCACTGTAAAGGCAGGTGAGGAGATTGAACCTGTCCTCACTCAGGATTAAAAGTCGCTCTCTGACACAGGCGCTTAACGTGACCTTGACACTATACTGTGTACTCATATCTGTTTACTGCCTGAGGAAGCGGGAATATGCCCATGAAACGCGGTGCATTGTTTGTTTGGAGTATATAAATAAACCTGTTGTTGTATAAAACTGACAGTATCCTGTCTACTTCGGAGAGGCGAGTCCACCACCACCTCCTGAGGAATTTTAAACCTTTTAGTACCTTGTATCCTGCTGGCACCTCTGTTCACTCTTATATGTACTCTGTAAAGTGCTGCAGAAGATGTCAGTGGCAGTGCTATATATACACTGTGAGGGATCAGCTGCAAATGGTGAGTACTCAGCGGGAGATAGCAGCACAGACAGGTGTATTTTCCAAAACAAACAACAGTTTATTGGACAGCAGGCTTCTTAAACAGCAGTCTTTTGGCAGTTTGTAAAGTACAGTTCAAATGAAAACAAAAAGGCCAGTCCAGGCCAGCAGCTTACATTCAGCTTTCAATATCAGGAACACACCAAACTCCATGTGCAGCCTGCACTTTCTCTCCAGAGCAAAAACCAGCTTCCTGGAATCAAACGTGAAGTCTTTCTTAGCAGACTGTCAGACCTTGCTGGTCACACCCACTCTCTCTCCTCCTACTCCAGCCTTTCAAAGCTGCTCTGTTAACCCTGTGTGTCCTGACTCCAGCAGAAGCCCACATACACAGAGCAAACGATCCACCCAGGATCTGGCGACCAGATGCGCCCGCCCACTCTGCATCTGGTCAGCTCCGGACCCAAGTAAGGTTATTAACCTCTGTCCATGTGACAGACAGCCAAAACCTTTTTTCCGGAGCTGCTACTGGATGTAGCGTCTGATCCCAGGTGGAATGTACCTCCCATCCAACACAACCTGGGACAAATCGATTACCTCCTGGGTATCGACTTTGTCACATACTCCCCCCCTCTGTTCGATCCCGTGGGATCTGACACAGTCTGCGGCAAGACAGAATGCCCTTGATAGAGCATCTGCATTGCCATGCAGTCTTCCAGCTCTGTGCTCCACAGAAAAATTAAAGGGCTGTAATGCCAGAAACCAGCGCGTTACCCTTGCATTTTTCTCCTTGTTTTGAGACATCCATGTGAGAGGAGCATGGTCGGTAATGAGGCGAAAGCGACGGCCCAAGAGATAGTACCGTAGAGCCTCGAGTGCCCACTTGATGGCCAGACACTCCCGCTCCACGATACTATATCTTTCTTCGGCTGCGGTCAGCCTTCGACTCAGATACACAACTGGGTGCTCCTCTCCATTGACGATTTGGGATAGGACTGCTCCTAACCCCACAGCTGAAGCATCTGTCTGTACCAGAAACTCTTTTTTAAAATCAGGCGTGACCAAGACTGGACCCCTGCACAATGCCTCCTTAAGACCTTGAAAGGCTTCTTCAGCCTCCTGTCCCCATGGACCCATGGAGGAACTTTTCCCTTTTGTGAGGTTTGTAATGGGAGTGGCCAAAGTGGCAAAATTTGGAATGAACCTCCTATAATAGCCCACCAAACCTAAGAAGGTCCTGACCTGCTTTTTCGTGGTAGGCCTAGGCCAGTCCCTTATGGCCTCCACTTTCTGCACTTGGGGCTTAATCAGACCTCTCCCAATTGTGTACCCCAGGTAACGAGCCTCCTCCAACCCTACTGCACACTTCTTGGGGTTCGCTGTCAGTCCCGCCTTTCTAATGGCATCCAGGACCGCCTGGACTTTCGGAAGGTGGCTTTCCCAATCTGTACTGAAGACGACCACGTCGTCCAAATAAGCCGCAGCATACCGCTGATGCGGCCTGAGGATCTTGTCCATCATCCTTTGAAAGGTGGCTGGGGCCCCTTGCAACCCAAACGGCATCCTGACATACTGAAACAGCCCTTGGGGAGTCGAGAAGGCTGTCTTCTCCTTGGCTGATTCAGTTAAGGGCACCTGCCAATATCCCCGGGTCAGATCTAAGGTGGTGACATATCTTGCGGGGCCCAGCCTTTCGACTAACTCATCTACCCTTGGCATAGGGTAGGCATCAAATTTTGATACCTCATTCAACTTTCTGAAGTCATTACAGAAACGAATGGAACCGTCAGGCTTCGGAACTAGCACTATGGGGCTATTCCATTCGCTGTTGGACTCCTCAATAACCCCCAGTTCCAGCATTCTTTCTACTTCCCCTGCTATGGCCTGTCTGCGAGCTTCAGGTATTCTATAAGGTTTAAGGCGGACCTGTACATGGGGCTCAGTCACAACATCATGCCTGATGACTTGGGTACAACCTGGAAGTTCCGAGAACACCTCTCGATTCCGTAAGAGGAACTCTCGGACCTCCCGTTTCTGTGAAACAGACAGCGTCTCAGCCACCTGTACCAGCTCTATTCCACCCTTGGTGGATTCTTGAGTAACCTGGGAAGCTGCAAGGGCCACCCTCTCTTTCCAGGGTTTCAGTAAATTCACATGATATATCTGTTCTGGCTTCCTCCGGCCAGGCTGGTAAACCCGGTAATTCACCTCCCCGACCTTTTCAATAATCTCATATGGACCTTGCCACTTAGCCAAAAACTTGCTTTCAACCGTGGGAACCAACACCAGGACCCGATCCCCAGGACTGAAAGCTCGAACCTTTGCTGATTTATTATAAACACGAGACTGTGCCTCCTGGGCATGTTGCAAATGCTCTCTGACTAAAGGCATCACCGCTGCAATCCTATCTTGCATACCAGACACATGTTCAACAATACTTCTGTAGGGGGTGGCCTCTTGCTCCCAGGTTTCTTTGGCTATATCCAGAATTCCCCGTGGGCATCGCCCATACAACAACTCAAACGGCGAAAAACCTGTGGAAGACTGAGGGACCTCCCGAATTGCAAACATTAGGTAGGGCAAAAGGCAATCCCAATCTTTGCCATCCTTGTCCACTATTTTCTTTAACATATTTTTTAAGGTTTTGTTGAATCTTTCCACAAGCCCGTCCGTTTGAGGGTGGTACACTGAAGTACGAATCTGATCGATCTTCATCAGTTTACACACTTCTTTCATCAATTTAGACATAAATGGGGTACCCTGGTCTGTCAAAATTTCCTTTGGCAAACCTACTCTGGTGAACATGTGGAACAACTCACGTGCAATCACTTTAGACGACGTATTTCTGAGAGGAACCGCTTCTGGGTAGCGAGTGGCATAGTCCACTACCACCAGAATGTATTGGTGACCACGCGCTGACCGAACCAATGGCCCCACTAGGTCCATGGCTATCCTTTCGAAGGGAACTTCGATAATGGGCAAGGGGACGAGCGGACTTCGAAAATGGGGAGCCGGAGCACATCTTTGGCACTCGGGACAGGATTCACAGTAAGCTTTTACATCTCCATGTACCCCAGGCCAAAAGAATCGCTGCAGGACTCGGTCCCTAGTTTTTTCGGTACCCAAATGTCCCCCCAGGGCATGTTTGTGCGCTAGGTCTAGGACCATTGGGCGATACGACTTGGGGACCACGAGTTGTTCCACAACCTCACCCTGAATTTTACAAACCTGGTACAGCAAGTCTGACTGTACCGCCAAATGAGGAAATACTTTCTCAGCCCCGACCACTTGGGGTTCACCGTTCAACACCTTGACATTTTCCCACGCTTTTGCCAGCGTAGGATCCCTTAACTGGGCAGTCCCAAAGTTATCCCGAGACACCTCCAGCTCTGGTAGGACCGAGCCCTCAGAGGTCTCTGGGGATAACTCAGAGTCCCCAGCAAACACCTCCAAGGGAGAAAACATTTCATTACCATCAATTTCTGTATTATTTTTAGATTCCAGCTCTCTTGAGCCTCCACAGTTATCCCCTTCCCACAAGTTCCAGAACAGTGGAAAGTCCCTCCCCAGGATGACACTATGTGCCAAGTTCGGGCTCACCACTATTTCCTGAGTGGCAGGTCCACAGTTTGTTTCAATGGTGAGAAGGGCGGTGGGGTATTGTTTAGAGTCCCCATGAACACATTGTACTGTGACCCGGCGATTCCCCAGCCAGGCCGGGTCCACTAAACTGGAATGCACCAGGGTCACCAAGCTACCAGAGTCTAAGAGAGCCTGGACAGTTTTTCCAGCAATTTTTACCACCGCCAAATGAGAGTCACAGCTTGCGATATACACAGGTCGCGCAAACAAGGACCTGCGACGAGTGTAATCGCACTCCATGGGTTCAACTGCCTGAGGACAGTTAGCAGCAATATGTCCCCACTCTTTACATTGCCAACATTGTACCGGGGATCGACTTCTTACCATTGTGCCTGGTCGACCTCGGCCTGCAGAGCTTGGCTCACTGACCACACCCCCCACAAAGTCAGCTTTTGTCTTACCAGTTCCCTGGGGTGCTGCCAGTCTCCGGGTAGCTGAGCGCTGTCCTGTGGCCCAAGCCAAAGAGTCCTCTGCAGCCAGATAACGTTCCAGCAGCGCAATTAGTTCATCAGCTGACTGTGGATCTGCATGACTCACCCACCTTCGCAAAGCCGGCGGTAGGGAGCGCAAGAAACGGTCAATGGTAACTCTTTCGACGACCTCCGGAGCTGTTAACTTCTCAGGTTCCAACCACTTCTTTACCAAGTGGATTAGATCGTGCATCTGGGACCTTGGAGAGCATCCGGCTGAATAGGACCACTGGTGAACTCGCTGGGCTCGCACCGCCGGGGTGACACCAAGTCTACGCAGGATCTCCTCCTTCAGCTTGTCGTAGTCTTTAGCATCCTCTAGGGCAAGGTCGAAGTAGGCCTTTTGAGCATCCCCAGTCAGGAACGGAGCTACCAATCCTGCCCATTGCGTTTTAGGCCAGGCTTCCCTCTCCGCTGTCCTCTCAAAGGTATGGAGGAACGCCTCGACATCATCATGGGGAGTCAGCTTCTGCAAGAAGTGGCTTGCGCGGATGGTGCCTCCACTGCCAGGTACCAGCAGCTGTCCCTCTTGGTTCCGAGCCACAAGTTGTTGCACCAACTCACTCACTGCTTTCCTGTCAGCCTCAGCAGTCTGACGATCGGCCTCCGCAGCTGCAGCCAGACTCTCACACAGGGCCACCGCTTGCTGCTGTACTGCCTCTGTATGTTGTTGCAGGGCTGTGTTTGTTTTCCGCTGCTCAGCATTAGCCTGTTGCAAGGCCGCATTCGCTAACACCAGCTGCTTCACCATTTCATCCATGCTGCTGTTCAAACTTTTAAATCTTACGCCAAACACACTGTCGCTGTAGGCATGCTAAGTTGCCCGCATCCGAGCACCAATTGTGAGGGATCAGCTGCAAATGGTGAGTACTCAGCGGGAGATAGCAGCACAGACAGGTGTATTTTCCAAAACAAACAACAGTTTATTGGACAGCAGGCTTCTTAAACAGCAGTCTTTTGGCAGTTTGTAAAGTACAGTTCAAATGAAAACAAAAAGGCCAGTCCAGGCCAGCAGCTTACATTCAGCTTTCAATATCAGGAACACACCAAACTCCATGTGCAGCCTGCACTTTCTCTCCAGAGCAAAAACCAGCTTCCTGGAATCAAACGTGAAGTCTTTCTTAGCAGACTGTCAGACCTTGCTGGTCACACCCACTCTCTCTCCTCCTACTCCAGCCTTTCAAAGCTGCTCTGTTAACCCTGTGTGTCCTGACTCCAGCAGAAGCCCACATACACAGAGCAAACGATCCACCCAGGATCTGGCGACCAGATGCGCCCGCCCACTCTGCATCTGGTCAGCTCCGGACCCAAGTAAGGTTATTAACCTCTGTCCATGTGACAGACAGCCAAAACCTTTTTTCCGGAGCTGCTACTGGATGTAGCGTCTGATCCCAGGTGGAATGTACCTCCCATCCAACACAACCTGGGACAAATCGATTACCTCCTGGGTATCGACTTTGTCACAACACATAATAATAAAAATATGGTAGGACATTAGACTGTGACTATGGTAAGGTTAGATTGCGAGCTCCTCTGAGGACAGTCAGTGACATAACTATGTACTCTGTAATGTGCTGCAGAAGGTGTCAGTGCTATATAAATACATAATAATGATAATAATAATAATAATATGGTAGGACATTGGACTATGACTATGGTAGGATTAGATTGTGAGCTCCTCGGGGGACAGTCAGTGACATGAATGCTGCAGAGGATGTCAGGGTATATACATACTGAAACCATAGCATATTGCCTGTTTCCTGTGTATGTAACTAGTTACCAGTGATATTTTGAGATACAGACATGCTCTGCTCTCTCTCCTGGCATCCTGTCTCCTATTCTGGCACATCTAACATATCTTCTTAGCAGGTGTTGAATCTGTCAAATTAGCACCTGTCACTAGAAAACTTCAAAGCCACTTTGTCCTCTTGTGAGTCTTTACTGTACACTGATAAGGTGGAGCTCTCAGCAGTATCTGACAAATGCAGCCCTTTTATGTGTACATATTGCTCTACAGAGGAGGGCAGATTAGAGCCATGTACTCTGTCACAGGGCACCCTGATAAAGGCACAGGAAGAGTCAAGACTTCTGCCACTTATTGAAACAAACCTGAACTCAGAACGTCCTCACTCTCTAAAAGATAAGCAACAGCATAATAACTGTCAAAGAAAAACATTTATTTGTTACAGCTGATAATGAAATTCTGCAATAAACTCCAGTGTTTTTACTTCCTGCTTTCTTTGAAGCAGACATATTGTTAAAGGGCCACTATCATGAAAATTGTAAAATACACGTAAACTTATACAAATAAGAAGTACATTTCTCCCAGAGTAAAATGTGTCATAAATTACTTTTCTCCTATCTTGCTGTCACTTTCAGTAGGTAGTAGAAATCTGACAGGACCAACAGGTTTTGGACTAGTCCATGCCCTCATGGGGGATTCTCAGGATTTTCTTTGCTTCCAAAAGCACTCAGTGAATGGCAGTTGCTCCATCCAACTGCTAAAAAAGGGCTGGTGCACACCAGAGCGGTTCTGAAGCGTTTTTTAAAACGCTTGCAGGGGGGAAACCGCTTGGCTAATGAAAGTGAATGGGCTGGTGCACACCTGAGCGGGTTGTTTTTTCCACAAACGCAAACTCGGGGGCTGCAGCATTTTTTAGATTTCTGAGGTGTTTCTGCCTCAATGTTAAAGTATAGGAAAGTGGAAAACTGCTCTGAAAAACGCTACATCAGGGCCCTTTCTAACCTGAGCGGGAATCGCGCGATTCCCGCTCACTGCAAACCGCTAGCGGTTCTGCAAAAACCGCTACACAATGTAGCGAGTGGCAGTGTTCTCACTGCCGCGGTTGCGGTTAGCATTAACCGCAACCGCGCTGCATGCAGCGGTTTGCCGGCGACGAGCGTACCGCGATTAGCGATCGTGATTAGTGTGCAAAGCACGCTAATCTCGATCGCTCCAAAACCGCCGCAGTATCCAGTGATTTTTCCGTGCTAATCACAGGAGAATCACTCCCGCAAAACGCCGGCGGTAATCGCCGGCGTTCTGCGATTATAAGTGTGAACGGCCCGGGCCCTCAGAGCAGTTTTCCAGGCGTTTTTGTTACAGAAGCTGTTCAGTAACAGCTTTTACTGTATTTGTAATCTGCTACACAAAAACGCTCCAAAAACGCCAGTCATGTTTGGCAAATCTCTCTAAACATGCCTCTGAAATCTGCTTCAAAAACTACTAGCGTTTTGCGGAACTGCTAGAGGTTTTTAGTGTGCACTGGCCCATAAAGTGTGCAGCAAGCAAGGAGGCTAGCCAGCATTCTTGTATAAATCCTTTTCAGGGCTGATGCACACCGAGCGGGTTTTTCAGCGGTTTTGCAGCCGCTTGCGGCTGCGGATACGCTTGGTCAATGTATTTCAATGGGCTGGTGCACACCAGCGCGGGGGGCGTTTAGCAGAAACGCATACTCCCGGGCTGCTGCAGATTTTGGATTGCGGAGGCGTTTCTGCCTCAATGTTAAATATAGGAAAAACGCAAACCGCTCTGAAAAACGCCAGTTCAGAGCGGTTTTGCAGGCGTTTTTATTACAGAAGCTGTTCAGTAACAGCTGTACTGTAACAATATCTGAAATCTGCTACACCAAAAACGCTCGGACATGTCGGAAATTATTTATCGAGCCATCTAAATGTCTCAGGATCCAGCAGTGTATTTCCAGCATAAGAATCACTTTCTAGTGGGTTCCATGCCTAAAAGATAAGCAACAGCATAATAACCTTTAAAGAAAAGCATTTCTTTGTTTAATACCAATCCTGCAATAAACCTGCAGTGTGTCTACTTCCTGCTTTCATGGAAGCGGACATATTGTTAACATCCTGTGCTTACAAATTAGCTGCTCTGTCCTGGCAGAGGAGATTCCTGAGCTGATACAGCTGAGAGGGTTGCCGCGGTATACCGGTATGACGGTATACCACGGTTTCAAAATGCATGATAACCATACCATGCACTTTTTGAAAATACCGGTTTACCCAAGATGGCGCTGTAAGACATTTGCCCGGCACACAGGGCTCCAACCCTTCTTCCCCGACGGCCTCACCGCATCTGTGGGAAAGATTCCCCCTGCCTCCAGGAATCCAGGGACGCTTTGCGGAGTGTCCAGGGACCCAGGGCTCGCTGCAGTCGGACTCCGGAAATCTTAACCACGTGGCCGCCCCAGCTCCATACACGCCGCTGCCGCTGTCACTTCCTGCTGATCAGCTTCCTACTGATCGGAGCTCCAGATGGCTGACCGTGCCGGTCCCCGCCCGCTAAGCCCCAGGACCACCACAGCTCTGCGGCCCCCACTGCTGGGTCTCACCGAGCAGCCGCCACTGATCGTCACTCCAGCCGCCTCTGCTTCCGGACCGCACGGCCACCCATGCAGGGGTGCCCTCTTCTTCCAAGCCGCCTCACATTGCCTGCCTTCCTCATATCCACCACCACCAGGCACGGAAGAAACCCCCAGCAAGAGGCCTCCACACCACCTGCAGATGCCGCTGCTCAAGTGACAGACTAGGCCACCCATGTAGAGGAGCACCTACTACATATGCTGCAGGCACCTATCCTGGCTACACCTATCCCTGGCTACCTGTGCTGCAGGAACCTATCCTGGCTACCTATGCTGCAGGCACCTATCCTGGCTACATCTATCCCTGGCTACACCTATTCCTAGCTACCTAAGCTGCAGGCACCTATCCCTGGCTACCTATGCTGCAGCCACCTACTACTGGCTACACCTATCCCTGGCTACCTATGCTGCAGCCACCTACTACAGCCTACACCTATCCCTGGCTACCTATGCTGCGGCCACCTACTACCGGCTACATCTATCCCTGGCTACCTATGCTGCTGCCACCTACTACCAGCTACACCTATCCCTGGCTACCTATGCTGCAGGCACCTATCCCTGGCTACCTATGCTGCAGGCACCTATCCCTGGCTACCTATGCTGCAGCCACCTACTGCTGGCTACACCTATCCCTGGCTACCTATGCTGCAGGTACCTATCCTGGCTACACGTATGCCTGGCTACACCTATTCCTGGCTACCTATGCTGCAGGCACCTATCCCTGGCTACCTATGCTGCAGCCACCTACCCCTGGCTACCTATGCTGCAGCCACCTACTGCTGGCTACACCTATCCCTGGCTACCTATGCTGCAGGCACCTATCCCTGGCTACCTATGCTGCGGCCACCTATTACTGGCTACACCTATCTCTAACACCACCTGGACTTCTGCAGGAGCAGGGTAAGCCTTTTTTCAGTTTTACCTGGGGCCCCAAATCTCCCAGGGGCTTAATCATATATATACTGAAGGAGTAGCGCACCCCACACTGGGGTGGGGGTGGGGTGTAAGGGGTGCTCAGGGTCCAAATAATTCTATTATAATTGTATAATACCGTATACCGCAATACCGTCATACCGTGGTATTTTTTTTGACGGTTATCATACCGTGGAATTTCATACCGTTGCAACCCTAGCTGAGAGATCAAATTACTGTTGTGATTAGTCACAGATGAGGGGGAATTGGGCAGACTAAATTCTCTAAATACATACAGGGTGCATTTCTCTCTGTTTTCCTTCTGTTCTGCGCAAAAGTTCAGGTCTACTTTAAAGGGACCCCTAGCAGAACACAAAAATGCAATAATGAACGTTCCTGGGGCTTCCTCCAGCCCCCAGCCACCCCCCTTCACCCCCGTAATCCATGAAGTGTCCTCTGGGCTGCCTTCGTTCTTCTGCTGGTGGTTCTGTTAGCCATGCGACTTCCCCAAGAGTCTTGCGCGCTCATCGCCATGCGCACGCACGGTTCTTTGTTTTTGAGAACGGTACATGTGCAGAACGCTCACGGCAATGGGTACGCTAGCAAGATGGGTGCGCAGAGGGGCCACACATGTGCAGTTGTGCATGATTCCCGGCAGAGGCGTAGCTATGGGTGGGCAAGGTGGAACACATGTCCCCGGGCGCAGCACTGTTAGGGGGGCGCAGAGCATGGCCACCGCACCCCCATGTGAGAGAGAGGCAGATCGCTGGCTGCCCGAAATGCCCCGGCTTCTCTCCCTCACTCTGCAGAGGAGTGCAGAAATGTTAGCAGCAGAACAAGGGGGGCACATCTGGCTAACTATAAGGGGTACATCTGGCTATCTAAATGTGGGGAGGGGGGGGGGCACATCTGGATATCTAAACAGCATTTATACATTTGGCTCCACCCATACCCAATTTGTCCTTGTCCCCGGGCACTGAAAATCCTAGCTACGCTTCTGACTCCCGGCGAAGTCCAGCGGCTAACGGAGCCGCCAGTGGAAGAACGTAGAAAGCCCAGAGGACGCCCTCACGGACTTTGGGAGGCTGGAGGAAGCCCTAGGTAAGTTCACTATGGCATTTTTGTGTTCTGCTAAGGGCCCCTTTAAGGCCCCTACACATACCTGACTTAAAGGGGACCTGAACTCAGAACTTCCTCTCTGGGGCCACTTGGCTGCGGCCATGCAGTGTGACGGTACAGCTATCATTCCTAAGGGTGCATACACATATGCAATTTTGATTGGCCAATTACTGACCAATTTTACCACCTCCATGTAGTAGGAGGGACAACAGACTTATGAATCTATGAGCAGATTGTGTAGGTAAGCTCTCCTACTGCATGGAAGTGGTAAAATTGGTCAGTGATTGGCCAATCAAAATTTCATGTGTGTATAGGGTAGAGATGGCAAGAAACTCCGATTTTCGGTTCGCGAACCTCGAATGCGAACCTCCGCAAAAAGTTCGGTTCCCGCGAACTTTTCGAACCGCAATAGACTTCAATGGGGAGGTGAACTTCGAAAACTAGAAACATTTATGCTGGCCAGAAAAGTGATGGAAAAGATGTTTCAAGGGGTCTAACACCTGGAGGGGGGCATGGCGGAGTGGGATAGACGCCAAAAGTCCCGGGGAAAAATCTGGATTTGACGCAAAGCAGCGTTTTAAGGGCTGAAATCACATTGAATGATAAATTGCAGGCCTAACGTTTAAAACATCTTGCATGTGTATACATCAATCAGGGAGTGTAATTAAGAGTTCTGCTTCACACTGACACACCAAACTCACCGTGTAACGCAGCGCAAACAGCTGTTTGTGTAGTGACGGCCGTGCTGGACTGGTGCGCACCATGGCGAGAGTGCAGGCCGGGCGGTTTTCTAGCCTATATGGTCGCCGGGCTGTGGTAGCTCAATGATAGAACAACAGTGACTGTCCAGCTGATCAAATTTGCTCTGTCCACAATGAAGCAACGACCTTATTATCTTTGGTGTGCCACCCCCGAGACACTTATATAGCCGGCGGTCATTGCTTTATTGTGATACGCAAGCCCCTTCACCGCGGCAAGGTAACGATCACGAAGGGGAATTGACACATGTACATGCCTTTTGTTTTGTTGTTGCAGCTGCAGTGCAGCCAGAAAAATTAGGCAGGCAATGGCATGTACACGCACCAGAACAATTATTATAGCTGCTAGCAGCGGCCTTAAAAATGTAGGAATCCGCCTGGAGTCCTGGACCCTGTTGGTGGTAGCGGAGAAGGCAGTCAAGCAGCCTGCAGGCAGAGATGCTGTGTGGGGAGCGACTTAGTCTTGGGGCAGGCAGTCACACGGCATGCAGGCAAAGATGCTGTGTGTGAGGACTGACTTAGTCTTCGGGGAGGCCTGACCGTGCTTTGCAGACCACGTGGTCAGATGGACCCTTGACCCAACGCTGTGTGCCAGAGATGACACCACTTGCCTTTCAACATCACGGTACAGTTTGGGTATCACCTTTTTTGAGAAATAATTGCGGCCTGGGATCTTCCACTGCGGTGTGTGGCTTTGCTTTTGTGTGCTGCTTTTCCTTAGGTGAGGTGGTCATCCCATTGCAGTTTGTGCTTTGTCATCATGTGCCTTCGTAAGGAAGTTGTCCCTACGCGGGTCTTGGTCTGTCCACGGCTCAATTTTTGGTGGCAGAGAGTACAGATGGCATTGCTCTCATCTGAGGAAGACACACAGAAAAATGTCCACACCGCTGAGCCCTGGGGTGATGGCACTTTGGTGGTGGTGGCCCACTGAGTGTTAAGTGAGGTGCCAGAATCAGAGCAGGAGGAGGAAGATATGTCACGGCTGCGGAAGCTGAGGAAGATGAGATGTTCTGTGTTAAATAGTCAACTACGCCCTGACAATCTTGGGGGTTGATGGCACGCGCCTTCTGAACACTGTACTTTGGTCCAGGGCCGAACGAAATCACGACAGCACAACCGCGAACAGACCTGCCCAGTGGCCTGCCTCTGCCTGTTTTGCCCATATTGGGGGGGGGGGGGGGGGGGATAAAGTGAAAGGTATGCACTGACTTGACTAATACAATGTGCAGTCACACAGGTGCAGTGAACAGGTATGCAGTGACTCGTATTAATACAATGTGCAGCTGTCACACACACAGATGCAGCGACTGACTGGTATATAACACTTCGTGCGCTCACGTAGGTAGGTAGGTGCACTGAACAGGTCGGTATGCAGTGATTGGTATTACAAATGTGCAGCTGTCACACACACAGGTACCGTGAACAGGTGCAGTGACTGGTGGTTTATAACACTGCATGTGCTCACGTAGGTAGGTAGTTGCACTGCACAGGTAGGTATGCAAAGATTGGTATTACAAATGTGCAGCTGTCACACACACAGGTAGTCGCTGAATGTGCTGGGCCTGGCAGTGGCACAGTAGGAATTACCAAGGGGCCAAGGTCCAGCAGCTGCAACTGACTGACAGGGCTGTATATGCAACACAAGTGTCTGTGGGAGACACACACAAAAAAAATAGATCACAAGAACAACATTAGCTCTCAAAAGAGCTGTTGAGGATGAGGAGTGCTTTTTAGCAATAAGATCAGAAAGGAGCAACCTAACAAGCCTACCACAAGAGCCTAACTAAGCTGTCCCTATGTCAGCAGGTTCTCTCCCTTCTCTAATTACTGCAGCCACACGAGTGAGTGAAAAGGCTGACGCTGCCTGCGTTTTATAAGGGGGGGGTCTCCAGGAGGGAGTGTAGCCTGATTGGCTACCCTGTGTCTGCTGACTGTGATATAGAGGGTCAAAGTTGACCCTTATGATGTAGTATAATGCAGTATAGGGGGCGGGTCAAACTCGCATATAGTTCGAGGTTCACCGCGAATGCGAACCACTGGAGTTCACGCAAATAAGTTCGCGGTCTAATCATTCAGGCCATCTCTAGTATAGGGGAGAAGAGGAAGCCTAGACAAGACACGGAACATTTATGTGGCGCTTTTCTCCTGGTGGACTCAAATCACCAGAGATGCAGCTACTAGAATGCACTCAGTAGGCAGTAGCAGTGTTAGGGAGTCTTGCCCAAGGTCTCCTCACCGAATAGGAAGAGCTGAGATTCAAACCCTGGTCTCCTGTGTCAGAGGCAGAGCCATTAACCAGTACACTATTCAGCCACAGCTATAGGTCAGCCATTAGTGATCCGTCCACCACTAATGATCTGGCATTTGTGATTGGCGGTGGGCTGTACACATATACATCTGATGTAGCCCAATAGAAGCTACGGTATATGCAGTGTCTGACAACCATCCAGTAAGCTCAATGTCAGCAGGATTTGGGTGCTGGAGATAGCCACTAGTAGACCTTCCTCTACTGATCACTAACCCACCCCCCACCACACAATTTGCAATAATTAATACCTAACCTAACCCTATCCTCACACTGGACTCTTGCACAGGACAGAAGGAAATTATACGAGAAATGCACACTGTGTGTATTTAGAGAGTTTAGCCTGTCTAGTGCCCCCTCATCTGTGTCTAAGCAAAACTGTAATTTGATCTCTCTGCTGTCAGCTGGCTGCCTCGGCAGAGCAGCTGATTTGTAAACACAGGATAGAATATGTTTGCTTCCATGAAAGTAGGAAGTAGACACACTGCAGATTTATTGCACGATTTGTATCAGCTGTAACACAGAAATGTTTTTCTTCGAAGCTGGGAGCACACATAACATAGCGTGAAAGTCTGCGTTTTATGTCATATTTTATGGTAATGATGTATGCGTTTTTGTTGTGTTTTACTGCGTTTTTGGTGCGCTTGCGTTTTTTTCTGCAGATGCGTTTTTTAAGCGTTTTGATGCGTTTGCGGTTTGCATATACAAACCGCATATGCGCTTCGTATGAGTTTTTCATGCGTTTTTCTTTTGCATTTTATGCAAATCATTAGGAAGACAACAGGGAGCGGAAATACATCATAAATCAATTATTTTTCAAAAAAACGCATAGAAAAACACATACCATTGCGTTTCCATTGACGCATATGCGTTTTTTTATATGCGTTTTTTTTCCTGTGGCCCATAGACTTCCATTAGCGGCAAAAACGCATCGTTTTACGCAACGCTAGCGTTTCTGCCATATGTGCAAACAGTCTGAAGGTTATTATGCTGTTCCTTTTAGAGTAGATAGGAAGCTCTGAGTTCAGGTCCCATTTAATGTCGGGGTCAAACGTCCGCAAACATCGATACGATGTCCTATTCCCAACGGGTTTAGTGCTAGTGTGCTTTCATTGTGGGGTATTAATATTATTATTATTATTTAGTATTTATATAGCGCCGACATATTACGCAGCACTGTACAATGTATATATATTTCAGGCTAGGTCTACAGTGAGAGTTGTGTTGCATCCTCTGGTATCAGGCAAATCATGCGCATGTGGCATTCAGGCAAATCGGGCACCTCTATAGATAGACTTAAATATAGGCAAGCCGTTGCCAAAAGGGAAATGCGGGCGCCAGCCAGGTAAACACATTTTTTTGTGTGTTTTTCCTGTTTGTAAGCTGGCTAGGCCGACAAACGGCAAATTTGGGCATCAGGTAGCACCTGATAATTATCGATTGTGCAGATTTTTTTTTCCACTAGGTAGGGGGGGAAAGGGCTGGTAGGGGTTTAGGGTTAGGCACCACCAGGGGGGGTCTTAGGGTTAGGCACCACTGGGGGGGGGGGGCCTTAGGGTTAGGCACCACCAGGGGGGGGGTCTTAGGGTTAAGCATAACCGGAGGGTTTTAGGGTTAGGCACCACGGTGGGGGGGGGGGGGGGTCTTAGGGTTAGGCACCACCAGGGGGGGTCTTAGGGTTAGGCATAACCGGAGGGTCTTAGGGTTAGGCACCACGGTGGGGGGGGGGGGGGTCTTAGGGTTAGGCACCACCAGGGGGGGTCTTAGGGTTAGGCACCACTGTGGGGGGGGGGCTTGGGGTTAGGCACCACCAGGGGGGGGTCTTAGGGTTAGGCATAACCGGAGGGTCTTAGGGTTAGGCACCACGGTGGGGGGGGGGGGGGGTCTTAGGGTTAGGCACCACCAGGGGGGGTCTTAGGGTTAGGCATAACCGGAGGGTCTTAGGGTTAGGCACCACCGGGGGGGGGGGGGGGGATGGGGGTCTTAGGCATAGCCTGAGGGTCTTAGGCACCACTGGGATGGGGTGGGATTAGGCATCGGTAGTGGAGGGTTCTGTGTGAGAGTAGGGTTAGGTTTAGCTGCAATAAAATATCGGTAACAATTACCGATATTTTACTAATGAAAATTCGCACTTTACATAGTAGAGTATCAGTAAATGTACTGATACTCTACTATAGGCGCTGTTCCTGTGCCCGATTTTCCATGGCGGCAGAAATTCACATAGCGCATTCCCTGTAACAGCGAGAACACAACGCAATGGAAAAGTGCCGCCGCACTTTATCCGGACGTTGTGACGCATACAGTGAAGCATACAGTTAATAACATTTATGCTTTACTGTACTGTGAATGCAGACGGTAAACGCATTGGATGCAATGCATTGTGATAACGCGCTCCGTCAGACCGCATCACCATGGCTGCACTGTCATTACTGGATCCATCTGAAAATGGCGCCTGTGAATAATGGCACACGGTGTTGCCGCTAATCGCTATTTAAAGTTAAAGCCTTATCATTATTTAGCTCTGTTTATTTTAGTGAAATTAGCGTTAACACACAGAACCCTCTCTGTACCTATCCCTAACCCCGAGACCCCCCCTGGTGGTGCTTAACCCTAACCACTTCCCTGGTGGTGCCTTAACCCTAAGACTCCCCTGGTGGTGCCTAACCCTTACCACTTCCCTGGTGGTGCCTAACCCTAAGACCCCCCCTAGTGGTGCCTAGCCCTAACCACTTCCCTGGTGGTGCCTAACCCTAACCACTTCCCTGGTGGTGCCTAACCCTAACCACTTCCCTGGTGGTGCCTTAACCCTAAGACTCCCCTGGTGGTGCCTAACCCTAACCACTTCCCTGGTGGTGCCTTAACCCTAAGACTCCCCTGGTGGTGCCTAACCCTTACCACTTCCCTGGTGGTGCCTTAACCCTAAGACTCCCCTGGTGGTGCCTAACCCTAAGACCCCCCCTAGTGGTGCCTAGCCCTAACCACCCCCCTGGTGGTGCCTAACCCTAACCAACCCCCTGGTGGTGCCTAACCCTAAGCTTGACAGGGTCACATTAAATCCACTCACCGTTTTGCAGTTAAATAACGTCTGCAGTTTGGCTTATGTAGGGCGCTATTGATAAATAATGTTACTGTGTGCAATAACGTCTGCTGTTTGGAATATGAACGGTGCTATTGATAAATAACGTTACTGTGTGCCTTTTTTCTTTTTCCCTGTGCGCCATTATTATGCAGTACTAACGATAAATAGCGATAAGTATATCTTTTTAATGCGGTGCCATTTTCATGCATAGGCGCTGTGCGCCATTATTCACTGATCCGATCATTGCTATGCCTGTAATTGCCCACTATCAACCAAACCCTAAATATACATCTTTTCATGAAAGAAAAAAAGAGCTACAGTCATATGTGGCCATGCTGGAAGGAATCACACTCATAAAATAATGACACCCAGTAATTGTGAGAAATGTGTCCAGCAGCATATTGGCAGCAGGCATGTGATCCCAGCACAATGAGAGCTAGTATCAGTTCCTTTGTGCCTGTAGCAGATCTGCATCCTGCAAACACACAGCCTGCTTGGGAGGGGTTCCCCATCCTAGGCACAGCCTCTGTGGGAGGAGCTGACTGAGAGCAGCTGAGTTCAGTTAAAAACCTGCTCAATGCAGGATGACTGAGTCACAAGGAGACATGAGAGTCTAGGGGTATTGCAGGATATGCTGTGGCTGCACACACTGGGGTGGCATGTACATCTCTTATCTCTGTCCCTACCTCACCCTCTCCAGTACAGAACAAAAGACACTCAGGAGGCACCTCCATGCCTCCCCTATGCTGCCCCTTCTATCAGGACTTGTGTTGAATGAGGAGGACATCCCCATCCTTGCTCGCTGAGTACAATAGCATCAGATCTGGGAATATACTACAGCTGGCTCCTTGTATGGATTTCTCTTATCAGCAGGACTGGGGTCTGGAGAGTTGCTGAAGCTTCATTTGCTGTCATACTCTGGATTTTTGGTGGGGTTGTGAAGCTGGAATTTGTATCTTGTGTGATTTTATTGGAAACCTTCCTGGGAGTGAAATAACCCTGGATGACCTACAGGCTTGTGGGAGAACATGGAAGACTATTTTGTGGAGGTAGGTAAAGGTGGGACGTTGGTACTTGTGCAGCTGGGTAACCGGTGTGCCTCACTAAATCACAGATGACCACCAACTTTTCATTGAGATATCTTTGAAAGTGAGAAGCTGCCTCAATGTCCGGGCTGCTATTGGGATGGTGGGCAGCAAGGGCGGTTAGGTGCCTAAAGCTAGCCATTCGCTATATAACCACACCACCGACCGGCTGGTTGCCATTACATGCGATATCGCCATCGAAATTGGCAAAAAAATGCCATTCCCGCTCATATAATGTCGCCCGTGGGTCGATTGTGCAGAGCTGCGGTTAACCACAATTATTGCCCAATTAGACTTTTTGGTTGAAACTGATGGTGACCACTAACGATCCAATCTTTTTCATCCAATCTTCCCCCTTTCTAGGTAATATAAGGGACTGCCTAAATGATCCATTCAATACATTCACACAATTTACCCTTATCCTACATAGATTTGGTAAAATTGGATGAAAAATATTGGATCATTAGTGGCCACCTTTAGGTCTAATTGGGCACGAAATATTGTATGGTGTGTGTGGCCAGCTTAAGTGGTTAGGAATCTGGCATTGCAGTACTAGAGTCCCACCTGAGGGCCAGGACACACTCTGCATCTCTGTATGTTTATAGGTTACTGCGAGTATTCTGGTCTCCTCCTACATCGCCCAAAATACGCAGCTAGCCTGACTGGTCCCTCAGCCTCTGCCCCAGACTGTGTTAGGGGCATTAGGTTGTGTCTAATAGGGGACAGTTGGTGATGTGACTTGTTTAATAGTCTCTGTAAAGGGCGACCTAAAATATGGGCGCTAGTTTAGTTTAGGGGACCCAGCAGGAAACCTCATGGGGAACAATTCTCCAATCACAGCACTCTCTCCAGCACAAAGCTTTGTGATTGGCCAAATAATGTGGGCATAGTTTACTACAACCTATCTTAAACCTTCGCTCGAAAGGGTGCTGTCCACCCAATCATGGTAGCAGAATTTCCCTATGAGGTTTTCTGCCAGGTCCCCTAAAGTAGACTAGTGGATTTTACCAGACACTTTGAAAGTCAGAAGAGTGCCTTCCAGTTCCTTACATTAATATTTTCCTTTTAAATTTAAAGAGAACCTGAGGCAAATCTAAAGTAAAACATTTAAGATTCTTACCTATGGTCCTTCTGGAGACCACTGCCTCTGCCCGAGACCCCTTTGAAGTGGCTGCATAGTGTTCTGCTTGAGGGCTCTGCCTCTGACACAGGAGACCAGGCTATAAATCTTAGGTCTTCCTGTTCACTAAGCCAGCACCTTTTCAGTGAGGAGGCTTTGGGCAAGACTCCCTTAACACTGCTACTGCCTATAGAGCGCACCCTTAGTGGCTTCAGCTCTGGAACTTTGAGCCCACCAGAAGAAAAGCGCAATATAAATCTCTTGGCATCTTGCGCAGTAAACTTACACCGCTCAAGCATGAAGAGGAGCGTGGCCACATAACATTTCCGACAATCTCGTTGGATATGTTGTGTGGGTAGGAATGGGGGGCAGGCACGTGGGGGCCAGGAGGACACAGGAAGGGCTGGTGCACGCCAGAGCGGTTCTGAAGCGTTTTTTAAAACGCTTGCAGGGGGGAACCCCCCCCATACCTGTTATGTGATCTGTCTTAAGGGGCCCATACACCTAACGATTTTCCCGCCGATATACAGCAGATTCGATCACTGTTATCGAATCTGCTGTGAAATCGTTGCGCAAACGCTGACAGAACGATCGATTTCCGTCCGAAATCAATCATTCCTGTCGATCCGTCCGTGTGGAACATTTTGGTCGATCGCCAGCGGGTCGGGAGTGCGTCGATAGCGGCGTTTGAATGACCGACGCTAGCGGCAATACATCACCTGCTCCGGCGTGAGTCCCCCTCTGTCCCCGCGGCTTCTTCTCCACGCTGGGTTCCGGACCAGCTGCACCTTTATTGAACTTCCTGTCCCGGCAGGAAGTTTAAACAGTAGAGCGCCCTCTACTGTTTAAGCTTCCCTGGACAGGCAGTTCAATGAAGCTGCAGCCGGTCCGGAACCCAGTGCGGAGAAGAAGCCACGGGAACAGAGGGGGACTCGCGGGGGGGGGGGGGGGGGGGTGTGTTTGGTGCGGCGGCAGCTTCACAGATTGTGATCGGTTTCATGCTGAAATCGATTCACAATCTGTTTGCAGTAAAGGCAGCCATACGATCCCTCTCTGATCGGATTCGATCAGAGAGGGATCTATCTGTTGGTCGAATCTGATGGCAAATCGACCAGTGTATGGCTACCTTTACTGCAGCCTTTCCTAGTTGCACAGTGGCTGTATTATCTCTGTTCTATAATCTACTTTCCTCTGACGGCTTTGTCGGGCTCAGGCAGGAATTTGCTGCTCTGCTTGTGATAGGATAGAAGCTATACACACCCTCTCCACGCCCCCTGCAGGCTCTGTGTGAGTCACAGACTGAGCTCCTCTCAGCCTATCACACTCTGGTTAGCAGCCATGTCTTTTGTTTGTAAACACTGCCTAAAACTGGCAATTACAAGCTAGCATTGCAGCAGGGAGTGGCAGAAACAGCACAGAGGGGCCCAGGAGAACATAATGAGTAGAATGATATGCTTTTTATTGTAATAATTTTAGAGTACAGATTCTCTTTAAGTGTCACGTTAAGGCCTGTACCCACCATGCAATTTCCCCAACTATTTTTTTTTTTTGAGTGATCGTTTCTACGATCTCTCGATGGCGTTACAGGTGCATGATTATTAGTGTTGTGTGACGATAATGACCATTAGAGCAGATTGGATTTTTGAGATCCCTGAGGGCTCTTTCCATATAACGCGATGATTTGACTACCTGTTCGTCGTGTAGCATTGTGTGAGGTTGCCCGCAGGCCGATGGATCAGGGAGTACTTGTCGTTGGGGGGGATGTTGCTGGATCCATCTTCTTGTGTCATTGGAGTGAGTACGTAGCTTTAAAATTGCTACCTTGGCGGCTTCTGTAGAAGCTTCATAGGTGGAAGGAAAGCCAAACATGATCTTCTCCAGGGATTCAGATGAGCATTGCTGGAGGCATCAGCACCAGGTTGGAGTGGAAGAGATGATTAGTCTGCTGGAGATAATTTCCAGCCTTCTGGTGAAGATCACAGTCACCCTACATGGCCACATGTCCTGTTACAAAAGGCGTGATGATGATTTCGTTGCGCTGGCATCTTGGGGTAACACTCTGCGGGAAGACTTGTATAAGTGGCAAGACTATATATACTCTAAAGGGCTGCAGAAGATGTCAGTGCTATATAAATACTATATAATAATATAAAATCTAGCAACAGACTGAAGGTCTATTTATATATAGTCCATCTATGAAGTTGATTTTATGTAGACTTTGGAGTTGTACATCCCCTGATAAGCTCTTCAGTTGATTCAGGGGTACCCAACAACTAAGATGCCTAGAAGTGGTTCGAGAACATCCTGATGCCATTCATGATCGATATTCTGTGCTGCAAAAATTGCATTGTGGCTACGAACCTTCAGCTGTGCTACGTTTGACAAATCTCTGGTTTCCCGGCAATGTTTAGTCCCAGCAGGCACTCTTTGTGTGGATTCTGTTAGCCATGTGTTTGGCTTAGACCGTTCTCACAGATCAAGGTGGCTACATTTGGTCATGGTCTCAAAAAGGAACTTTAACCAAGGTCTGAACTGCACTCCAATCAGTAGCTGATACCCCCTTTCCCACGAGAAATCTTTACCTTTTCTCAAATAGATCGGAGGGAGGAGGTTGGCTGATATTGTGGTGAAAATCCTCCCACGGTGTGATGTCATGACCATGGTCCTGACAATTATCTGTCCGTGAACCTCGTTGCATTGTGGGAAATAATGGCTTTTTCCTACTGCCAAGCAAGCATAGAACTTTCAGGAATGAACATTCCGCACAGAATACCTGGCGTAACAAAAGACGTCACCAGCAGTGATACATTTGAGAATGTAAATCAGTGAGAGGAAAGATTTTACAATGGCCAGACACTGAGTAAATCTATAAATGAACATAAGCATTTTTTTTCACTGTTATTTTCACTACAGTCCTAATTAAAGATCATTCTGTCTATGAAACGTTTTATCTTCTACACAAGTCCTCAGATTGCACGTGTTTAATGCTCCTGGCACAGAGTTATGCAGTCAGTGTGTAGGTGAATGCTTGGTGAATATTTTATATACCTGTAAGTTCCCCCACCTTGCCAAATTTAGATGCATGCTCTCCCCCCCCCCCCCCCCCCCCCCACGTGAACTTTACATTTTATGTCCTCCACTTCTGGATGGATTCGGTGATGGTGTCAGAGACCCGGTGCACGCCAAAACCCGCTAGCAGATCCGCAAAATGCTAGCAGATTTTGAAACGTTTTCTTATTTTTCTGTAGCGTTTTTGCGGTTTTGGGAAGCGTTTTTGGTGTAGTAGATTTCAGATATTGTTACAGTAAAGCTGTTACTGAACAGCTTCTGTAACAAAAACGCCTGCAAAACTGCTCTGATCTAGCGTTTTTCAGAGCGGTTTGCGGTTTTCCTATACTTTACATTGGAGGCAGAAACGCCGCCGCAATCCAAAAAATGTCTCACCCCGGGAGTATGCGTTTCAGCAAAACTCCTCCGCTCTGGTGTGAACCACCCCATTGAGATACATTAACCAAGCATATCCGCGGCTGCAAAAACGCTGAAAAACCCGCTCGGTGTGCACCAGCTCAGAGAGAACAATCTGAAAAGCCTTGTGCCATTATGTCTCCCCTGATAAGCCTGCAGGACCTGGGTGTAGCTCCTGCCTGGTTCTTCACAGCTTCTAATGCTGGGAATACACAGGTCGATCCGGCGGCCAATTGGCCGCCGGATCGACCCCCGTCGCGTCCCCGCTCGTGCGCGCGGATCAATTACTGCTCGTCCCCACCGGCACTCCTTATCAGCTGCTCGATTCCCTGCCATTGTCCGCCGGCGGGGATCGAATATTATCAGCTGGCCGGATCAGCTGCTCGATACACGGTACAGAAAAGTACCGTGTATCCCCAGCATAAAACAATGCTGTGCTGAAGTGAGGGGGGCTCGCTACTCAGGGCTGGTTCTAGCTAAAACTAGGTCCCGGGGCAAAAGTAATTTGGGGGCCCTTCCTAGAAATGCTGCCCCCCACGGTCCCTGAGCCAACTCCCAGGACCCATCCCACCACACTCTAAGCCACATGAAATCGTGATGTCCATCACATGTCCCGAAAAGCATTGTTGGGGACCAAATTATTTCCCTCCTCCTTTCCCTTACAAATTAAAAATGCGCACACACAGCGTGATCTTACCTATTCCAGACAGGACACAGGAGACACCACTCTTCCTTGTTTCCTGCAGACATGTATGGGGTCACCATAGCTGGAAGGGAGGAGGGGCACACCTTGGGGGCCCCTAAATGCTCTGGAGCCCTAGGGCAATAGCCCCCTTTGCCTCTGTGGTAGCAATGGCCCTGTCTCTACTGTATATGCTGGGGGTGGGCGTCTCTGATGGCAATTGTATTGGTCCTACAAAACTAACCGCCTTCTGATGTGTGGTGCCACTTTGGGCAACGTGGTGACCAGGTCCATAAATACAGGGTGCATGCGGTGGAAACTGGCCCAACAAGTTTTCTTTTCACTCCAGATATACCCCCAGAAAGTGCTACTGTTGCTAAAAGCGTCAGGAGAAAGTTCCATGGTGTATGACAGAAGACCTTTTGAAGCCTCCTGATTGGTCCTTGATCTGCTGGCCAAGGAGTGCTTTCTGATTGCGGTTCATGCTGATG
The DNA here is from genome assembly GCF_040937935.1 of Hyperolius riggenbachi. Lineage (NCBI taxonomy): Eukaryota > Metazoa > Chordata > Amphibia > Anura > Hyperoliidae > Hyperolius > Hyperolius riggenbachi. Next base: position 293,287,575 of record NC_090652.1, read on the forward strand.
AATGTCTGTGGATGTAACTGCATGTGTGCCAGCCCTTGGCGTGGTGCAGTTACACAGCGGCAGGACACTGCCTTATGTCTCATCTAGGTGGGGTTGCTGCTGCGCTCAGATATGCACCCATGGGCCGAACATCAACTCATGAGTCCAAAAAGTGACACTTAAGCTGAGTACACACGTACGATAACGATCGTTCGAAAACGAACGATAACGACAATCGGACCGATAATCGTGCGCTCCAAATTTTCCAACGATCGTTTTTTTGGACGATAACGACCGTTATCGTTCAATCCGACCGATCCAACCCGGCGGATTTTTTCGAAAGATAATCGTTCAATCGTTGCAGTGTGTACAAAGATCGTCCGATAACGCATGTTCTTATTGCCTGTCATAACGTCACTTCCGTTTGCGCACGCATTTTTTAATCGTTCGTCGTTCAGTACTTTATACTTATATCGCTCACGTGTGTACACAATCGTTCATTACGAACGATCTTTTCCGTCTAATTTGAATATCGTGTAAACGTCACGAATCGTTCGTAACGAACGATCTTTATCGTACGTCTATACGAACCCTTATACCTTACCAACAGTCACCTTTCTGTCCAGCCAAAAACTTTATGATCTGGGGATGCCCAACTCCAGTCCTTGAGGGCCATATCCATGCCAGTGTTTAGGATGGACAGAGAGAGAGAGAAATGTATTCTACTTGATCATCCACACTTCTCGAATCAGTCCCATCAATAAATTTGAGCTGTGCCAAAAATGTGTGAGGATCTCGGCCCACAAGGACTAGAGTTGGGAATCCCTTTCCCTTCTAGTAGAGTACTCTAACTTGCATGCTTTGTCTTTGGAGAAATTACGTGTGGCCAAGCTTTTAGGGGGCAGGTTGCTGGTAAGGTCAGGTCTGCCACTCAATCGCTGCCCCATAGCTGTCAATGGAGTGAGGTCTCCATAGTCCCACAAAGATAGATGCCATTATTGAGAGGCGTTTTTGCTAGACACAGGAGCTGAACTCAATACCCTTAAAGGACACCCGAACTGAGAGGATATGGAGGCTGCCATATTTCATTTCCATTTAAACAGTACTAGTTGCCTGGCTGTCCTGCTCTGCCTCTAATATATTTAGTCATAGACCCTGAACAAGCCTGCAGATGAGATGCTTCTGACTGAAGTCTGACTGGATTAGTTGCATGCTTGTTTCAAGTGTGTGATTCAGACACTACTGCAGCCAAAATAAATCAGCAGGACAGCCAGGTACGAAGCAGGTGGTTTTGGCACTCAGTAGCACTAGGACTATAGTACGCACCCCGCACAAGGGTAATCCGGCAATCGCCGTACTCCTAATTACTTCTCCCTTGCTACGACTTGGAGGGGCAATAGCCTTTTATGTCTCTGGGAATTTGAGCAGCAGCAGCAGCAGCAGCAGCAGTGGCTCACCATGAGCCCAGCTCTCCAGCGACGTAGATACAGTTATGCTGCTAGGCAACTAGTATTCTTTAAAAGGAAATAAAAATGGCAGCCTCCATAGCTCTCTCACTTCAGGTTCCCTTTAAGGTCCCTGAGGAACTACAGATCCCATCATGCTTGCACAGCTGCCTGGTCTATAAACCACACCTTGTTTAATGACTTCAGCATTGCCGGATGCCAGTGGCTCCTCAGTCTATGTGAACCTCTGCACAGGAATAGCTCTATGAACAGACATGGAGCAGAGAGGATCAGTAATTGGCCACCACACCCATCTCCCCATACCGGATGCTGCAGAGGTCATCGGTGAGCTGCACATCAATGCTGGGAGAGTCCAGCACACTGCATTGCAGGACCAATGACTTTCACCGCGCCTCGTCCTACACAGTGCTTTAGGATAACTTTGCGCTCGCTGGAATAAGGCTGCTGTAAGCGATGGCGAGCGAAGCAGAGAAACCCAGCGCAGCTTAAGAGAAATATCCTGTTTATCGATCGCACTGCTGAAGTCTGGCTGCTGTAACCTGCATAAACCTCCCCAGCATGTGCAATTTAAAGAGGAACCATCGCGAAAATCTTAAAATTTAAAATGCATACAAATAAGTACATTTCTCCCAGAGTAAAATGAGCCATACATTACTTCTCTCCTATGTTGCTGTCACTTACAGTAGGTAGTATAAATCTGACATTACCAGCAGGTTTTGGCTAGTCCATCTCTCTATAAGGAATTCTCAGCATGGCTTTTATTATTTATAAAGACATTCCATGAAAATGATTAATACAAAGATGCTGGCCGGCCTTACTGCTCGCTGTACACTATTTTGGCAGTTGGACGGAGCAACTGCCATTCACTAAGTGCTTTTAAAAATAAAGAAAACCCTGAGAAGCCCCCCCCCCCCCCCCCCCCTCTAATGAGATGATGGGCTAGTACAAAACCTGTCGGTAATGTCAGATTTCTACTTACTGTAAGTGACAGCAACATAGGAAAAAAGTCATTTATGGCTCATTTTACTCTGGAAGAAATGTACTTCTTATTTATTATTATTATTATTATTTAGTATTTATATAGCGCCGACATATTACGCAGCGCTGTACAGTGTGTATATATATATATATATATATATATATATATCTTGATCTTGTCACTAACTGTCCCTCAAAGGAGCTCACAATCTAATCCCTACCATTGCCATATGTCTATATTATGTAGTGTAAGTACTGTAGTCTAGGGCCAATTTTTAGGGGGAGCCAATTAACTTATCCGTATGTTTTTGGAATGTGGGAGGAAACCGGAGTGCCCGGAGGAAACCCACGCAGACACGGAGAGAACATACAAACTCTTTGCAGATAGTGCCCTGGCTGGGATTCGAACCAGGGACCCAGCGCTGCAAGGCGAGAGAGCTAACCACTACGCCACCGTGCTGCTTATTTGTATGTGTTTTTAAATATTAAGATTTTCGCAACCACCTATAGCAACACTCATAGTGTGGCAAGTCTGTTACGGACGGTACAGCGGCATGCGGCATAGTAACACCCTGCATGCAGTGCCTTGCTGCAAAATGCGCATGTTAATACTGAAGCATGCTTTTCATTGGCGCTCATAAGGAAGCACAGTGGGCGGCATTGAAGGCGCAGAAGTGGCACGTGACGGTGACGCGGTGTTCTGCGGCTGGAATGCACAAGTGAGGTGAGTTATACTCCTCCCGCCCGCCCTGCCTGCCTGTTTGCCGCCGCATTTTGGAGCGGGAGAGCGCTGAAGGAGGGGACCCAGGTGAGGGAGGGGGGGGGGGATCTTTCTTCCCGCTGTCCCTCCTTATATCGTTGCTTTCCCTCCCACTCTCCCTACCACGGGGTGGGTCGTGGCAACACCCCCTGGCTGTCATTCACCCGGTGCGCCATTTCCCCCCTGCGCCCAATGGTAGGAACGTCCCTGCCTCAGAGCTGTGAAATGCTGACATCACACTGTGGGAGGGGTTTCACCACAAAATCAGCCATACAGAGCCCCCCTGATGATTGGTTTGAGAAAAGAAAAATTCCTCATGGGAAAGGGGGTATCAGCTACTGATTGGGATGAAGTTCAATTCTTGGTTATGATTTCTCTTTAATGCCCCAGGTAAGTATGAAACCTGAGACGCTTCTCGTGTCATGTATACTTTAAAACTCAAATACTTTGTCACATATTGAGAAGACCAGATTCAAAGAGAAATCTTTGATGCTTAGAAAAATAGAGGGCAAAAGAAGGATGGCAGAGGTGTAGATGGGTAGACGGCTTATGTGAAGCTATGAACAGTAGTTATTGACAGACACATCGGGCGTGCAGACGTACCCCTGGTCACGAAAAGTCGGAGTCTAAAAGTCAGAAACTAATCAGGAAAAGTAGTATAAGAGCTTACCTTCACAATCATGGCATTCAAAATCTAATAAATAAAAAAAGTACACAAATTTCCTACAAAAGACTGCAAATTCTTGCATGCAGAGAGTTTGTTGTAAAAATTGCTATAAGTGCCTTGGCATGTTATTTTGACATATGGGCCTTATACCCTGAGCTAAAATGGACTAGGGCTTATCAGTTGTCTTTAGCTCCGCTAACCGTGCACCGTACACATGAACTGTTGCCACAGTGATTGGAACTCTCTCTCTCCCCCCCCCCCCCCTCCCAATCCCGGCAACCAATCGGGCCCAGTGCTATACAGACGTGTCTGGGCTGGTGATGCGTTCTGTTTCTGGGGGGAGGGGCAGAGGACGGATGACGTGTGTTAGATTCAACTTTTTTAAGAGAATTTATAATTTGTAATCTGTCAAAAACATTATATAGCGTTTGGATAATAAAGCAGCGATGATTTGAATCAGGAAGGTCCGTTCTGTGGCTTAAGCGGAATACTCTCCTCGCGACCCAGGAAGATGTATCCAAGCGACGTCCCACGTCGACGAGGGCTCGCTGATCTTTCTACCTTCAGCAGGTATACGCGACGGCAAACGAGAGTTCAAGCAATTGCAGTACTTTGCACGGAAGTAGACAGGAATGTTAAAGATCCGATGTGACGGTCGTTATTGCTGCGCATTGCTAAGCATCGTTTCCATAATCGCGCACCTGTACCCATGTTGTGAGATCGCAGAAACGGTCCCTCAAAGGATCGCTGGTTGTCGGGAAGATTGCATACTGGTTAAGGGCCCTGCCTTCGACATGGGAGACCAGGGTTCGAATCCTGGCTAGGGTGGGTACCTATTCAGTAAGGAGTTCAAGGCAAGACTCCCGAACACTGCAGTGTGGCCTCTTGAGCGCGTCCCAGTGGCTGCAGCTCTTGAGCGCTTTGAGTCCGACAGGAGAAAAGCGCTAAATAAATGTTCAGATTATTATTATTATCTACACGTTAGAGGATCTGACACTTGTGACCTCGCGTGTCATCATAGGTCACAAGGTCAGCAGCGGGGTTGGGCAAGCAGTGAAGGGGAACTGGTTCTAGCAATGCCGCTCTTATTCCTGTCAGTCTCCTGCGTGACAAGCTTTGACCGAAGCAACGGTCAGGAAACGTTTTGAAATCCTTGTGGTTTGTCACCTCGTCATTCGAGGGCAAGAGAGCAGCATGCGGAGGTGCAAAATCATGACTCAAAATGTGTGAAGAATCCATATTGTGGGCTTCACAGCTGCTTTACCCTTCATTCCTCCCATCGAGGTGACAGAAGAGTAACAGTGACTGCGGGACATTGCACAGGCTTTACTTTACTGATACTTTTATGCCTAAATATATTGACAGGGCTGGACCAATCACAGGAGCCTGGTAGCCAATGTCTATTATTATTATTATTATTATTATTATTATTATTATTATTATTATTTATATAGCGCCAACATCTTACGCAGTGCTGTACAGAGTATATTGTCTTGTCAGTTAAAGGATACCTTAGCCCTTTTAAAAATTAAAAAACAGGGGAGCGGGCAAGTGTAGAAAGTTCTCCTCAAGCCCCCTCTGAACCTACTTTCGGGTTGGGTCGGTGCGCAGGCGCTGCCCGTTGACGTGGGGCCTTGATCGCGTGACCACGTCACAACTACGTACTGCGCATGCAGAGATCTCTCCTGGTTGCCCGATCAAGGATGTTAAGGGATTAATGTGTATTCTATTTCGCTCTAGCCTGTTTTTAGTACAAGCTCCTTTGTGGGTTTGCAGGAGGGGGGTCCTCTTTGGTCCCAGACAATACATATGTGTTGCGGATGCCATTTTAACTTCTGGATACGTCCAGCAAGAAACGTGTTTATCGGACAAGTGCGGACCTTCTCCTTTTCATGATTCAGGATGCGTTGCTGGGCAGCGTCTGCACAGTGCGCACTAACCCTCCCGGAAGTAGGTTCAGGGGGGGGGGGACTTTAGTCATTGGTGGGGGGGGGGGGGGGGCAGTGGGCATGAGAAGAGCCTCCTACTGTTTTTGAATTTTTATTTTTTTTTACAGGTCTAAGGTATCCTTTTAAAGTGGGCAGACAAATGACAGCGCTCAAGGCTGCACCTGAAATGAAGACCAAAAGAGGCATGCAGAGCCCCTCTGGGGCTAAATACATGCCTTGAATGCAAAACAAATGCAATTATGTACTAATTTATAATCTAAAAGATTTTGAATACAGCCTTGAGCGCTGTCATTTGTCTGCCTGCTTGATGAAATGTGTATACCATTTATGATTAGCAGCACAAGGAAAAATTATGTTTTTAATGTTAGATTAGTGTTAGGTCTTCCTAGTGAGGGTCAGTCATCGCCGTGGGGAAGTCCAATAGAGAATAATCTGTGCAGAAATGTATTTTCTGAAGCGAACACCCTCCTTTGTTATACCAGTTTGCGTACTAATTGTGTAATGTTGTCCAGTTTCTGGAGCTCTGCACATCCATGCAGATAAATCATTCGGGTACAGCCTCTGTATGAAATTGCTGCCATGGTTCCCCGCTGTATCCTTTAGGCTTCTTGCACTCGGACGTTACAGGCGCACGTTAGTGCAGCCTGTAACGCTCCCCCAACGCACAGCAATGTAACTGCAATGGGCTGTTCACAGTGCCCACGTTGCGTTACATTGTAACGCAGCAAAGTGCTGCGTGTTGTGCGTTCTCCGCGGCTAAGCCGCGTTAGACTGTTTGCACATGCTCAGTCATGTTGGGGAGGAGGGGAGAGCGGCCGGGCACATGGCTAATTAATATTCACTGCACTCAGTGACGTGCAGTGTTTACTTCCTGGAGCGGCCGCTCTGTGCGGCGATTGGCCGGGCGGGACCACATGATGCCGCATGCGTCCAAGAGTACGCATCACGGCATCACGGACGCCAGAGTGAGCTGCACAACACGGCTCACTCCGACGTCCACACCGAAGAGCACCAGGCGTTGCATTAGGGGTACGTTATGTGCCCTATAACGTCCCCTAAACGCTACGTCCTGGTGTGTCACTAGCCTTAAAGTGGACCTGAACTCTGCTTACAAAACTCCTGCAATCTCTAGTGTCTATTTCCTGCTTTCATGGAAGCAGACAAAGGGTTAACATCCTGTGTTTTCATATTAGCTATGTCTGCGAAGGACTGCCAGGTTCCTGAGCTGACACAGCTAAAAGATCAAATTACACTTGTGATTACTTGAAGATGAGGTGGAATTAGACTGGCTTTTCTCTCTTTATACATACAGGGTGTATTTCTCTCTGTTTTCCTGGTGTCCTGTGCAAGAGTTCAGGTCCACTTTTTAAAACTCCTCCATTGAGGGGTTAAAATGGGCGTTTGCATGTGTCTTGTGTCAGAATGGACATTTATTAAATGTCCTATTTGCACTAATTGGTGCACAAATAGGACGTTTATAAACCTCCATTATGCCTTAAGTGGTTAACCAATTCAATCAATGATTTCCTTGCGAATTGATTAAACCATTTTTTAGCAGCATCTGATTTTCTTAGTGTTCTCGATTTTCCATAACTGAGTGAATGCTATTAATTATCTGCCAGGAAAATGACCAGATCTGCGGAAGATGATCTGATAATGTGTGTAGCTGGGAACCAGAGATGGGATTGCAGTGTTTTTCCGGTCTGGATAGGTCCCGGAGCTGCAGAACGATTGACGTAGGAGGTGATATCGCCACACAATAAATGTCATGTGATGGAGTGATGAACCCATGGCCTCTCCTGCAGAACAGCCTCTATAAGCTGAGGCCTCTTTCGTTATCAGCAATCTGCCTGTTCCCGCCTCACGTTGATTGGCACGATTGTAGGCTTTGTGTATCTGACATCCGTGATTGTTCTGCATTGTCCCCCCGGCGTTCTGCCAGAATCTCTTCTCCTGCAGATGAACCTGTCCTCTTCAGGCCACTATTCCTTGTCGCACATGTCTGGCTGTGCAGGGAATTCATTAAACCTCGCACCATTCAGCTGCGTTTATAGATCGCTGATAACCGCTGTCATTTTGTTCACCAAGTTCAAAGCCTCCTATTCAATACATCATCATGAATCGCACAAAGCGGAGATTGTCAGGGATAGAAAGAGATCCCGGGTGGGAGAGCAACATGCTGGCCTTTTTTATCTTTATTTGTGAAAAGGATAAAAATAACTTTAAATTTTCATAAAAAAAGACACTGCATATTGCGTTGATACTTGAGGTTGGTTGGTTCACACTAGGTATGTAGCCAGACCGTTTCCTGGATCCGGAGTTCAGCAAATAGACAGACATATCATCTGCTGTCCTTCACTGTACTCTGCGGTCTGCTCCCTCCTCTGCCCTCTGCCGCCTGCTCTGTCTGCCCTCTGCCGCCTGCTCTGTCTGCCCTCTGCCGCCTGCTCTGTCTGCCCTCTGCCGCCTGCTCTGTCTGCCCTCTGCCGCCTGCTCTGTCTGCCCTCTGCCGCCTGCTCTGTCTGCCCTCTGCCGCTTGCTCTGTCTGCCGTCTGCCGCCTGCGTTGTCTGCTCTCTGCCGCCTGCTCTGTCTGCCCTCTGCCACCTGCTCTGTCTGCCCTCTGCCGCCTGCTCTGTCTGCCCTCTGCCGCCTGCTCTGTCTGCCCTCTGCCGCCTGCTCTCTGCCCTCTGCCGCCTGCTTTGTCTGCCCTCTGCCGCCTGCTCTGCCTGCCATTTGCCCTCTGCCGCCTGCTCTGCCTGCCATTTGCCCTCTACCGCCTGCTCTGCCTGCCATTTGCCCTCTGCCGCCTGCTCTGCCTGCCATTTGCCCTCTGCCGCCTGCTCTGTCTGCCATTTGCCATCTGCCGCCTGCTCTGTCTGCCCTCTGCCATCTGCTCTGTCTGCCGTCTGCTCTCTCTGCCCTCTGTCGCCCGCTCTGCCTGCACTCTGCTGCCCACTCTTTCTCTTGCGGATCTGGGAGTCTCAACTAACCGGCATGCCTAAGGGGGATAATGGTGGCAGAACTTTGGCAATTTGTAGGGCAGAAATAAATAATCCATCTCCTCATGGGAGATTCTCAGTATTTCTTTGAATGGCAGTTTACCTGCAAAAATAGTAAGATACCAGCCAGCCTCCCTACATGTCTGCACACTATTTTGTCAGACTTAACTGCCATTCAAGAAATGCTTTTGAAAACTAAGAAAACCCTGAGAATCCCTCATGAAGAGATGGACTAATCCAAAAATCTATTAACCCTTCGCACTCTTGCATGGCCCTGTAACATGCAGAGTTAGGACACCTATGTTTACCTGGGTACTTCTGCGCAGTACAGGTGACTAAGCATAAGAATGCATTCTTCTGTGAACTAAAACCCCGGCTTTTAGCTGTAGGGATAACAGTAGTGCCTGGATGAGTGAATCTGTGAATGCATTTGTTTGAACATTTGCATGCGAGAGTGCGAAGGGTTAATAGATTTTTGCTGTTTTCTGTCCACACCCCCTTCAGCACCTCCCTTTTCCTTAAAGTGAACCTCCGGACTAAAAATCGACTGAGCAGCACTGAAAAGGCCTGGTGTTTCTTTAACAGTTTCACAGCATCAGAACTTTGTTTCTCTTATCCAAGCCTCATTTTTAGCTGCACAGAAGAAAACTGCCCGGGCTTTTTTCTCCTGATGCTGTGCAAAGCATGATGGGATTTCTGATGTTGTTCCTCTCGTTCTGCCGTTTTGGTGCAAATTTTTTTTTTTACATTTTGAATATGACATTTGAAGCCTAGCGTGTGCAGCTGGGAGGGGTTATCAGGACACAGGACAGTTGGAACTGTGTCTCCTGCTCCTTGTCACCTCCTTTCAACCAAAAAGATGATTGCCCCCATGACAAAGATGGCAGCCCCCATGAATCACAAACATTTGCCTGTTCTTTTAAAACAGGGTGGGTAAAAATTATATGACCCATCTATTCTAATTAACATAACTAATGTAACTTAATGACAGTATGTTTGTTTAGGCTGAAGTTCCCCTTTAATAACTTATTTAATGTCCTAACTAGAGGTGATGTGCCTGGGTATATGTGTTTTTTTTTTTTCTTGTTACTGACCCCTAGGACTAGTCCAAAACCTGTCGGTTCTGACAGATTTTAACTGCTTACTTTTTTCGCTGGAGTGGTCCTTTTTAAGTGCTTCAGAAAACTGTGTGTGGAAAATCTCAGAGAAGCACTTTTGTATAGATAACTGATGTTTCTTAACTCTTCCTGTACTGGAAAACAATACGAGACTCTTTTCTTGGCTACAAATGTTCTATTTCATTATCTCATAAGTTTTTTTTTTTTTTTTTTTTTTTTTTTTTTTTTTTATTCTCACTTCAGGTTTGCTTTAAGATACTGAAAAAAACGTGCTGGAAATGATTTCATTGTATCAGCGCTAAACCCGTCCACACAGAAGCCGTGTCTAGCGTCTATCATTTAGCAAGGAATAATGAGGATGAGGATGAGGCTGATGGCAGAGAATGGCAGCCCCCCTGGGCCACGGCGGGATTAATGTGAGCCGTGTGGATATAGCCTTTATTACAGCGGAAGGACAGACATGCCCGCTGTGCCTGCTCTGCTATTTCTGTCTCAGTCTTATTAGGTGAGTCTGGCCCGTGTGAGTGATTCTCTGCCAGTTCCATCCAGCAGGTCCTGTGTGCAGATCTGTGGCTGCATTCCTGCCAGGACCAGCAGCTGTCACCACAATGTGACTGAGTCACTGCTTCCTGGCCCATCTCTCTGTGTGTGTCACCCCTCACTCACAGGCCTGGGACACACGGAGGCCACATGACCCAGAATTCCCAGGATTCTCTGCCGTTGAGCCAGAGGGTCTCCCCGAGAGTTTGCTGCGCTCACTTAGTTGGGCAAACGCCCATTTTATTAAAGTGCAACTCCGCTTTCATGGAAACGTTTTCAGCAAACTTCCACTAAAAGTTGCTGCATAGTTTTCTCAGTGTTCCACAAGATTTTTTTTTTCTTTAACCACTTCACCCCAAAGCGGTTTTTACCCTAACGGACGAGCGATTTTTCACCTTTCAGTGCTCATCCCTTTCATTTGCCAATAGCTTAATTACTACGAATCACAATGAAATAATCTATATCTTCAGGGGCGTAGCAATAGGGGGTGCAAAGGTAGCAACCGCATCGGGGCCCTTGGGCCAGAGGGGCCCTGCCTCAACTACAGTATTACCTTTTTTATTGGTCCTGTGCTCATAATAATCACTTCTACAGATACTATTCTGTAGAACTAACTCTTACTCAGAGGTACACACCTAGCCGCTCACTCCACTCTTCCAATGAACTTCGCCTAACCGCCCCCCGCATCACCTAGTCCCATGCACGCCTCCAGGACTTCTCAAGAGCTGCTCCAACACTATGGAACTCCCTACCTCCACCCATTAGGGCAGCCCCCTCCTTCAACATCTTCAAGAAAGCCCTCAAAACTCACCTTTTCACTCTGGCCTACCACCCCTCACAAGTGCTCTAAACCTACAGCTGAACTCTGGTCCCCTACCATTCGTGTCCTTACCTCTCCCTCTAGATTGTAAGCCTTTGGGCAGGGTCCTCCTCCTTTTGTGTCCTACCTGATCATGCACCTCCATTACTGTGCACCCATCCTATGCATCTGAGTGAACCTAACTTGCCTAACTCCATGCTCCATCCAGTGACTGACTAAGCATTACCTTGTACTCATACTGTGCTGCGTGGTCTGGTTTTCTTGTATTCCTGTATTGTCATATTGCTGTATGTCACCCCTAAATATTGTCTGTAACCTAAACTAATGTCCAGCACTGCATAATATGTTGGCGCTTTATAAATACAATAAATAAATAAATAAATAAAATACTATTAATAGTGATAATCACTAACACACTGCTCCCCATCCCCTTCTTGCACCTCTGACACTGTAGTTGCCAATGGCAGGTTTTGGTGCGCCGTATCAATTGTTGTGTATAGAGTGTTTGGGGGGCCCCAATGTAAAACTTGCATCGGGGCCCACAGCTCCTTAGCTACGCCACTGTATATCTTGTTTTTTTCACCACCAATTGGGCTTTTTGGGGTTGATATTTGTTTTTAGTAATTACTTTTATTTTCTACATTTTTTAAAGGGAAAAACAAGGAAAAAATACTTTCTCCAATTTCATCCCCTATAGTTTTAATATAAACACTTCTACTGTACATAAAACCCACACATTTTATCTGCCTATTTGTCCTGGTTATCACATTTTAATTATGTCCCTAGTACACAGTATGGTGACAATATAGTATTTGGAAATAAAGGTGTATTTTTTTTTTCTATGGTGTTTCTTTTTTTCCCCCTTTACTAATCTCACGTGCACGGGAACACACGTGCACGCGCGGGAGCACGCACATGCCCAGCGGCAGCAGCACTGTTTGACTTATAAAAATGTCCTGGAGCCGTTAAGAGGCTCTAGCACCTAGGTTCTCAACGTGTGGTACGCGTACCCCAGGGGGTACTTCTGATGGTTCCAGGGGGTACTCGGGCTTGATATACTTAACCAAGAATAACAAATTTTGAGTTTTAGAAAATGATAAATCTTATTTAAACAACACTAAAATAGTGTTTTAACTAATTAAAAGCAATAGTAAATGCTTGGAAATTGTTTAGAAACAATTATCATGTATTACAATTAAGTATATATTTGCCGAGGGGTACTTGTAGTAATGTTTACTATGCTAGGGGGTACTTGGTGAGTACAGGGTTTTAAAAGAGGTACATACCAATAAAATGTTGAGAAACACTGCTCTAGCAGGACGTTTTTATAAGTCTGGTTGTCATTAAGTGGTTAAAAGAGAAACTGTGACCAAGAATTGAACTTCATCCCAATCAGTAGCTGATGCCCTCTTTCCCAGGAGAAATATTTTCCTTTTCTCAAACGGATCATCAGGGGGATCTGTATGGCTGATATTGTGGTGAAACCCCTCCCACAGTGAGATGTGACATCACACTGTGGGAGCCTTGTTGCATTGTGGGAAATAACAGCTGTTTCCAACTGCCAAAAAAGCAAGCACCATCTCCTTCCAGTGACTTTACCTGCCAGCAGTAAAAATGTCACCATGTGATAATGTTATGTGAATCAGGGAGAGGAAAGATTTTACAATGGGCACTGACTAAATCATTTATACATAATTACTGTAAAAATTAAGCACTTTTGTTCATTAAGTTATTTTCACTGGAGTGCCTCTTTAAATTAGTTATTATTAAAGGACCACTATCGAGAAAAATTATTAAATTTAAAATTCATCAAAACACATGAATAACAAGTACATTTTCTTCCAGAGTGAAATATGCTATAAATTTTAATTTCTCCTAAGTTGCAGTTACAGTAGGTAGTAGAAATCTGACAGCACATCTTTTGGACTAGCCCATCTCCCCATGGGGGATTCAAAGTTTTTTTTTTTTTAATTTTCAAAAGCACTTAGTGAACGGCATTTACAGTGGGATGCGAAAGTTTGGGAAACCTTGTTAATCGTCATGATTTTCCTGTATAAATCATTGGTTGTTACGATAAAAAAAAAAAAGTCATTTAAATATATCAATATATCATATAGGAGACACACACAGTGATATTTGAGTGAAATTAAGTTTATTGGATTTACAGAAAGTGCGCAATAATTGTTTAAATACAATTAGGCAGGTGCATAACTGTGGGCACTGTTGTCATTTTATTAATTCCAAAACCTTTAGTACTAATTATTGGAATTCAAATTGGTTTGGTAACTCAGTGACCCCTGACCTACATACACAGGTGAATCCAATTATGAGAAAGAGTATTTAAGGGGGTCAATTGTAAGTTTCCCTCCTTTTCATTTTCTCTGAAGAATAGCAACATGGGGTCTCAAAACAACTCTCAAATTACCTGAAGACAAAGATTTTTCACCATCATGGTTTAGGGGAAGGATACAGAAAGCTGTCTCAGAGATTTCAGCTGTCTGTTTCCACAGTTAGGAATATATTGAGGAAATGGAAGGCCACAGGCTCAGTTCAAGTTAAGGCTCGAAGTGGCAGATCAAGAAAAATCTCGGATAGACAGAAGCGACGAATGGTGAGAACAGTCAGTCAACCCACAGACCAGCACCAAAGACCTACAACATCATCTTGCTGCAGATTGAGTCACTGTGCATCGTTCAACCATTCAGCACACTTTACACAAGGAGATGCTGTATGCAGAGGAAGCCTTTTCTCCGCCCACAGCACAAACAGAGCCCCTTGAGGTGTGCTAAAGCACATTTGGACAAGCCAGCTTCATGGAGTGCTATGCATATGGCCCTGTTGGCACACTCTACCATAGGATCATATGAATGCTGTTTTGTGCAATGAGATGGGGCGGAGCATCGCACGGCAAACTTCAATGGCCAGGTGTAAAACCTCTCTCTGCGCTTGGGCATCTGCTGCTGCTTGGTCTTGCACCATGTTGCTGATTGAGGGGCGGAGCATTGAATGAAAAGCTGCAGAATAGGACTGGTGTAGAGGCTCCTGATCAGGTGCTATAAAATTGATGTATGTGACATGTGGATGGTCAGGCAGCTTCTGCACACAGCCAGCTCTGCCGCTGAGCACCGCAGGGATCCAGGGGAACATCTGTGCCCAGAATGAGGCTTTATTGTTATCTGGCCTAAACGAAACAGTATCCATAGCTGTTAATGCCAGCGCTGTACAGCTTTCTAAATATAACTCCCATACCATCCACTCTTGGCGCTGCCAAAAACGTGAATTAGCTGATTTCCTAAACCGGGGCCGACTGGCAGCCAGCGCTGGCAGACAACCACAGAACAAGTCTATATAGCACAGGGTTTAATGTATTCCTCATACTGAAGGCATTTGTAGATTTGACGAGACAGGTTGCCTCCTCGCATGCTTGCAGCTGCGTAGTGCCTGATTTGGCACTAGCTGGAATGTCAGTGTAACTTGGGACACCCCCCCCCCCCCCCCCCCCAAGTAGGTGGACCCCAGATTATAGGATTAGCCATACTATGCCAGGTAAAAGAACACATACCGTATATAAGTAGATAAATACTTGATCTACTTACATAACACATGTATTGTACTGTCCACGTTTCAAATTCAGTGAGTTTTATATAGTAAATGAAGAGAATTCTGTTCCTGGTGGGGGCCATGTCTTTTGCCCACAGTTAAGGCTAAATCCTGATGTCATTTCTGCCCTTTACTTTTTCTTTTCTCCTCCAATCGCTGAGTCACCTCAGCCTTGCTTGTAAGCACAAGTGAGCAGAGGATCGTGTTTCAGATAAGCAGCTAGGCAGGGAAATAAATGGAAGAGGAGGAATATATTATAGATAAAAATAACCCCCAGCATGCAACTGTTTGGCACTGAATACTAAAGGGCCAGTGCTCCTTAAGTATGTGATAACTCCAAATCATAACAGCAGAAAAAGTTTTGAATGCAGGATTAGCATCTTTATCACTTAATACACTCAGACCAGTTGCTGTTGAAATTTGATTTTTATGGTGACACTCCTGCTTTAAGTTGCTACAACTTGGTGGGGGAATGGTATTTAACGCCACCTGGATTTTCAGCGGCAGCAGGGCCCAACTGACCGGAGGGTGTAACAATCCATATGGGGAAGGGGGGAGATCTGTGCTTGTGGGAGGAATGGGGCATATCTCATGTCTGTGTAATCTGGAGCAGTTTGTTTTTATTCTGCTCTGTAAATGTTATCGGCCTGCCTCATTGCACACAGTACGCGGTATTGTCAGACGGGACCCCGCCGGTATTGGCGTAGTGCGGAGCTGAAACAATGGGGCGTTCTGCAGGCTGACATTTCAGCTGGGGATCTCCTGCCATGCGCTGGCCTTTAGTGCGGGAGAGCACCGAGGCTTTAATAAATAAATATGGTGTTTGATAATGAGTGATGTCTGCAGGCATTGTTATGCCTACAAAGCTGGGATGGGAGAAGGCCCAGTGGGCTGTAATGTTATACGGCCACTTCCAGTCTGTGGGCTTTCTCTATAGAATAGCGGACTGTGTGGCCAACAAAGGGCCATGCACAGAAGGGATAGAATAGCGGACTGTGCGGCCAACAAAGTGCCAGGCACACAAGCCATACAATAGCAAAGTGTGCGTCCTACAAAGGGCCAGGCACACAAGCCATAGAATAGCGGACTGTGCGTCCAACAAAGGGCCAGGCACAGAAGCCATAGAATAGCGGACTGTGCATCCAACAAAGGGCCAGGCACAGAAGCCATAGAATAGCGGACTGTGCGTCCAACAAAGGGCCAGGCACAGAAGCCATAGAATAGCGGACTGTGCGTCCAACAAAGGGCCAGGCACAGAAGCCATAGATCAGCGGACTGTGCATCCATCAAAGGGCCAGGCAAAGAAGCCATAGAATAGCGGACTGTGCGTCCAACAAAGGGCTAGGCACAGAAGCCATAGAATAGCGGACTGTGCGTCCAACAAAGGGCTAGGCACAGAAGCCATAGAATAGCGGACTGTGCATCCAACAAAGGGCCAGGCACAGAAGCCATAGATCAGTGGACTGTGCATCCAACAAAGGGCCAGGCACAGAAGCCATAGAATAGTGGACTGTGCGTCCAACAAAGGGCCAGGCACAGAAGCCATAGAATAGCGGACTGTGCGGCCAACAAAGAGCCATGCACAGAAGGGATAGCATAGCGGACTGTGCGGCCAACAAAGGGCCAGGCACACAAGTCGTAGAATAGCGGACTGTGCGGCCAACAAAGGGCCAGGCACACAAGCCGTAGAATAGCGGACTGTGCGGCCAACAAAGGGCCAGGCACAGAAGCCATAGGGTAGCGGACTGTGCATCCAACAAAGGGCCAGGCACTGTGCATCCAACAAAGGACCAGGCACAGGAGCCGTAGAATAGCGGACTGTGCGGCCAACAAAGGGCCAGGCGCACAAGCCGTAGAATAGCGGACTGTGCGGCCAACAAAGGGCCAGGCACAGGACTGAAAGTGCCATTACCACTTCTATTACAAACGTACAGCACAAACCACTTGTGTATGGAAGGGCGTCTTACAACTCAAGACGTATGTGTGTAGAAAGTGAGTGGGCAGGTGCGGGGGGATTTATTATGGGGGAGGGACACAACCGAGCGTTGTTACAGAAGTGTGTGATTACAGGACGGCTCCTCATTGGACCAGGTTATCCCAGTAGGCATGATATTTGTGATGTAAATCCGTTTTTAAAAGTATAAAGGTGCATTCACACATCCATTTTCGATTGGACAATTTTGCCACTTCCATGTAGTTAAAGAGCTTACCTACACAAACTGTTCATAGTACTCACAATCTATTGGCCCTAATGCTACACGGAGGTACTAAAATTGGCTAGTGATTGGCCAATCAAGATTGGATTTGTGTACCAGGCTTGAAGTGCGCACAAATGATACAATATTGTAAACACATAATAAATAGCCTAGGCTGAGCCTCACTGGGAGGGCGGGGCTTTATACCAATTTACTGAAATATATCGATATAGGAAGTGTTTGTGATGCTGAAACCAGAATTAAAGTGGACCTGAACTCTTGGACAGGACGGAAGGGAAAACTGAGAGAAATGCACCCTGTATGTATTTAGAGAGTTTAGCCTCTCTATCCCCCCCCCCCCTTATCTGTGACTAATTGCAAGTTGTAATTTGATCCATCAGCTGTGTCAGCTGACTGCCACAGCAGAGAGGTTAATTTGAAAGCACAGGATGTTAACAATAGGCCTGCTTCCATGAAAGCATGAAGTAGATACAAATTCTGCAATAAATATGCAGTGTATCAGCTGCAACAAAATAAATGTTTTTCTTTAAAAGGTATTGTGCTGTTGTGTATCCCATTAGAGTTCTGAGTTCAGGTCCACCTTAACATAAAGTGAGTATTCTGAATAATTTCTTGCATTCTACTAAATGTCTTTACAGTTCCTCTTTAATACTATAGCGTTTATTTCTTTGCACTACATGATAATTTCCATTCGCCCCCCCATCCTCCACTTAATAAAAGGGGAAAATTTGAAATACTGATGTCAGAACAACCACAGGTATGTTATTATCCCTGTAAGAATAACTCCTGTGTTGGGCGGAGATTTGTCTTGTCATCCGTATGTATTTGGCGTGTTCGGAGGTCTTGTGGCCGGGCAGAGCAGGAGCAGCTGCTGGGGTAGGCTGTAATAATAATTCTCTCTATAGCTCAGTAATTACACTTCTTCTCACACAACCTCCAGCCCTGTACATCTCCAGCTGGCCACCTTAACAAATCACTCCAGATAGAAAACCCCCGATGGGAATGTTTTCCTGCTGTGCCGTGAAATCGCACAGCGTTCACTTTGTACATCCACCTGTGTGGGGAGGAGTGCAGCTTTCAAAGCGTGTCTGTAGACTGGAACGGTGATTAATTCAGGTGACTGTTTTAGGTCTGGGGCCATTAGAGCACTTCTTTTAGGAATCTCCAGTGTTTCAAAATATGCTTTGCTACTGTAAGCCTATGGCGGGGATTCCACAGGAGCGATTGTGATTTTTTTTTTTTTTTTTTTTTAAATCACAATCACGATTTTTGGCGTGATTTCATTCAGGGAATGCAGGGCTCAATATTGCATTCCAGATGACTCCCTTAATCCCTTTCCTCCCCCCCCCCCCCCCCCTTTTCAGTATAGGTAGCCAGCACACCGCAGCAGCCATCAGTGTCACTCATTTCTCCACTCATCTCCAGTGCAGGAGTTTCCTTTTCCTCTTTGTCTCCAATGCTGTCCAGGCCAATAGCCGTCCGCCACAATGCAAAAGTGCAGAGAGCAAGGTGGCTGCTGCACAGTCGGTTAGCAGCAGAGTACCGCGGTCAGGTGCTGGCCTGATCTCTCTGCATTGCTGCATTTGCAAGCTTGCAAATGCTACACAAGTTTAGCCAGCAGGTTTGGTGCCCTTGCTGCTGTGGTGCCCTAGGCCATGGCCTAGGGGGCCTTGACCTAAATCCGGCTCTGTGTGTGGGGAGACCATCACAGTTTGCTCTGCTGCATCTGCTGTCTCCTAATGATCCGGGGACATATGAGCTTCAGTGATTAGTGCCACTTTGCCAGGGTTGTAGAAACAGAAAAGTTTTTCCTGCACAGACAGCACACATTCACGGGCATTTCAGAACTCCAGCTGTCAGACCGTATGGCTGGTCAGCCGCCATCCATTCTCCTCTCCCTCCTGAACTAGTAAGCTGGTAAAGAGGTAAGATTTTTTTTTTCCCCCTCCTAGGGGAATTTAGGCAGCATCCTCTATATTAACCCCTTTCTTGCTCATTTTACAGGTAGAATATCGTGCCATGGTATCCATTAGTAAAAGAATCAGTAACTGGATATTAGTAGTATATTGGAAAAGGGCTAGGGCTATACAGTAATGTTGTGAAATTAAGTCTGGCATTGATTATTCTTCCTGCCTTGGGTGTCACATGGTCAGTTGAACTGACCCGCCCACCAGCTGCTTCCTGTGAGGAGAGGATGAGGGCTGCTGAAGTGCAGTTTCACAAACATTTTTCCCCCTGACACAGATCTTCTTTCCACTTGTTGGCTTCCATACGCGTAGTGTTGGGCACCTGACAGCTGCATAGGTTTATATTGCAGTGGTGCTCTCAACTATGCATTCCCTTTCTGTTGACATTTCATAGATCTTCCAATGAAATGATAGATATTCTCCAATCTTTTTTTTTTTTAAACCCATTTCTACTGCGGTTGTTTGTCTCCGGGGCGGCCCTGTACACTGGCCTAGTCGTGCATGTGTGGCTGGGCTGCGCACACGCCCCTTTCGCACTACCGTGACCGGGAGTTTTTCTTTTCTTCACCGAGTGTGACAGGCGTCACACCTGGAAATGGAATTATTTGTGGTACACACAGCATGGCAAATCGAGCAGTTTATAGGCAGCTGTTATGCATACTGATAAAAACAGAAAGGTGTATATACAAACCAAAAATCCGCTATGCTTTGAGGCAAGAGTGACGGGAGGGGGAGGCAAGTGGGCACTGCATGGGAGGGAGCAAGAGTTCAGGTGAAGGACAGCTTGAGGGAAGAAGGTGTTCCCATACCTCCCAACTTTTTGAGATTAGAAAAAGGGACACTTAAGCCACACCCCTGCCACACCCCTAATCACGCCCCATCACATCCCTAGTCACGCATACCATAAAGATTTCATAAGAAAAATATGTTGTTTTATAATTCAATCCTCACTGGTCTCTTCTATCCTGGTTCATTTTCCTTCATAATAACATTTTAAAATTAGTAATATATCAATTTAAAGGATGGGAATAAATTTTTGAGTCAATAAAATGCATTTTTAGTATAGAATAAATATATATTTACATACAAAGAGGGACAAAGTCCTGAAAGAGGGACAAATAAGGAGGAAAGGGGGACGGCTCCCAAAGAGGGACTGTCCCTCCGAAAGAGGGACAGTTGGGAGCTATGGGTGTTCCTGTGCCTGGTGGTTCTGGTGCAGAAACGAAGGCCTAAGGGAAGCTTATAGAGGCTCCCTGCACACTGCAAATCCGTTTTCCAAATCCGTTTCCGATTCCGATTCCGTTTCCGATTTTCCTTGAATACATTCAACAGAAAAACGGATCAAAAAACGCAGCATGCAGTTAAGATTAAAAATCTGAATCGGATGTAAAAACAGATTAAAAATCTGAATCTGAATCTGATTTGCTTGCAGTGTGCAAGAGGCCTAAAGCGGTGCCAGCCAGGTTGTGAGGGGTCATTCACTATCTTATTTGCCCTGGACCACAGTCTGGAGGTGTACGAGAGGGCCAGTGGTCGTAAGGGTGACTCTGATTCTCTCCGCAGAGTTGATAACTCTGAAGTTTGAGCCTGTCCCTTGCTGTAGCACCAGCATACCACGCGATAATCGAGGAGCAGAGGATCAGAGGTGATCAGGACAGAGGTGTGCATGGTTGGACCGTGCATGCGCAACTCGGCCAGTGTACAGGGCCGTCCACATGGGGGATCAGAGCGGCCCGGGTAGACGGTGAGGGACCGAGCGATCTCAAGGGGGCATGAGGAATACAGCTATACGTTCTTCCTTCATCCTTACAAAATGTGTAAATTATAGAGCACTATATCAAAAACGTCTCATGAGATTGTGGTACACACCCTAAACATTAGCATTCATTGCAGACTCTCATTCCGACAGATGCTGGAGAAACCATTTGGGTATTGGCTCGATCCTATATTATAAAAATATGATTTTATTTTGCCCTTAGTTACAGAATTAATCCCCCAATCAGTTTTTGATCTGGGAATTATTGGTGGCATCTTGCATACGTCTAATATTTAATGCCTACTTTAAGGTATACCCGAGTGAAAGTTCGGGTACAAAATGAGATACTTACCTAAAGAGAGGGAAGACTCAGGATCCTATTGAGGCCTCCCTCAGTGGTCTGCTGTCCCCCGTTGCTGAGTGTCACCCCCTCAGAAGATAAGCAACAAAGCATTGTTGTTAATCGCATTGGGGCCGCGCAGGTCCTCTACCATCAGCGTGGCCGCACCCACGCATGTACTGGGCATGCATGGCTGTGCTCGTAATAGGAGAGGAGCGCGGCCTCTATGTGGAGGGGGCAACAATGAATGAAGCCTCAATAGGATCCTGAGGCTTCCTTCTCGTTAGTCAAATACCTCTTTTTGAACCTGAGCTTTGGTTTGGGTTCCCTTTAAAGTGGCCCATACATCTCTCGATCTTTTACCAGATCTACATCGAATATGATCAGAGAGGGATCTATATGGCTTCCACCTGCCACCCCACCGCCTGTGCCCCCTTCCCCCTTGACCTGTGGTAAGGCTGGCATGTCTCCTCTCCTCCTCCTGTGCCCGCGATGTGGTTTTGAATTGCCAACACAAGTGCCTGTGCCACAGGACACCGGCCGCTGAATGTACTGGCACCACAATATGCCGTGGTGGCAGTTGTAAGATATGCGGGACACCGGAGCAGACGAGAAGTTGCACCAGCTTGCGACTCTCGCCATGGGCCCATGGGTACGCATACGGGGGGGGGGGGGGGGGGGGAGGGGAGACCAGCCAGGGGGTCTGTCCTGATATCGAACGCTGCTACCACCAGGTCCGTGATCGAGCTGCTGTGACTGTGATTTTCCATTATTTATACAGTTATTTTTTTATTGTATTTATAAAGCGCCAACATATTAAGCTGCGCTGTCATTTTAGACCGATTTCAGGTGAAACCGATCGGAACAATGGATCAGGTCGCTATGCTGTGGTATCAATATCTGCCAGATTTGAGCATTATGATCAAATCTGCTGTATATATGTGCCCAAAACTGACTAATGTATGGCTACCCTTAGGGCCTGTACATACTGGCTGTGTTGTGCTGCAATTTTGGAATCGCATGCAAATTTTTTTTTTTCTTTCTCCAATCGTGCTTGGTTTGTTTTCAAAACATTTTTATTCAGTGGTATAGAAAAGAAAGCAAACTGTACACAGTGGTGCGATTTTTAGAAAATTGCAATGCCTGCAGTGCTTTTTGAGCGCTCGCATTTGTGAACTGCATGCGTTTTCCGCATGTGGATTCGCGTAGCCAATACAAGTGGATGGCCCTGTTTCCACTTGTCAGTAATCCTGAGCATTTTTCTGTGCGGGAGAAATCTGCACGGAAGAGCCCTCAGAATTTGCACACCGCTATGCGAATCGCCGCTAATGTATTTAATAGGGAAATCGCATGCGGTTTTTGCATGTGTATTTCACCACGATTTCGCATAAAAACTAATGTTAAATCACACAGGCAGTGACCTGGTTAAAATCGCATAAATACCAACCTATGCGAAATCGCGGTAAAATATGCATGCGGAATCACACCTGCATGCGATTTCGTCAGCAGGGAATTAGCGGCGATTCCGCACCGCACATGTGGAAATGGACCCTCATGCATTTTTAGGTAAACAATAAGAAACCAGAAAAAGATGGCCTCAGCAAAATCGTAAACACACAAAAGTCACAAGTAGAATTTTGATTAAATAAATGCACTACGATTGCGATTAGCGATATTCAGTCTGTACAGGCCTTTACGCTTGCGCCTAGGCAAAATATAATAGGATTGGGTCATTCTGCCCTTATTAATTCGTATGATGTATGATTTTAGGATAGAAGTCCCCCCTCCGCTCTATGTTGTATTTCAGATTCGTGCAGCAGTGTCGGGGTTAATCTCCGTACCTCACATGTCTGAGAGATCTCTCCAGAAGTTTTCTAATTAGCATTGATGTATATGAATTACCATCCTCCCGTCTTTACCTGACAACCTGTTCCCCGCCCCCCTCCACGATTTTTAAATGACGCCTCTCCCTCTGATCTGTATTTTCCTTCCTCCTCTGCTTTGCATGCGCCCGCCTGGAGCGGCAGGAGTTAATGATGTGACATTGCGCCTCTCCCTGGGGTCTGTTGCCTCCTCCATTCAGTCCTCCTAGGGACTATCCCCCATTTTTCTTCCCTTCTTCATTCCCTTCCCCCCGGCTCTCTGTTCCATTAGCGGAGTCCTTCCATCCATCTCATCTATTATTCATTCCATGTTGTGGTAGGAAAGCAGCAGGCGTGTTACGGCGGTGCAGTCCTCTCTCTCCGATCGCTTCCAGGTTACCACGCTGATATATTCCACCGCCGACCTCGCCAGTATCCTCCGTGGCTTCTGGATTGGGAGGCGCTGGGTCTGCCCGGGCTTCTAATGCTCTCCCATTACCATTGTAAAACACAATTGAAGTGCACGTAAAGGATAACTGTAGTGAGAGGGATATGGAAGCTGCCATATTTATTTCCTGTTAAACAATACCAGTTGCCTGGCTGTCCTGCTGATCTATTTTGCTGCAGCAGTGTCTGAATCACACCAGAAACAAGCATGCAGCTAATCTTGTCTGATCTGACAATAATATCAGATACACCTGATCTGCTGCATGCTTGTTCAGGGGCTATGGCTAAAAGTAGCTATACACCAGGTGATGAAGAGCAGATCCGACCAAGAGACAAATCTCTCTCTGATCGAATCTGATTAGAGAGAGATCGGTCAGCTGCCCATACACCACAGGCCGATTTCCAATCTGTTTCAGCACAAAATCTCTTGGGAATCAAACATGTTGGCCAGGGGTGTAGCAATAGCCATAGCAGCCATAGACCCTGCTGTGGGGCCCTGGAGCAGAGGGGGCCCAGGTGGTACTTAATGTATTCACTATTAACTTTCTTATGTTTCTCCACCCTCTGACTTTGTCTAAGTGCCCAGGAACTATGTGCTGTATTGATTGCATGAGAATGTAAATGCTCCAAATAAATCCTATCCATAGGGTATGGGCAGGTGTCATTGCTTAAAGAGAAACCGTAGCCAAGAATTGAACTTTATCCCAGTCAGTAGCGGATACCCCCTTTCCCATGAAAAATCTATTCCTTTTCACAAACAGACCATCAGGGGGCGCTGTATGGCTGATATTGTGGTGAAACCCCTCCCACAGTGTGATGTCAAGCTCTGAGGTCCGGACATCACACTGTGGGAGCCTTGTTGCATTGTGGGAAATAACAGCTGTTTACATGTGTTTCCAACTGCCAAAAAAAAGCAAGCAGCATATCCTTCCACTGACATCACCTGTCAGCAGTAAAAATGTCACCATGTGATAAATGTCAGAATGTAAATCAGGGAGAGAAAAGGTTTTACAATGGGCAAACACTGACTAAATCATTTATACATAATTATTGTGAAAATGAAGCACTTTTTTATTACCGGTACATTATTTTCACTGGAGTTCCTCCTTAAGACTGCCTACATCAGAGGGCCCCTTGAAAGTTTTGCTGTGGGGCCTATGATTTCTAGCTACGCCGCTGACGTCGGCCCAACATCTTACAGCATGTCCGATTTGATCCATGTGACCAATTTCAGCCTGAAAGACGAGCCGTGGCTGGCAGGGTACCCTTATCCTCCTGCATCCATACCGCCTGCCTGTTTCACAAGTGAGCAGGGTAGTTACAGGTAAATCATGTGACCTCCATGGGACGGTAGATTTGCTTCCTCCACCAGTGATTGTTTAGCGATTTTAATTCTGATTGGTCCTTTCAATTATAATTTTGTTACATTGTGCAGTAATGTAAAAACGCTAGGAAATTACTCTGTATAGTGATTCATGAGCGATTACACCAGCGTTTATATACTTTACATTGCAGAAACGCTAACTGCTAAAAATGCTGCATGTCCTGCGTTTACGATTTTGGTAATCGCATTCTCTCCAGTGGAATTTGGTCCATCCATTAACATTAGCTGAGCAATTAGGGAAATCGCTAGAGTTTTGAATCGCTCCCAAAATCGATCTAGTGGGTTTGAGCCCTAAAGAAGGCTTATTAGCTGAAAGCTTACTTTTAGTTTTCCTCTAAGTTGGCTAATAAATGGTAGCATCCTGATTTAAAGCTTTTTGCCTTAACTGATGGCTAACACGGTACAACACTTCATATTTCCTTAGACACCCATCCTGCTGTTTCAGGCGCTTCACACTCGTGGGACAGATCGGGCCGCAAGCCAGCCTCTGATTCCCTGGGATTAACCCTTTGTGTTCAGCGAGGCGTTTTACAATTCAGGAATGCGGACAAAAGCACAGCAGGAGGGGCGCCTGCTGCGGAATCGGTGGAAGGAAATGGAGGGAGGGATCAATAATTGAGATATTAGTGAGGTCAGGGCTCCTGGGAGATGAATGGACATTATTATCTGTCTGCCCCGCCCACGGTAAAGGAAGCTCTTGGCGTTTGAAGACTTGTTGACATCCTGAAATCTTTCATGTAACCGGCGGTGATAGCTGCTATTTCCACACGACTCTCTGATCAGATCCTGACGTGCAACGTTACGACGTGTACAATCGTTGCCTAAGCTGGGAACTTCGCTATTTCTGTAACATCAAACTCTGGTCAATGGGAAAGGATAGATTTTGTTTTTAATGAAACTCACAGGATGTGTTGAATAATATCGGTTACTGCTACTTATTTTAGGAAGTTCTGAATCAGGTTACGCCATTTACTCGCTTACTTTAAGAAATTTGGAGGGTATGCGTTCTCTATAGTAACTAATTCTTCTTCAGACTCATCCTGTGGCCAGAGGAAGATACTATGTTAAATACTTGCTCATTGAAACTTTTAAAGTTAGCCAATAAATGAGGTCACCCTGATGTAAGATTCTGCCTCAAAGGACACCTGAACGGATATGAGGCTGCCATATTTATTTCCTGTTAAACAATACCAGTTGCCTGGTAGTTCTGCTGATCTCTTTGGCTGCTGTAGTGTCTGAACCACACAACTGAAACAAGCATGCAGCTAATCCAGTCAGACTTTAGTCAGAAACATCTGATCTGCATGCTTGTTCAGGGTCTGTGGCTAAAAGAATTGGAGGCAAAGGATCAGCTGGACTGCCAGGCAATCTGCATTGTTTAAAAGGAAATTAATATATCTGCTTCCATATTCCACTCATGCCAGATGTGCTTTAGTGAAAAGGGGAAAAATCCCTATTCATGCAAAGTGAGAAGTAAAAAAAAAGATAAATCAAGAAATGATTTGCCATGTAATTTGTCCATATTTTTTGATACACAATCAACCTGCAGGTAGTCATCTTTACTACTGTCAGACAAGAAAAATAACTAGACTGCACCAACTGCCATTATCCATAACCACAACCCCTAACAATGCGATAGGTGTGAATGTATATATGTATACGAGGTTCGCAAACAGGAAACTGTCAGGACCATGGTTATGAGTTCACACTGTGGGAGGGGTTTCACCACAATATCATCCGTACAGATCACGCCTCCCCCCCCCCCCCCCCCCCCCCCACCCGATGATCTGTTCAAGAAACGGAAACTATTTCTGGTGGGAAACGGGGTGTCCACTACGGATTTGGGATGAATTTTAATTCTTGGTTACAGTTTGTCTTTAAGTGACACAATCCATAATGCACCCGTTTTCATACAATACGATCTGAAAAAACTGATCAAATTTATGATCGCTCTCTAAAAATTGTGCTGTTAATGAGCACCTTCAGCCTGTGTACAGCAGACTTGGCTTCCCGTAAATACTTAAGAATTCCCTGGATTTCTGCTGTGCACATGTGGTCATCTGTGGCGGCTGCAGAGTGGGATTCCTGAGGGCTTATGGGAAAATAGCGGCCTGTGCCAGGGTGACTAGGCCTGTGCCAGGGTGACTAGGCCTGTGACTGGGCCTGTGCCAGCGTGACTGGGCCTGTGCCAGCGTGACTAAAGTGATTCTCCGCGTTCAGTCATGATGGAAGCGAGGGAGAGGCTGGACTGCTCTCTCTCTCACACACAACAAAGTGCTTCCCTGTCTGTCACAAATCTAATAATCCGGCAAGATAACCTCAGCATGAGGGTAAATGGAGCACAGACTGAAGAATGCCGCCCATTCCCAGCAATACTTTCATATTGCAACACGTCTGTGAGGAAGTGAGGAGCCGTAATGGAAGATGGCTTGTGTATGGCGTTATTATGATGTCTGCAGGCTGGTGCTGGGGTGGTTATTGTAATTATTAGTAATTATTAGAAATTAGCGCTGGGCTGTCATCTCCGCTGTGTTGCTGCAGACCGTTATTTGTACGCCTACATAGTAAAACATTCCAGCAGCCAATATATACAAATACATAACGAGACGTGAGTAAGAGGCCATCCATCCCTCTCCTATGCCATCTCTCGTTTCTGGATCGCTCTGTCGTGTCTGTTCCTCACTATCACACTCTCTGGGATCCATTTATCAGGTCTGATGTACAAACTCTGGAGCAAAAGTTGAGCAGCTGCCCAGGGTGACCAATCAGCTTTCAGATGTTAGGATGAGACTAGCACTCCTTATGTGGTGAGCGATTGCCCCTTTCAGCTAGTCTTTGCAAACCGTTAAAGAGACACTTAAGCCAGAAAAAAAAAATGAGTTTTACTCACCTGGGGCTTCTACCAGCCCCCTGCAGCAGTCCTGTGCCCTCGCAGCCACTCACTAATCCTCTGGTCCTCCTCTGCCAGCTAGTTTCGTTTTTGCCGACAGGCCCCTCAGGACTGGCCACGCATAGCTTTTTCTGCATTCCCGACTGTAATTAGCGCTATTGTGGGACGCAACGCGTACGAAAATACGCGTTGCCACATTACGCACGCATAGATATGCGGCAACGCGTATTTTTGTACGCATTGCGGCCCGCAATAGCGCTAATTGCAGTCGGGAATGCGGAAAAAGCTACGCATGGCCAGTCCTGACGGGCCTGTCGGCAAAAACGAAACTAGCTGGCAGAGGGGGACCAGAGGATTAGTGAGTGGCTGCGAGGGCACATGACTGCTGTAGGGGGCTGGTAGAAGCCCCAGGTGAGTAAAACTCATTTTTTTTCCTGACTTAAGGTTCACTTTAAGGGAGCACTATATGAAAAAAAAAAAATTAAGCAGTTAAAACCTAACATAACTGACAGATTTTGAACCATTCCATCTCCTCATGGGGGATTATCTGGGATTTCTTTGTTTTCAAAAGTATTTCCTTGCAGCGCTACAGGGCTTTTTTTTTGTTTGTTTGTTTTTGTGATGGATGGCAACTAACCTACTGGTAAACTCACTGCAAGATGAATCGGGGAAACCCTCAGGGACGCAACCTGACGAATGACTGTTCCCCGATCCATCTTCATACCCATGGGAACACGCAACGCCATACGATGGCACACGACTGGTGCGATCCATAGGTCTAACGATCACAGCACTTTGCCCAGGAGTCGTTGGGAATCTTAAAGATCCGATCTGCTGTGACAGTCATAATCACTGTGCGTCTCAAAATGTTGTTTGCTTAATCGTGCAAATGTACTCACGTTGCAAAACCGTGGTAACGATCACTGGTCGCGGGAAAAATCGCTTGAAAAATCACATTAGTAGCTAGATTGAGTTTTGGGCAGAATAAAAGTTCCATGCAGATAGTGAATCAGAATAGAATCAGAATCAGAATAGTTTTATTTCGCCAAGCATGACTGGGTCATGCCCGGAATTGGGTTTGGCACAATACATAGCTCTGAAAGGTACATAGGCAAAATAGAGCATCACAAATACAGTGCAATACAAAGGGACAGACAGTAAAAAACATCGTACTCAGGAATATTGCACTCAAGAACGAGGAAATGTATGTACACAAATATACATTCAGCAGACGTAAGCATTATTCCAGGACACTGCTGGATTCTAACCAGGGTGCAGGGACAAAGTCCAATCAGTTAGGGGTGATGGCAGGTTGCTTCGAAAAGCGTATTTATTACAGACTACTACTGTGCAGGTGGTAAAGCACAGATAGAGGGTGGGAGAATGTTACGGGAGTTCAGGAGGCTGACAGCTGCAGGGAAGAAGGAGTTCTTGTGTCTGGTGGTCTTAGTGGGGATGGCCCGAAGTCTCCTGCCCAATGGTAGTGGGGAGAAGAACCCGTGGCCTGGGTGCGAGGGGTCACTTGCGATCTTAAGCGCCCTGGCACCCAGTCTTGAGTTATACAGGAGGTCAAGTGGAGGCAGAGGTCTCCCAATGATCCTCTCCGCCGACTTGATGATCCTCTGTAGTTTGTGTCTGTCACTGGCAGTGGCTCCCGCATACCAGACCAAGATGGAGGAGCAGAGGATTGATTCAATGGTGGAGGAGTAGAAGCAAGTTAGAATCTCCTGCGCCATGCCGAACTTCCGCAGTTGGCGGAGGAAGAACAGCCTCTGCTGGGCCTTCCGCTGGGTTGCCGTAATGTTGGCCTTCCAACTGAGATCTCTGGAGATGGTGGTGCCCAGAAGGCGAGCACAGGCCACTCTGGCCACCTCGGCGCCATCGATGTAGATGGGAGGTGGAGTGGGAGCGGATTTCCTAAAGTCAATTATTAGCTCGACAGTTTTGGCTTTGTTGAGCACCAGACTGTTCTCTATGCACCAGTGGCATATTCTCTCCACCTGCTGCTGATACTCCTGGATATTGTCTTTGGTGACGAGACCCACAATGGTAGTGTCGTCAGCAAATTTTATGACTTTGACAGAGTCCGCCGTGGATCTACAGTTGTTTGTGTAGAGGGAGAACAGCAGTGGAGACAGGACGCAGCCCTGGGGTGCCCCTGTGTTGGTTCTCATTTCCCTGGAGTAGATGTCCCCCAGTCTGACAACTTGGGATCTCCCAGTAAGAAAATCCGTGATCCATGAGCGTAGGGTGGGGTGGACCCCAAGTGTGGCCAGGACATTCTGAAGGATGTGTGGGCATATGGTGTTAAAAGCCGAGCTGAAGTCTAGTAGCAGTACTCTGGCATACGCATCTGGTCTGTCGAGGTGGTTAAGGATGTATTCCAGGCAGATGTTTAAGGCGTCATCAGTAGACCTATTTGCCCTGTAGGCAAACTGGAGAGGGTCCAGAAGGGGCAGGGTGGATAGCTTGAGGATGGATAAGACCACTCTCTCTAGTGACTTCATGATGACAGACGTCAGGGCCACAGGCCTGAAGTTGTTGAGGTCCGTGATGCCTTGTTTCTTTGGCACGGGTACGATGGTGGACCTCTTGTAGCACGCAGGGACTCTGCCCTCTGCCAGTGACTTACTGAAGATTGCGGAAAGGATGGGAGCAAGTTGCCATGAACAGGTCTTGAGGCAGGCTGGAGACACACCGTCGGGGCCCGAGGCTTTCCTGGCCTTTAGCTTGGACAGGAGGCGCCGGACATCTGCCTCGCCCACTACCAGAGGGAGTGGGTCTTCGCTACTTGTGTCACTATTTGCGTGGACTGGGGGGAGGGTCAGAGGTGTTGGGTGTCCCCCGGGCTCAGCCTGTCTCTCGAACTGAGGACTGGATTGATGGCAAGAGTGTTAACCTCTTATGCTGGATCCACACGGTGCGTTCACGCACTCGATTTCCCGCTCGATTCCCGTCGATTCGTTTATTTCCAACATGTC
The DNA here is from genome assembly GCF_040937935.1 of Hyperolius riggenbachi. Taxonomy (NCBI): domain Eukaryota; kingdom Metazoa; phylum Chordata; class Amphibia; order Anura; family Hyperoliidae; genus Hyperolius; species Hyperolius riggenbachi. The sequence continues at coordinate 293,318,295 of NC_090652.1, forward strand.
CGATTTGGATTTCGATGGATCGTTAGGTCGATTCGGCATACTTTGCATACGAATCGACCTAACGATCCATCCAAATCCAAATCGGACATGTTGGAAATAAACAAATCGACGGGAATCGAGCGGGAAATCGAGTGCGCGAACGCACCGTGTGGATCCAGCATTAGCCACCTATATAAACAAATACAAGTATTTAGCACCGTAATGGAATGCTTGTACAGCCCTTGTCAACAAATGGGCGGTACTTCAAATAACATTGTGTGACAAGAGTGAGTTGGAGATAAGTTTATCCACACCAGGGGGTGACTTGGTAAACACAGGCCTTCTATATAATGGAATACATTGACTAAAGGTGACCATAGTCTTCTGCCCGGTTTTCACTAGGGCTGAATGCAGCATAAATCTGCAGCGTTTACCCGCAAGCAATTCTGTTGCACTGTTCAGCGTTTCTGGTTGGCATGCTGCAGTTTTCGGCATGGCAAAGTGATTCAGATGTGTACTTGCATCACTACAAGTGCCGGTTAAGTGGAAACTGGCCCTTATAGATACCTGTTAGATATTACTGCCACATACTAGCTAAAGATCTATCTAACCGCAATGTTTTACTGTTCAATGCAGTCAACGCTATGGGACGTCAATCTGCTGCCACCCCTAACCGGCCTCTGATCGATATCTTTTGTCCCGAGCGATCGACCGGTTCGATTGGGCCACCTGCGCCATTTATTTCTACAATGTAGATCAGAGTCATTGAATTGGCCGGATATTGATGGAAGAAATCAATAAGTATGTGGCTGCTTTAAAGGATACCAGAGCTGAAAAATCAATATGAGAAACGGGGGGGAGCAGACATGTATGGCGCGCTGTCTCTGTGTATGACTTCATTGTGACATCATGTGCAGAGCACTCCCGGCCGCGCGCTGTTGGACATATGCAGCCGACCAGTGATGTCTGACCCATCCACCAGGAGGAGGGTGCTGGAGGGCATTTAGAGGCAGCAGAGGGGCAGAATGGAGAACTGGGGGAGCGGTGAGCATCAGGACAGCTCACCATACATGCCAGCTCCACCCCCCCCCCCCCCCCCCCGCTTCTCATATTTGATTCTGCCGTCATATCCTTTAATACAGAGTTGCAGATTACCCAGCAAGCTTATTGGGAACCAGAACTCCTTAGGGCCCGTTTCCAGTACTGCGGCACGTAAAAAATCACGGCAACAAATCCCCATGCGGTTGCAGTTTCGTTGGCGTTTCTATGCCGTTTTTCACGCGGAATCGCTCGCGGTTTGCACAACGTGATTTTAACCATGTCAATGCCGGCAAGAATTGACATGAGTTTTTAAGCAGAAACGCCAGGAAAACCGCAAGACTAAAATGCTTGCAATTTTCCCATTTAGTTACATTACCGACGAATCGTGTGCGGCGTGCGATTTCTGATGGGTCTGCCATGCAGATTTTTTCTGCACGACAAACCGCACAGAATCCCGCACAAGTGGAAACCGTCCCATCCACTTGTATTGTCTATGCGAATCTGACGGCTTGCTAAGCGCAGTATGCGGGTTTCTCAGTTCACACAGGTAACCATGTGTAGTCTTATTGTTCTGGGTGTACACACAGGTCTGGCCATTCCACCACTGGAAGGAAATTGGGGGTGGGCAGTACAGGCTGGTGACATCTGTTCTGTTATTTCAGCCATTTATGGTCACCCTGTGATCTCAGCTGGCTGGAGGCTCACCAGGGCTTGTAATCACTTGTTGTTGTCTTGTAATGATGACATTGTTTGTAAGGTGGCCTGTCAGTGACAGGATGGAGGCTGGCCGCTGTGTGTGCTTTTCAGTCAATGCTATTTAGGGAAAAGGATAATGACACAGGGATTATCTCGCCTTGCTGAACTGGATCTCCGGTCACGGAGATAGGGCTGTATATACTTTTATTTTTTTTTCTTGCTGAAATCCTTTAGCTGATTTTTAATTTGCTTTCACTATATACTTACATTTTGTGATCTTAATATCCATGTATGATTGTCCTCTCTCCTCCTGTCCCACCTTTAGAATTATTTATGCCTTTGTACCTCTCCAAAACATCAGGTCAGAGGGATGGACTGCTGACTTCACCTTTCTTTCACTGCTGCCTCTTGTAAATGAGCCTGGCATCATTCAGTTAACAGAAAATGGCAGCAGCCAGTTGGAAGAGGCAGAGAGGGAAGGGTACACTTTTATAGCTACCTTCCCACCAAGACGTTGCGTTTTAGGGGACGTTATGGTCGCATAACGTGCCCCTAACGCAACTCATGGTGGTGTAGAAGTTGGACGTCAGATTGAGCTGCGTTATGCAGCTCTCAAAGCAGCGGCTCCAGGTTAGTGATAGGAAGTCCGGATCTTTTTAAGAATTCGGATCATTTGAATCTGATCATTGAAAAGATCCGGATCTTTGAACCGAATCACTTGAATCATTTTACTAGGGAAGCAGACTGGGGGTAAAATGACTAGCAGGACAGGACTTTCCCTGCACTGTACATTCTGTATGCTCCTGTTTCTTACAGACAGACATCCACTGTGAACCGAATCTTTCATTGTGGTGATCCGGATGATTCGACTCACAAAAAAGATCCGGGTCAAATGAACGTTCATGATCCGGACAACACTACAGTCCCACCAGAGTCTCCTTAGTGCAGTGAATATTAATTAGCCATGTGGCTGGCCAGTGGCCACTGAGGAGGAGACCACCTCCTCCAACCCTCCTCTCCTCCTCCAACATTACTGAGCATGTGCAAACAGTCCAACGTGGCTTTAGCCCAGTATAACAGTACAGCATACAGCACTTTGTTTAAACGTGCTGCGTTACTATGTAACGCAACGTGTGCACTGTGAACAGCAACATTGATTTTACAGTGCTGTGAGTTGGGCTGCGTTACTGGCTGCTGTAACGTGGGACTTTAACGTCCCACTGTGAAACCAGCCTTACTGTATGAACGTTACTGCGTTCGGATATGTGTGATTTTAGGGTAACAGAATACAATTTAGATTTAAAGAGACACTGAATCGGAAAAAAATTATGATATTATGATTTGTATGTGTAGCACAGCTAAGAAATAAAACATTAAGATCAGATACATCAGTGTAATTGTTTCCAGTACAGCAAGAGTTAAGAAACTCCAGTTGTTATCTCTATGCAAAAAAGCCATTAATCTCTACGACTTTCAAAGTCGTGGAGAGGGCTGTCTTCTGACTTTTATTATCTCAACTATAAGTGAACAGTTTTCTTTTTATCTGCCAGAGGAGAGGTCATTAGTTCACAGACTGCTCTGAAAGAATCATTTTGAATGCTGAGTGTTGTGTAATCTGCACATATTAGAGAATGATGCAATGTTAGAAAACACACTATATACCTGAAAATAAAAATATGAGAATATTTTCTTTGCTGCTAATCTTCTAGTAATTATTCATAGTACACAACCAATTCATTATATCATATTTTTTTTTTTTTTTGCTTCAGTGTCTCTTTAAAGTGCCCATACACTATTAGATTAGAGGTACTGTAGATCAGGTAAAAGATAAATATCTTTCAGATATTGGTAGTTTACCTGATCCACTTCTTTGCACAGTCGGATATTATGCAAGATTAGAGCAGATTTCTTGTCTATCGATCTGACGGCTGCAGCTGTTGGCTATGCATAGTCCAACTTTTATTGGGTTGATCAACAGTTTGGTTGATCGAAAGCCTACTGACTAAAGGCCCACACACTGCAAGCGAGATCCAAGCGATTCTTCATCACTAATCAAGCTAAACGACATTGTGCCTCCATGCTCTGATACCAATCATCGAATCGGTGTCAATCGAAATCATGCGACCAGTAGCCAATTCCTTGCCGATCGACCAATATTTCCCATCCTGCCCGATAAAGTAAATTTGTTGATTCGATCAAATATCACCCATTTCCATCGATTGAGCAGAATGGTACAAAATCAATTCTTCCCCGATCCGATAAAATTATTGAATTGAATGGTCAATCGAATCAAGTAATCTACGGGCACCTTAAAGAGGAACTGTAACGCAGGATTCAACTTAATCCCAATCAGTAGCCGATACCCCCTTTCCCACGAGAATTTTACCATTTCTTGACTAGATCACCAAGGAAGTTAGTATGGCTGATAGAATTTCTTCCAACATTGTGATGTCATGTCCAAGGTCCTGACAGTTTGCCGTCTGTGAACCTCATTGCATTGTGGGAAATAACAGCTTTTTCCTACTGCCAAGCAAGCAGCATATCCCTCTGTGCATAGAACTCTCAGTAACGAACATTTCGCACAGGTCACCTGGCAAAACTAAAGACGTCCCCATTAGTGATACATTTCAGAATGTAAATCAGGGAGAAGAAAGATTTTACAATGGGAAAACACTGACTAAATCTGTAAATTATTACAAAAATTAAGCAATTTTATTCATTATTTTCACTACAGTTCCTCTTTAAATCCCCAGCTATTCCCTCTACTATGCTGTGAATTGATTACAGGATGCTGGTTTGGAGATGAGCAGGTCTGCTTTGCAGTGAATGTTTCTCCGCTACTCCTGGGCGGGGTCTCTATGCCGTGTGCCTGCTTCCTGTATGACGTGCTGCACTGCAGAGGCTGCGTTCTGCAGTTTGTTGTGGAACACTGCAAAGTACAGTATAGCCCTCATAAAGTCACACTAGACCCTCATTATTGATTGTACAGCGCCACAGAATATGTTGGTGCTTTATCAAAGTAACAAACTAAAATGGAGTACATAATAATATAATACAAAGTACAGAATTGGTATAGAATACACAATTGGTAATTGCAGTGACAAAAATGTAACATGATTAATAAAATGTACAACAGATTCCAAGACACAAAAGGGTGAGAGAGCCCTGCCCTTGAGAGCTTACAATCTAATGCTGGGAATACAACATAAGTTTTTTTGCAGCAGATAGATGGTTCGATAGATCATTTCCAACATTTCCGATCTTCTTATCGATCATTTTTCTGATCGATTTCTCATAGAAGTGAATGGAAATTGATAAGAAAATTGATTGAAAATAAGATCGGACAGAAGATCGCCTGAAAAATCTGATTGTGTATTCCCAGCATAAAGGAATACGGGGAAACGAGAGGAGGGGTAGTATACAATATTCCTACCTAGAGTGTGTTTTTAGGTTATCTAGTAAGGAGTGCAACTTAGCCTTAGGTCAAAGGTATAATGGCCAAAGGTAGAGCATATGCTTGTCGGAAAAAGTTCGTTTTGAGGGAGTGTGTTTAAAGATAGCAAAGGTTGGAGAGTGATGGATGAGCTGTGGTAGGGCATTCCAGAGGAGGGGTGAAGCATGTGAGAAGTCTTGTATACGTGAATGTAAGGAAGTAATTCTAGAGGAGGACAAAAGAAGCTCCTGTGCAGATCTGAGATTACGATTGGGTTGGTATATGGAGACAAGTGAGGAGATGTACACAAGAGAGAGAGATAGTGAAGAGCTTTGTAGTTTAGGGTTAAAGGTGCGTACACACATTCAACTTCACGCCTGATTTCCGTTTAAATTGGTTGTTTGAGCGACTTGAAGTGCAAACAAAGTCGTTCAGATGTCCTATATACACCGACCAACAAAGCTGGCTGATATCCTAATTTACATGTCATTTAACCAACTTGATAATGGACAATGGACTGGATAGAACAGGCATGGGCAAACTTGGCCCTCCAGCTGTTAAGGAACTACAAGTCCCACAATGCATTGCAGGAGTCTGACAGCCACAGTCATGACTCATAAAGGCAAATTATTTGCGGGACTTGTAGTTCCTTAACAGCTGCAGGGCCAAGTTTGCCCATGCCTTCGATAGAACAATGGACTAGATTAACCGACTGTTCAAACGACTGTATGTTTGAACGTCTATTCCTTGGACAAACAACTAGAAGTCGTTTGTACGCACACACTGACTTGAAAGCCGTTTTCCCAATAGTCGTCCCAAGGGCAAACCGCCTCTTATCAGTTGGTGATTTAGACGTCCACACGTCCAACTTGTCATCCGACCAACAGCTTTGAACGATAGTTGGTCGGAAAAGTTGGACGTGTGTACGCTGCTTTGGAGTTTGAACTTGATCCTCTGGGTAATAAGTTGCCTTGGAATTAACCAGCGCTTGCAGGGGTTTAACTCTTCCCCCCCCCCCCCCCACACACACACACAAAGCTATATTTGTTCTTACCTGTTAAATATTGTGCTCAGTTGCAATAACTCTTTGAATGCAGAGCATAGGTCAGCGGAGGAAACTCTTAGACGGCCACTTCCGGCTGGATAAAGAGCCGTCTGACTCCTCTATGGTTTGTGCGCATATCTAAAGCGACATACATGTGTACGAGGCCTGGGCTGTACAGACACCTCACGTGTGTGGTACAGTGGCGGGAGGAGGAGGGACGATGCCTGCCGCACAGCAGTGTAGTGTTTTGCAAGTGAGATGAGCAGGAGAACATATCGAGGATTCTCGTCTTTATTGGCCACCCTGGCAAAGTTTAATCTGACGTGTGTGTAGCTTTAGGCAAGCGACTGAAAGGCACAACGCTCGTTGCCGAGTTCTCCCCGATTCATCTAGCAGTGTGTAGAGGGTCCTACCAGAGGAACAGAGGTTAAAAACTCTGTACAATCAGGACATTCTGTAATACGAATACAGACATTGTTGATGAGTGGTTTGAAATACCACTAAAATTGGTACATGTTCAGAATTTCTCATAATCCCACAGGCAGTTGTCACTCAATATGGGCTATCTATTAACCTTAACAGAGTTGATCACTGATAGGCCTGCAGATAGCGGAATTAGGGTGGGGCTATATCGCATCATAATAATAAGTGTCACAGCAATATGGTGATAGACTAGAATGCACTGTGATATGTATTGCCTCAATATTAACTACTATTTACTTTTTTCTTCTTTGAAGATGATTCCTTTTGGTATTGTTACTTTTGGAGTTTGTAAAATGATACTTTGTTTTTTATTAGGGGACTTTTCAAGATCCTTTTAGTCGTCTACATAAAGGCCTTGTCTCTGGGTCTTTGTAACTTTATTGGGTAAATGCTGCATTGTTCTGAAACAGGAAAGGGATGCGTGCAGAATATTTGCTTCCCCACAGTTTACAACATCCCTCGGCTGTCCCCAGCATTGTCCATGTACCTGTATGTAGGGATGAGCTCTCGGAATCGGAACCGTTCTGATTTTCACATCGTTATTCGGCCGTTCTGAGTAAAATTGTGATAATTGGAAGTTACACTGTTTTGGGTACCACATTCTGTTCTGCTGATTCGGAAATTGGCTTCGATAAGAATTTTCAGCAAACCCGGTGTTAGTTCAATGGCTAGGAAAGTGAAAATTAGCTTCTAAAAGAAGAATATTTGGCCCCATAGCGATGTCAACAAAATGGCTGCTGGGGATTCCCCAGAGGCCACAGTAAAGTGGCAGAATGAGCGGGTTTTCACATGAATGGGGGTCCAGGGGACTAGGGCACCCCCTGTCTTGGTCTCCTGAACCCATGATCTATGTGGAAACCGCTCATTCTGCCACTCTAACATGGTGTCCAGGGATTACCCAGCGGCCATTTTGTTGGTGTCACTGCTTAACGAAAACTCTTGTCACATTGCCAGCTAATACAATACAGATGCAGAGGTTGTCTATGGCCATTCTGCGCCAGGAGTTTGTTGGGTACACGGGACCTCCGTAGAGAATACTGGCATGGGATTATCCAAAGCTAAGTATTTCTGGTTAATTTAGAACAATAAAGGAGGGTGTTGTGTTTCTATTTCTTTTTGTAACTCATTGCAGAAATGGGTAAAGGGTTTGTCAGTATCCCCTATACGCATTACACCTGGGGAGGGGGTGGGCTTCCAGCGGTCCGCTTGTTAAAGGGGACTCCCAGATACCACCATGACTGACCCCCCCCCCCCCCCCCACCGGAGCATCAGCGGCCCCCACCTCCTCCTGGGGCACCGGAGGTGGGGAAGAGCCCCTTGTCCATGGATTGGACCATGTGGGATGGTATAGCTCAGGGTGCGAAGCCCCAGGCGGGCAGGGCTCCACATTCTGGCTATCCCAGCCTGCATCGGAGACAAGGGGTTAAAGAGGCACGGGAGGGGGAAGCGCACGCTGTCTGTTTTCATGAAATGTATACAATGTGTACACAACTCGAAATGCAGTACAGTGTGCCGCAGCAAAGTGTCAGTTTACAGTTTAAAACCATTGTTTTTTCCGGTGAAACTTTAAAAATCGATTTTCTGAAAAAAGACTATTCTCAATTTTTTCCCCTACTGTTCTCTGTAACATACGTGGCAAAATTGGTGAGGATAGCAGGTAAGAGGGGCTTTGCTAGTATCTGCAGGATTTGCTGCCATTGACTTCAATAGAAAATGCCTTCCGAACACAAAATTCTGAATTATTCTGCGGAACACCAAATTTTAACGACATCGGTATTCAACTGTTCTGATCCACCTGTGTGCAGCACCTCAGTTTGTACCAAGATCTCCCTCAACATCTACAAGATTGGCCAATTTTTTCTCCGGTCCCTTAGCCTCCAGCACTATTTCTGCTTGATTAATCACCCCCCCCCCAGCTTCCTCCCAACAGCTCTGCTTCCGTCTGTTCTTCCAGCACCCTATTAATAGGGAGGATAATGAAGGCACCTTGGAGTACTGTACCATCTGTGGGGGGCGGTGGATACAAAGGAATGTCATGTCAGGCCGGCTGTTTGGGGGGCACCAGGAATAATGTAGCCTTCCTTCCCTCTGTTCACCTAGTGAGCTGGGCTGGCCTTTGCCCCATTGTGTTCTGCTGAATGGGAGAATTGCTGGATAACGACACAATCTTGCCGGTGACGACACACGCATGGCTGACAGTCTGCAGGCATCGCATTGTCAGGGATTTTTACTTTAGTGTCAAGCTGCTGTATATTACATGCTGATAACAGCTGAAGGCTAATGTGTTTAATAAGGTGATTTTTTTTTTTTTTTTTTCCTAATAAGCACTCTTCACATTAGAAAAGGGTTTTGTAACCAAGGTTCCTTCTGTGAAGCTATGTACTCTCCTCGCGATGCAGGGAGATGAATACATCCGCGTCTCCCTGACGACGAGCGCTCCCCCCGATCATTGTTCCGGGCCGGTGGGTATGCACGACGGGGACGAACAAGACTTAGTGTTTGCGATACTTTGCACGGGAGTTGTCGGGGATCTTAAAGATCCAATCAGCTGCGATGGTCGTTATCGCCTCGTGACGTGATCGCACGCCTGGGCCCACGTTGAGAGATCACAGAAACGACCACTCATTGCTCGAATAAATCACTGGTCGTTGGGAAAATTGAGGTGGGTACGGCCTTGAGAGTCCTAACGCTTGGTACATACAATGCAGTTTCACATAACTAGAAGGGAGCAGCCCCAGTGACTGCTGGGAGCCCCGAGCTTAGACCTCGTTCACATCATGACGCGCAGATGGCCATGCGATCGGAATCCAACGCATATGATTGCACGCCATCTGCGCCATGCGCTGCTGATCCCATTCACTACAGTGAATGGGTCAGCGCTGCACTTGTGGGCAGAACGCATGCAGCAGTACGCAAGCGCATCATAGCGCATCGTACTGCTGCGGAGCACCTATGATGTAAACGTCAGGACTGTCTATGCCAGGCATGGGCAAACTTGGCCCTCCAGCTGTTAAGGAACTACAAATCCCACAATGCATTTGCCTTTGAGTCATGGCTGTGGCTGTCAGACTCCTGCAATGCATTGTGGGACTTGTAGTTCCTCAACAGCTGGAGGGCCAAGTTTGCCCATGCCTGGTCTATGCCCTTCTGCTGCTGTTGTGTGTCGCACATCATACACTCTTCCAAATGCGCACGGAAACGCATCATGATCTGAACGAGGCCTAAGGGCGCCCCAGCTACTACTTCACTCCTGATACAGGGGTCCATCCTTCAGATCAGGTGTTTTATGGCTACACTTGTTATGGGTGAGAAGATCATGATGGCCACACTTGTTCGAAGCTTGTAGCATGATGAACAGGCTGTGGGAGAGCGTTCCAAAGGAGAGGTGAAGCTCATGAGAAGTCCTGAATGGAGGAGTGAGAGGAGGTGACTAAGATAGAGGACAAGAGGGTCTCCTGGGAGGAGTGAATGTTCTGGGTAGGATGTTATCTGGTGATTGGTGAGGAAATGTAAGGAAACGTATGTAGAGCTTTGTATGATAGGATGAGAAGTTTAAACTGGATCCTTTTGGTAATAGGTAGCCAATGGAGAGACTTGCAGGGAGGGACTGGGAGGAGAGGTGGATGAGGCGGGCAGCAGAGGTCCGTATGGACTGGAGAAGTATCTGGTTTTTGGTAGACCGCTGAGTAGGGTGATTTGAGCAGTCAAGATGGGATATAATAAGAGAATGTACAAGAAGTTTAGTAGGCTCTTGGTATTGTTATAGGGGAGACAGGAGGTCATGTTATAGGGGAGACATGACCCTTATCCAATTATCTTTCTCTCCTTTAAGGGCCCGTTTCCACTAGTGCGGTGCGAATCGCTGGGATTCCACCGCTGACAAAATCGCATGCGGATGCGATTCCGCATGCGATTTTTGCCGCGATTTCGCATGCGATTTCGCATAGGCAGGCTATGAGCGATTTTAACCATGTCACTGCCTGGTTCAATTTGCATTAGTTTTCGTGCGAATTCGCACGCGAAATCGCGGCAAAAAACGCATGTGCGTTTTCCCTATTAAATACATAGCCTGCGAATCGCCTGCATTCCTCACGCAGGCGAATTCTGCAGGCCCTACCGTGCAGAAAAATCCTGCACAGAAAAACGCACCAAAAAACTGACAAGTGGAAACAGTCTCATCCACTTGTATTGGTTATGCGAATCCGCATGCAGACAACGCATGCGGATTCGCTCTAGTGGAAACGGGCCCTAAAAGTATTAAAAAGTAATTAGGAAAGTAACATCAAGAGTATTTTGAGGCCAGAAGGCATTTAGAGCTCAAATATATCAAAGTAAGCATCCAATTAATTTAGTTATCTGTTTTAGTTAAGGCAAAGGATGAGTATAGTAAAACTTTAGGGACAGGTGAGAATGTTGTCGTCTTTAACTGCATTGTCATTCCTATTTTTTTTTTTTATTTTTTTTTTTTTTTACTCTAAACCCAATTAAGAAATGAAACCAGCCGTCATGAGTTCCCTTTAAACCTTGTTTTGCAGTGAGTGTCGCGGCCCGCAGTGTTTTGTGTACTCTGAGTCACGATCGCTTCCGTGATTTATGCTCTCAGCAGAGGATCTGTGCCTAGGTGCATTAATCTAATTAGCTGTAATAATCCTGTACATGTCCATGCAGAGAACGGGCCACTGGGGAGGACGTTTATAGAGCTGAGAAGCTGGAGTGTAAGCGGCTGACAGCTAAGCGCAGTGAGAGGGGCTGTACAGCGTGTGCAGGGCTGTATAATGCAGAGGTCGCATCTCTTCCCATATTGTACTGTAGCTAAGGGACCCATACACTGGTCGCTTTCAGTCATCGATCGACGGCCAATTTGACCACTGTGATCGAATCGGCTAGGAATCGATGCAGCAGGAAGCATGATTGATCAATTTCGATCGATTTGCTGTATCGGACGGAAAATCTGGGTTGATCGGCTGCTGGCAGCAGATCGATGGCCCATAGCGTTGCATTGGATCGAGTGGTGCAATAATGCATTTGGAATGATTTTCAATAGATTTTGTTCTGAACTCTATTGGAAATCTGTTCCTAGTGTGTGGCACACATCAGATAGATTCCTGTCAGATTCGACCTGACAGGCGTCTGGCAGGAATCTATCTGATGGTTGAATCTGCTGCAAATCTATAAGTGTATGGCCAACCTTAGAAGAATCTTTTCTGTATTGGCCTCCTACTTGACCTGATGGCAAATGACCTCCAGCCCAGAATTCAATTGCTCAAAGCAGGTGGTTTTTGCTCTGTGAGTCTGTACGCCGGCACTTGGCTAAACCACTTGCTTCACCACTTTAGCCATGTGGTTCAGTGTCAGAGATTTCATCAGTGGTGGTGGATTGCAACATTTTGACCTAAAGTCTTTAAATGTGTAATATCCACGAACTGCAGCTTCTGGTGCTTGGGTGGAACCTCGAATCTCGCTGAGTAAAGGCAGCAAGATGTTGCCTAGTTTTTAGGGTCTTAACACATGGTTAATTCAGCACGGGGGGTTCTTATGGTGGGCTCAGTGGGGTGTGTTCCTATGAAAGCACCGTATGTAGAAATGGGCACACAATAACAGCAATAGAATATCTGTAGCTTTACCGATCTTCTGTTATCCACTATTGTAGAATATTGGTTATTTCACTAATATATTACTATGTCCTAACCTATTCTCACACAGAACCCTCCCTGTTGTCTCCCCCCCCGCACGTCTAACCGTTAAAGACGTGAGCAAGAATTGAACTTCATCCCAATCAGTAGCTGATACCTGGGGGCTCTGTATGGCTGATATTGTGGTGAAACCCCACCCACAGTGCGATGTCAGGACCATGGTCCTGACAGTTTCCTGTCCGTGAACCTCATTGCACTGTGGGAAATGACAGCGGTTTACAGCTGAGTCCAAATGATGCACTTTTTTATTACATAATTTTCACTGGAGTTCCTCATTAACATCACCTTGACACCTAACCCTTAAGACTAATTCCCCCCCCCCCCGCTTCCCCCCAAGTCTTAGCCAGTAAGGGCTACTTGCCTGCTATAAGGTGTCGCGGGCGCCCAAATTTCCCCTCAGTGCTGATATTTTCATAAACTTGCACCCATTACTGATGCGCTGTGACCAACTTTAACCGTATTCAACAGCGTTCTCAGTATAGGAGCAAAATTACTAGTGGCATACTGGCGCCCATATAGTTCAGCGCGGCTCAATTGCCGCGACAGTCAGTGGATACCTGAACTTGTCACATTCTATCCATTATAGTAAAGCTACATGCACACTAGATTAAATGTGATTGAACTCAGCTGAGAGTATCTAGTCTTTGTAGAGGAGAAGAAACCAAGCTGAGGAACATTGTCCGAGTTGCTGCCACAAAATCAGGGCGGGGCCTCAAATGTCACCTTTTAGGAAGCTTGAAGTGTGAAAACTCACTTAGTGGTATGAAACTCAGCATTTCCTCTTTGCGCTGAAAGATTTACATCATCATAAAATCTGCTACCACAAAAAAAAAAAAAAAAAAAAAAAATTGTAGCAGAACAGCATTCAAACTGAAAAAGCTCCTTGCCAAATACAAAGAGGTGATAATTATCTTTTGTTTACATTCCCTTGTCAGATACAGTTAGTAAACTGTACTGTGCTGAGAAGTGATCATTAGGTAGATTTTAATATATAAATACAGCATCTATGCATTAAAATTAAAATGCAATGGCAGCTTTCAGAGCAGGTAAACTGTACTTTGGGAATCAGTAATTTGTAGAAAGGCAATATTACTTGTGCACAAAAACAAATATGATAACTGTATGGGTAATAAAAAATAGAAAAACCATGTTTTTATAGAATGTTAAGCGTTTTAGCCCACTTTGAGGTTTGATTAAGGCTTGTTAGAGCGTTCCCGTTCCTCTGCCCATCCCATCATTCCTCCGCTGGCAGGTAAAGCTTTTGAAAGTCCCAAGTCTGAGGACTGGTGCATTTGCTACTGTGCATGTGTGAGTCCGGACTGAATGCATAATAGTGATTAACTTTTTTCAAAACTACTTGTGTAGTTCGAAGAGCTGTTTGGTCAAGTGGCTTTACTTGCCGACAGAGTAGGAACAGCAGGCCCCACAGGGCATTGGGATGATATATACCAGTCATGGCTAACCTTTGCACTCAAGCTGTGGTGGAACTACAAGTCCCATGAGGCACTGCAATACTCTGACAGCTCTAAGCATAACTCGGGGAGGCAGAAGCATGATGGGATTTGTAGTTTTGTCACAGCAAGGTTAGCCATCACTGCTATATACTTTCCAGAGCTCTCCCTCTCGGGTAAGCATTTAACCTGAAGTGCATTTTTTCGCTTCAGGATAGCTTTAACAGTGTTCTCTGCACACCAACCTGGAGCCTCTTGGTTTAGCGCCTTTTTGAACCCCTGTCACTACTCTGGTCTGAGAACTTTGCCAGCGGTGGACTTTCAGGCCTCAAAACGACATGAGGTCCAGGCTTCACAGCTGCAACTAGGCCTCAGTTAGTTACAGATCCAGGTCTGGACAGTGGCCAGGTAGGCATGGCAACTTTCACAAAAAGTGGCAAATGGGTTTGATGGGGGGAAAAAAATCTCAATTTACCACTCTGCTCCTCTGAAGCCAATGGTCCTCCTCCAAAGTCATCAATACAAAAAAGTGAAGGTCACAGATAAGTGCTGATCCCTTATGAAAGTAATGATCACGTACGCTGATTGCCTCTGTTATAAATAGGATAATCTGAAAAATGGCTTTATAGCCACTTTTAATAAATGAGCTCCCACCCCGGCCATTCCTGAACCTCCCAGATGTGCATGTCACTGTTAACCACACTACTATTCGCCCTACCTCTCAAGCCCGCTGTCTGGGTGTCACTCTGAACTCCGCACTCTCCTTCACTCCCCACATCCAAAACCTCACTAAGTCCTGCAACTTCCACCTCCGTAACATCTGTAAGATTCGCCCTTTCCTGACCTCTGCCACCACCAAACCCCTCATCCATGCCCTCATAATTTCCTGCCTTGACTACTGCAATGCCCTGCTGTCTGGTCTCCCTATGACCCGAATAGCCCCACTGCAGTCCATCATGAATGCAGCAGGCAGAATTATCCACTCCTCCCATCGCTCCACCACGGCGGCTCCCCTCCTAGAATCGCTCCACTGGCTTCCTATCCAGTCCAGAATCAGATTCAAGATACTGTCTGACCTACAAATCTGTCCACAAAACCTGTCCAACCTACATTTCCGATCTTACTCAGAAGTACATGCCTAGCCGCTCACTCTGCGCCTCCAATGAACTCTGCCTCACCGCCCCCCACATCACCCAATCCCATGCACGCCTCTAGGACTTCTCAAGAGCTGCTCCAATCCTATGGAACTTCCTACCTCCACCCATTAGGGCAGCCCCCTCCTTCAACATCTTCAAGAAGGCCCTTAAAACTCACATTTTCACTCTGGCCTACCACCTCTCATAAGTGCTCTAAACCCGCAGCTGAACTCTGGTCCCCCACCTTTCGTGCCCTTACCTCTCCCTCTAGATTGTAAGCCTTTGGGCAGGGTCCTCCTCCTTTTGTATCCTACCTGATCATGCACCTCCATTACTGTGAACCCATGCTATGCATCTGAGTGAACTAGACTTGCCTAATCTCCATGCTCCATCCAGTGACTGACTAAGCATTACCTTGTACTCATACTGTGCTGCCTGATCTGGTTTTCTTGTATTCCTGTATTGTCATATTGCTGTATGTCACCCCTAAATATTGTCTGTAACCTAGACTAATGCCCAGCGCTGCGTAATATGTTGGCGCTTTATAAATACAATAAATAAATGTATGCATGCAGCGCCTAATGTGCACCAGTCAGGTGGTCTGCTCCAAGCCACATGGATCGCTTTTTCTTCCTGTTCACTTTGGTAAAGCACGTCTGTTATTTCACCGTTTAGTGAAGACCAGTTATGTATTTTGCTCAGAACGGCCCGGGAAGTTAATTCCGGGCTTGGATGAGAGAAATCCTGCAGGAAATCTTGTCAGAACAGCTATATTTGGCAATGAGGGGTTTAGAGGTACATGCTGGATGACATATGGCACCTTTAAATTATTAACGTGTGATTTCTGCTGGTCCCACACACTGGAGCTGCTAGATAAGAGTATACTGTAATAATACCCCCTCCTGTGCCCTGTACTGGTGGATGTAAGTGCCTGTGACTGTCTGCCACTCATCCTGTCAGCTCATCCCCTCAGGTGACAATTGCCCTGACAGCACTGGAGAGGGGAACGTGGCTGCATTAGTGAGCCCCTTGTCAGAGCTGGATGACATGCTGCAGATACACCTTCATGTGATTGGGCATCTCCTGCTCAGGGCATGTCCCCTGGCGCACTGTCTGCTTTCCGGAGCTGCTTGGCATCTGCTCTTCAGACTGTTCTCTGGGGCTGTTTCCCTAACTTTCCCTGGCATGGCATTCTCTCCCCAGGGCTCATTTCCTTGCTTGTATGTCTGTACATTTCCCTTCCACCAACCAGGATGGCCTCTTATTTTAGTCTTAAAGTGAACCTTAAAGTGGAACTCTTGCACAGGACGTAAGGAGAACAGAGAAATGCACCCTGTATGTATTTAGGGAGTTTAGCCTCTCTAATTCCTCAGCATTTGTCTAATCACAAGTTGTAATTTGATCTCTCCCCTGGGTCACATGACTGCCTATGGCAGAGATGGCAGATAAGCTGATTTTAAAGCACAGGCTGATAACAATATGTCTGCTTCCATGAATCAGGAAGTAGAAACAGTGCAGATGTGTTTTTAGGATTTGTATCAGCTGTAACAAAGAAATGTTTTTTGTTTTGAAGGTTATTATGCTTTTCAGTATCTTTTAGAGCAGAGAGGACATTCTTAGTTCAGGTAATGGGAACCTGAAGTGAGAGGTATGTGGAGGCTAATATATTTTATTTTAAACAATGCCGGTTGCTTGACATTTCTGGTGATACATTTAAGCTGGCCATACGCTAGGCTGATTCCCCGCCGATCGACAGCAGATTCGATCACTGGGATGGAATCTGCTGTCACATCGTTCACGCTACACGCTAAATTTCGATCTATTTAGTCCCGAAATAGTACGATTGCCCGTGCGGGAAATTACAGTCGATCGCCCGCGGGTAGGGAGCGCGTCGCTAGTGGCGTTCGAGTGCCCGACGACCGACGCAATACATTACCTGCTCTGCCAGCGCGACTCCCCAGGTCTCCGCTGTCTTCTCTGGTCTGGTCTCCGCCATGCTTCACCTGCCTGTCCCGGCAGGAAGTTTAAACAGTAGAGGGTGCTCTGTTTAAACTTCCTCCAGACAGGAAGAAGTGAAGCATGCCGGACCCGGAGACCAGAGCGGAGAAGAAGACAGCGGAGACCTGGGGAGTCGCGCCGGCGGAGCAGGTAATGTATGCGGGGGGGGGGGGGGGGAGGGGGGGGAGCGGCTTCAGCACCACCACCACAGATTGTGAACGGTTTCATGCTGAAATCGATTCACAATCTGCTTGCAGTAAAGGCAGCCATACGATCCCTCTCTGATCAGATCCAATCAGAGAGGGATCTATCTGTTGGTCGATCTGATGGCAAATCGACCAGTGTATGGCTACCTTTAGCCATAGACCCTGAACAAGCATGTAGATCAGATTTATCTGACTGAAGTCTGACAAGATTAGCTGAATGCTTGTTTTAGGGGTGGTATTCACACACTACTGATGTCAGAATGATCAACAGGACTGCCAAGAAACGGGTATTGTTTGAAAGAAATGAATATGGCAGCCTCCATATCCCTCTCACGTCAGGTGTCCTTTAAGTAAAAATAAACTGATTAAATAAACCATTCTATCTATCCTTCTACTCCTAAAAATGACTTCACAGTATCCCACAGTTTTATATTTTGTGGATTTATTGTTTTATCTCTGCTCAATGATACAGTCTGTCCCATGTCTCAAGCTGCGTACTCGCCACTCGACAGGTCCAGCAACGTCTCCTTGACGATGGTCGCTAGCGACACCTCTTCCTGTCAGCAAGCTAAGCACGAGGTCACGCGACGTACACGGCGCGAACGAGACTTGCTGCGATCGTGGTACTTTACGTGGTGTCATCAGGGATGTTAAAGATCTGCCGCCTCGGTCTTTTGTCATCGCGTAACACTAAGCGACGTTCGCAATCATGCGTCTGTACACACCTTGCGACGTTGTGAATCACTGGTCGGGAAAATCACCAGGTGGGTACAAAGCTTCAGAGAGCTAACATACATATATATATATATATATATATATATATATATATATATATATATATATATATATATATATATATATATATATATATATATATATATATATATATATATATATATATATATATATATATATATATATATATATATATATATATATATATATATATATATATATATATATATATATATATATATATATATATATATATATATATATATATATGTGTGGTCCTGTCCCTGGTTCTGTGTCTGAGCCTTCCCCTCATTGGATGGCCTCTCCTCTTCAGGACCTGTCCCTGGGTTCTGTGTCTGAGCCTTCCCCTCATTGGATGACCTCTCCTCTTCAGGACGTGTCCCCGGGTTCTGTCTGAGCCTTCCCCTCATTGGATGACCTCTCCTCTTCAGGACGTGTCCCCGGGTTCTGTCTGAGCCTTCCCCTCATTGGATGGCCTCTCCTCTTCAGGACCTGTCCCCAGGTTCTGTGTCTGAGCCTTCCCCTCATTGGATGACCTCTCCTCTTCAGGACTGTCCCCAGGTTCTGTCTGAGCCTTCCCCTCATTGGATGACCTCTCCTCTTCCGGACGTGTCCCCGGGTTCTGGGTCTGAGCCTTCCCCTCATTGGATGACCTCTCCTCTTCAGGACGTGTCCCCAGGTTCTGTCTGAGCCTTCCCCTCATTGGATGACCTCTCCTCTTCCGGACGTGTCCCCGGGTTCTGTCTGAGCCTTCCCTTCATTGGATGACCTCTCCTCTCCTTAGGACATGTCCCCGGGTTCTGTCTGAGCCTTCCCCTCATTGGATGTCCTCTCCTCTTCAGGACGTGTCCCTGGGTTCTGTGTCTGAGCCTTCCCCTCATTGGATGGCCTCTACTCTTCAGGACGTGTACCCGGGTTCTGTGTCTGAGCCTTCCCCTCATTGGATGGCCTCTCCTCTTCAGGACGTGTACCCTGGTTCTGTGTCTGAGCCTTCCCCTCATTGGATGGCATCTCCTCTTCAGGACGTGTACCCGGGTTCTGTGTCTGAGCCTTCCCCTCATTGGATGACCTCTCCTCTTCCGGACGTGTCCCCGGGTTCTGTCTGAGCCTTCCCTTCATTGGATGACCTCTCCTCTCCTTAGGACATGTCCCCGGGTTCTGTCTGAGCCTTCCCCTCATTGGATGTCCTCTCCTCTTCAGGACGTGTCCCTGGGTTCTGTGTCTGAGCCTTCCCCTCATTGGATGGCCTCTACTCTTCAGGACGTGTACCCGGGTTCTGTGTCTGAGCCTTCCCCTCATTGGATGGCCTCTCCTCTTCAGGACGTGTACCCTGGTTCTGTGTCTGAGCCTTCCCCTCATTGGATGGCATCTCCTCTTCAGGACGTGTACCCGGGTTCTGTGTCTGAGCCTTCCCCTCATTGGATGGCCTCTCCTCTTCAGGACGTGTACCCTGGTTCTGTGTCTGAGCCTTCCCCTTATTGGATGGCATCTCCTCTTTAGGACATGTCTCCGGGTTCTGTGTCTGATCCTTCCCCTCATTGGATGGCCTCTCCTCTTCAGGACGTGTCCCCTGGCCCCCCTTGTCTGAGTTTCATTCTCCACTCTTCGCACAGCATGGAAATGATCAAGAGTGGCATTTAACATCCATATAACACAACAATATCGTCTGCATTGTCGCAGCTCTCCTCTGCCAGCGACCACATGCTGAGAATTCCGTGACTAGCGAGCCCTTACATGAGAGAGTCTCAAGCACAGCAAATGCGATGTTCAACTCAAAGCAAAGACAGACAGTAACTGAGCTGCTAATCCGGGGCTGAACAAATCCTGAGAGCTGGCTTGCTAATGTCCTTGAAGCTCTAGTTTTTTTTTGTACTGCGTGTTGTAATATGTGGAATATATCATCGTAATTTGCAATGCATCATTTTTGTTTTGTGTATTTTACACATTATTTTTGTACATTCCTTTTTTATTATTGCATGGTTTGGCAGTGCTGACTTAATGAATGGACTGTGCCGGTGTTCCAACATTTTAGCATACCCGACAAAATAGCATACAAATGCTACTGAGCATGTGCAAAGTCATGCAGGTCATACATTAACCCCATAATGCCCATCAGCAGCATTAACCTTTGCAACCCCAGTTAGCTGCCTGGGTGCTGATGTGCAATCTCCACTATCCAAGTGGACATAGAGTTAGGATAAAAAGTTGTTGTCCGAGCGAAGCGAGGACCGAGCCCGCAGCCCAGCGAGCGGGCAAGGAGACACTGATTCTACTAAAAAGTGGTATATCACTTTAAATGTATGCTGTTGAACACCGGTACTCGTTTACGAAAACGCCGCTTTGTGATCCCAGTTATTTCCCAACGCTTATGTTACACATATGATGAACTAACTCCACAGTGCGATAGGGGCGGGTAGAGGCTGGGTGTTTATTGAGGGTCAAACAATCTTAACAATCTGGAATGAGATGGAGGGCATTCTTTCATTAGGGCAGGGTCAGTGTAACTACATAAAATCATACATAACACATCATATTGCTCAGAAATAACATCAGTGCAAATACAGTGCAGGATATCACATATAACAGCATTCTGCATAACATGTGCTCACTATGCCTGCCACATGCAATGTCCTAAAATCACTGAACTGGGTATCAGGGAAGCTGTCCTGAGTCTATACTGTTCTCACCTCTTTCCCTAGCATATGAGAGATCATAAACTGTCTATCAAGTAAAGGTTAGCAAAACTATAACTTAGAAGATGGAGGGCATTCTTTCATTAGGGCAGGGTCAGTGTAACTACATAAAATCTCCCCACCAACCTAGAATGTACAAGTGGTTCCCCCTCAGAGGAAGTGCTACAGCTATGGAAAACTTGTGTGTCCTCTCTACAGAATTCCAGGGTTTCAAATCTGGATCTTTTATCATTATTTCAATATATGAAACTGACAGTAAAACATATTAGTCTGTTTATTTTAGGGGGTGCCTGTTTTATACATACTTTACACTTAGGCGATCCTGGAAGCAGAGGGTTGCTTTCAGGATCGCTTACCGCCACGCTTCTGTGTCTACCTGCGGGGGTCAAAAACTCTTGGTGGGAACAAAGTGGTGCCAAAGGTAGCCAAAAAGCTTTTCTGCTCGCTCGTAGAAGACAGGCCCTTAGGGCCCTTTTCCACTAGCAATCGCTAGCGTTCACGCTGAACGCTAGCGATTGCTGAATCGCAATTACCGGCGATTCCCCAACGTTCGCGGACGCGATTTTGCTATGCTATGCACTGCATAGCAAAATCGCGGCAAATATCGCTCCGCCGCGCGTTCGCGTTCCCGGCAAAAACGAATCGCGGTAGTGGAAATGACCTACCGCGATTCCTGTTTAAAAGCAAACCGTAGCGATTGTACAATCGCTAGCGGTTTGCGTTTTTGCGATTCAGCCAGCGCTGGTGGAAAAGGGCCCTTATTGGGCACAGCTGGAGAAAGCCAGAGAACAAGGGTGGTTCCTCATGCATTTTTCTCCAATTGCTGGGAGTGGAGCTGGATTCTAAAAATATCTTACTCTGGCACCTAGATTGGGCCTCACTGGGGGGAGGAGGCGCCCCAAGATGTAATATGTGGAAGTGGAAATGTCAACCGGATAAAACCTTAAATTCTAACCTCCTAATAAGGGGGTAGCCCAAATAAAATGATACATTTTTAATAGAAGCCAGAATCTTGAATGATAATGCGTTTCCTGGGTCGCAGTCTGCTTCCTCAGAACAAATAATATAATACTAGCATTTTGCAAGCAGGGAGCGCCTATTCCCTCCCAGTGATACACAATACCAGCCCCTCAGCACGTGGTATTGGGTATCACTGGGCTGCTGGTGTGTCTGTCTCTTTGGTACCGCACTCTCTAGGTTTGGCCACCTGGCTCCTCCAATCTATATGAATTTTATGGAAGGGACATGAGATGAGGAACAGTGAATTCACTGCAAAGTACAGCAGAAAACCTGTCTTCATTACATAAATGTGGAGTATGGATCATAAAAGGAGTTCGATTTTTTTGTTGGATTTTTTTCTACGGTCTTCCTTATTTTCTGTCTGCAGAACCCTCGTGGCTAAAATATGAATCCTTGTAGTCCTTTGAGCTGGAAATGAAGGACAGTAATAATAATAAAAAAAAATCTAACATGTACCCACTCAAAATATGTTCCTGTAGCTGTTCTCTCTGTCACTTCCTGTCAGTGTAGTAAGTGGAAGTTCTCTTGAATGAGCCGCACGGTGGCGAAGTCTCGCACAATTTTAAGCGAGATCATCCTGCAGCAGGACGCACCGCACCATGTCCTCTTCCATATTACCCTGCAGCTTAGATCGCCGTGACTGTAAGATGCCTAGCGCCACCCCCCGCTAAGTGTCCTGCTGGACAGAAAGTACGTACCTGGATTACCATTGCTCTGCACATGCGCACCGCTACCATGATCGATCGTTTACACGTACCGCGTTGCCATAGGCTTGCATTGCTGCATAATCCGTGCAATAGGTACGTATCATGTGGCAACGCACTGCAGAAATTGCAGTGGACTTGCGGTGATTTTGCTACTTCCATCGCACTCGCACCACATCGCGTCCCAATAGTATAAGTCTCCATAGACTTGCATTGGCCTTACAACGAGCTTACGGCTGGGGAGAGTATGCGCTGCGTGAAAGCAGCCTAAGTGATTAGCACAGTATAGTTGAAGCGCTTACGTACTAGGTTTCAGTTTTGGCAAGGACACCATCTGTCCCCAGTCTCTGTAAACTCCAGTACAAACACAAGAGAAAAAACATCCGAAAACCGCACTGGTGGGTTGCAGAATGGTCGTTGATTGTGTTGGGAAGTAGTGGTGTTAGCTACTTGTAATCAAAATTTAAATTAGTGTAGATCTCACTGCCCGCGGCAGGGGGGGGGGTTAACTTACCTAAGTCACCACCTATAGCCGATGCATTCCACGTAACGCCACTACTTCCTCCTTCCGGGTTTAAAGGAGGAAGGAGTGGAGTTACTTGGACCGCAAGTAGAACACATTGGCCTCAATTCACTAAGATCATGCTAAAGATAATAAGGCAAGAGAAAACTTACCTCCACACATGAGAGAGTTATCTTACCTCTTCATTCCTTAAGTTACCTCCTCTGTAGTTAATTTACCTCCTCTGTAGTTATTTTCACACGCAGTTAATTAACAGCTTGTCTTTAACTCTGGAGTTATTTTAAGGATTGGAGAGTTAATTTAAAGACAGAAGAGTTAACTTTAGGCTTGCCTGAGGTAAGATGTTTCCTGAATACTACATGCCTTATCACCATGGTAACAACTCTAGAAGAGTTATTAAAGACAGGAGATACGTTTAGTGAATTGAGGCCAATCTATAGGCGATGGCATAAGTAAGATAACCACTTTTCTGCCGTGGGCAGTGCTATCTAATTTAAATTTTGAAAAACTGGTAGCTACGCACTCGCAGCTTCTCGAAGCTAACATCACTATTAGGAAGAGTAGACTGACTATGGTAAGGATTAGATTGTCAGAGTGCTGCACAGAATGTATGCACTCTATAGAAGTGCATAATAGCAATAATAATAGGCCTACTAATCTGAATAAAATCCCAAAGGATGTTTTAACCCTTTCTCACCATCTGAAACTGCACTTTTTGTTGGCAGGAGTTAATATTGGTCCTCTTTCCCTGTGTCATTACTGCAGCAGACCTGGCAGGAGAGAAGCCCAGCGACTGCCAACAGCCGAGAATAAACCTTTGTAAATTCTAATTTTAGACTCCCAGTAGGGGGGATCTCTCAGATCTGTGGCACGGCACACGCCGCAGACCTGGAGCAGTGTGTGACACATTTACCGCAGCACAGCAGCTCGAGTCGTCATTCCACTTCCCCGCCGCTCGCTGCGACAATAAGAATCAGCCCCCCACCGTCTCGTACAGGTGCGACTTTTCCTGTTGCAAATCGGCTCGCGGATTAGTCCCCAGTAAATAGCAGGCATGGTGGCTGGCGAGGTACAGAAAAAACATTGTATAGACTTTCCTGCATACATCGTGGCTTGAATTGTTTCAGAAACCTGTCTGGTTATGGCGCAGTTTCGCTATTGCCACCTAACGCCAATGCTTTGCTCACAACACTGGCTACCCATAAAATGGAGACTCCTCTTTAAAATTGGCATGCTAACGTTTAATCCCTACACAACCTAGGCCCCCGGATACCTGAGGGGTTTTTAAAACTGTCACACCTTCCTCAACCTCGGATCAACTGGATCTGATAACTTGAGAGTCCAATTAAAGTGGATCTGAGATAAACTTTCACTCATTGCATAGTGGTGATCCTTTCATATTATAGGGCATTCCTCGAGCCAAATACGTTTTTGTTTTTAATACTTTAATTCCCTACAAACTAAATAAGCCTCGCCCACAGCTTTCCAGTGCCTTGGCACTCTGAGAGCCATATAGCAAGGGCTTATGGGAGCTCAGTCTGGGCAGGAGGAGGAGGAGGTGTTGTTAGCCAGAGATTTCAGAGGGGAGGAGAGGAGTTTTCACAGGCTGAGGGGTGGAGATGCAGAGCAGCTTGCCTGTGTAATGATGACAAGCAGAACATGGCTACTCTCATTGTATCACCGGAAGAAATAATCCTATACTGTTGAAGCTGTTTGCAATTAGATTTGCTGTGCAAACTATCTCAACTTTAGATAAGATATATAAATAAGTTATTTGTTATAGTTTTTCATCTCGGATCCGCTTTAAAAACCTTTGGAGCCAGAGCCTTCTGTCATGCTGCCCCTACCTTCTGGAATGCCTTGCCACACCCAATCAAGACAGCTCCAACTCTGGAGGCGTTTAAATCAAAACTGAAAAGCCACCTGTTTAGTCTGGAATCTATGATCACATAACTTGTTTCTTTTTCCCTGTAACTTATCACTATGTACTGATCGGAGACAAACTTATGTGCTTTGGGTTCTTATGCCTGGCACATACACAATACAATTCTTTGTCAGATTGACTGTCGAATCGATTTGTTTCTGACAGGTCAGATCTTATTTTCCAATTGTTTGTTTGTTTTTTTCTGATCAATTTTCTGATAACTTTTATAGAAAATCGATAAGAAAAACTATTGGAAATCAGATTGGTCCAGTGAGAAATAATCGATTTGACCGCCAATCTGATGGAAAATTGCGTCGAGTGTACCAGGCATAATGGAGAAAATCCCTTTGCATATATTATTTTTTATAGTTCTGCTCTGCTGCTAAGAATATTACACAATGTGGACCACCAACCAATAGTGAACTTCTTCTTACTTTTGTTGTCGTCTTCTAGGGGAACCGCGTGTGGATTGTAGTAAATGGCAGCCTGGTGCCGGCCACTGTCACCTCCTGCTGCGATGGAGAAGTCCTGTTCACCAGCGATTATGGCCAGGTAAGATCACAGAATACTGGCACATGCTGATTGTCTTTATCTTTTTTTTTTTCACAATTAAGCTTTATTGAACAAAAAATTAAGTAACAGTTATAAGTTGACAAGCAGTTACATAGTTAAGTTGGTACAGATTCATAGGTTTTATACAGTGCTATAGAGTAGCAAATATTAATTGTCTAAGACATATCTGGAGCTGATTTTCTTTATCTTTATTGGTGCTATAGTAGTATGTTGTGTCCTATTAGCGTTGGACGGTAAAAGTGAGAAATTAATTGTTGTTGCATTTTTATTGGCAAGCAAGATGTATTTTCAGACAGGTCCGGATTTAAGCCAAGGCCTCGTAGGCCATGGCCTAGGGCACCACAGGAACAAGGGCGGGTGGGCAGCAGGCTATACTGGAGGGGTCACCTGGCTAACTATACTGGAGGGAGGGGGGGGGGGTCATCAGGCTATCTATATGGTAGGGTCATCTTGCTTTTATGCTAGAGGGAAGGGGGGAGGGGTCATCAGGATAGCTCTACTGGAGGGAAGGGGGGTCATCAGGCTATCTATATGGAAGGGTCATCTTGCTTTTATGCTAGAGGGAAGGGGTCATGATGGCTCTACTGGAGGGAAGGCTATCTAAACTGAAGTGGGGAAGGGACACCTGGCTACCTATAGTGGAGGGAAGGGTTATCGGGCTATCTATACTGAAGGGGGATGGCTGCTGACAGTGGCCCTGTGCGGTAAAGAGTACAAATCCGATCCGGTTTTCAGATGCAAATTTTCAAGGACACTCAATTCTCTTCCTCAGGCATAATGCTATTTTGTCGTGTCTGAAGAACATGGGGCCAGTGGGCTTGCTTCTGCAGTATGGGGAGGGTGCATACCCAGACATCTGAAGCGAAGTACCCACAGCCAGATTGATCGGGTATCTCTGCTGACAATCGTTCCGCCAGCCCATCTGGCCAATTCTATAAGCATCGTTCACATCCATCGTGTAGCCAATAATTTATGCGAAAGCGAACGATCTTGTAAACACCAAAGCGAACGATCTTGTAAACAATCAAGTCTGGAGTCTGGGGATTATAATGATTGCTTATTCAGTGATCTGACATGGCAGTCAGTCAATAGGAATGAACAGCTGGTAACACATCGTTAAACTTCTTTAAATAATTTTCATTAAACGATGTTCTGCGATATTGCAAAAACGATTGTTCTTCGTAAAAGAATTGTTGCAGAAATCTTAACAGAGTTTAGGGTCGGTCATTCGCCTGCGCACATTGCTCTTTTTGCCCATGTGCACCATATATGCGGCCCAGGTTTACTGTGTGGATAATAGGGACATTCAACAAGATGCGAATAACTGGATGTAAAAAAGTGAAACTTAAGCAAAAAAAGGGTTTAACTTACCCGGCCCCTGCAGCTGCCCTGCGCCTGCGATGGGACTGAACGATCCTCCAGTCCCCCGCCTCAATCGCAGGAGCATGATTGAGGGCATGTAGTGGCCAGCGACAGGCTCAATCAGTGAAAAAAAAACTGATCTGCGGCGGGGGACCGTGGGATTGTTTTGTCCCGGTGCGGGCACAGGGTGGCTGCTGGGGGGGGGGCTGGTAGTAGAAGTCCTGGGTAAGTTGAACTTTTTTTTTTTTTTTTTTTTCTCTTTACTTAAAGAGACACTGAAGCGAAAAAAGAATATGATATAGTGAATTGGTTGTGTACTATGAATAATTACTAGAAGATTAGCAGCAAAGAAAATATTCTCATACTTTTATTTTCAGGTATATAGTGTTTTTTCTAACGTTGCATCATTCTATAATATGTGCAGATTACACAACACTCAGCATTTAAAATGAGTCTTTCAGAGCAGTCTGTGAAGTAATGACCTCTCCTCTAACAGGAAAAGTAAATAGTCCAGGAACAGTTGAGATAATAAGTCAGATAACAGCCCTCTCCACGACTAACTTAGGGCTGGTTCAGACGGACGCTTGCGGAGCGTTTACCACAAGCGTTCGGAACGTCGCGGTAAACTCTCCCATTCAAGTGAATGGGAGCGTTTACACCGAGCTTTTGCACGCTTTTACCCGAAAGCGGCGTTCGGGTCCCGATTTTCGTTCGAGCTGCCCCTGGAAGCGACATGTAGCGTCCAGGGAGTGGCCAACCGCGACGGCTGATGTTCCCCTAGGGGAAAAAAAAACCGCGACGCATCGGAACGCGACCGAAGGCTACTGAAAGCCTGACCGCGCAGCCGCCGCAACGCTCCCAGACGCGACGCCACGCAGACGTCCGTCTGAACCAGCCCTTAGTCGGAGAGCTTAATGGCTTGTTTGCATAAAGATAACAACTGGAGTTTCTCAACTCTTCCTGTACTGGAAACAATTACACTGATGTATCTGATCTTAATGTTTTATTTCTTAGCTGTGCTACACATACAAATCATAATATCATCATTTTTTTTTCGCTTCAGTGTCTCTTTAAATTCAACCTTAACTGAGAGGGATATGGAAGTTTCCTATTAAACAATACCAGTTGCCTGGCAGCCCTGCTGATCTCTTTGGCTGCAGTAAAGGTTGAATCACACACCTGAAACAAGCATGCAGCTAATACAGTCTGACTTCAGTCAGAGCACCTGATCTGCATGCTTGTTGAGGGGCTGTGGCTAAAAGTATTAGAGGCAGAGGATCAGCAGGAGAGTCAGGCAACTGGTATTATTTTAAAAGGAAAAATCCATATCCTCTGTTTAGGTTCCCTTTTAAGTTTTACTTTAAGCCTCTTGGTATTGGATGAATGAAATGCAGCAGCTGCATTCCTGGGATTTTTTCGTAAGGGGTGTCGTGTCCTCCAGTGTAGCAGCCAACAGATGTTCCCAGATGTGTGGAATGTTCTGTGGAACGCCTGGCATTCCTCAGACAGACCCGCGTGCCAAGAGGTCACCTCATTCAGAGAGTCCTCCTCCACTTCCAGACGCAGCTCTATCCCAGGACTGACTTTCTGCTGGAGTCTGGGGACTGTAATGGGCAGGATGTGGTTACCATTCTATGAGAAAATTCAGAGGAGATGACCCCCAGCGATGGGGAAATCCTAAGCGTCAGCTGACGAGAATGAGATAAAGCGGCGATCCATCCAGAAATCTGTGTTTAACCACTTTACCCCATAGGCTTGAAGGGTTTAAATGCGCATGTTCAGGCGCGCTCACACGTGCACTTCGTGAAAATGGACATTTATATAAACATCCAATTTACACTAATGCTGCACAAATAGGACATTTATAAACTTTCATTTTGCAGGAAGTGTTTAAAGTGTAGCTGTCATCTGTTTGTTTTCCGCTAAACTAGATCGGAGTACCGCGCTTTGCACAATTAGCGGGACTCGCTGCAGATGGTTAATCAGCACCGCTACAGTAACGCGCATTAAAGGGAACGTAGGATGGGGTCTTAAAAGAAAATATGCATACCTGGGGCTTCCTCCAGCTCTCTCGTTGTCCTCAGTTGCCGCCTGGTTCGTCCGCAGCTGGCCTCGGTAAGTCGTCCAGTCGGCACAGGTACGGTCAGGCCGCACACGCTCCCACTGCTGGAAATGTTCTGCGCCTGCGCAGTAGTACGCTCCAGGCAACGGGAGCGAGGCAGGCTCGCATGCACAGTTGGCCCCAAACCAGAGGACTTTCTGGGGGCCTATTGCTGAAGAACAAGGAAGCGGAGGAGGACATTGAGGGAACGATTAGGCCAAAGGGAGATGGAGGAAGCCCCAGGTACGTAAATTTTCTTTTTAAGGCCCCATCTCAGGTTCCCTTTTAAGCAAGTATAGTAATGCACATTACTATAGCAATGCTCACATTACCCATGCGCCACAGTAATTTCGCAATGCGCAATACTCTACTGACTTAGTATCGGTAACATTGCCGTGGGCTGCCTGGAAAGTCCCTGGTTACTGGCAACATGCCCCTGATAAGATAAACGTGTGCGTGTTCAGTCCTGGTCCTACATAGAACTATGCTGTTGCTTTTTTTCTTTTATCTCACTTATGCAAATGACACTTTCTGTTCAGCTGAACTTGAGGCAGATAGCAAATCTCTTGCATAGCACAGTAAGGCTGCATTTCCACGTGCGGTGCGAAATCGCCAGGAAATCACCGCAGACGAAATCGCATGCGGGTGCGATTTTGCATGCGTTTTTTCCCGCGATTTCGCATAGGGTAGTAGGTGGGCGATTTTAACCATGTCACTGCCTTTGTAAATTAACATTACCTCCTATGCGAAATCGCGGGGAAAAACGCATGCCAAAACCGCATGCGATTTCCCTATTAGATACATTGTATGCGATTCGCTTAGCGGTGTGCGGGGAGCGAATTCTGACGGCTCTGCCTTGCAGATTTTCCCCGCACACAAAAACGCTCCGCCCAACGCACAAGTGGAAACAGGCCCATCCACTTGTATTGGCTGTGCGAATCCGCATGTGGACAACGCATGCGGATTCGCTATAGTGGAAATGAGCCCTAAAGGGTACAGATAAAAAAAAAAGGTAATTTAGTTCAAGATCGGATCATGGGAGCCATGGAACATTAAAAGACTGTTAAAAAAAACCCTCTAGCAGATCCGC
Source organism: Hyperolius riggenbachi (assembly GCF_040937935.1). Taxonomy (NCBI): domain Eukaryota; kingdom Metazoa; phylum Chordata; class Amphibia; order Anura; family Hyperoliidae; genus Hyperolius; species Hyperolius riggenbachi. The sequence goes on from NC_090652.1 coordinate 293,348,202, forward strand.
AAAACGCTAGAGGTTTTTGAAGCAGGTTTCTCAGAGCGATTCTAGGCATGTTGAGGCCCCATTCACACTTGCAAAGTGCAAAACGCTAACGCTTTTCCTAGCGTTTTGCTTAGGAGTTTTTTGGCATTTAACGCAAAAAAAAATCGCCATTCACACTTGGAGATTTTTCGCGTTTAGTGCCTCTATAGCACTAAACGCGATTGCCAGAAAATCGCCTGAAAATAGTGCAGGCTACGCAAATCGCCCAAGTGAGAATGGGCCCATAGGGTGGTATTGCAGTAGCGCTTTAAAAAGCGCCAGTGCTTGAGCGTTTTGCCGAAATCGCCGGCAAAATGCTCTCGTGTGAATGGGCCCTTAACAGCCTAGCGTTTTTTGGAACGTTTTTGTGTAGCAGATTTCATATATTGTTACAGTAAAGCTGTTACTGAACAGCTTCTGTAACAAAAACACCTGGAAAACCGCTCTGATCCAGTGTTTTTCAAAACTGTTTTCCACTTATTTTATACTTAACATTGAGGCAGAAACGCCTCAGAAATCTAAAAAAAAATGCTGCAGGACCAGAGTTTGAGTTTGTGGAAAAAGCGGACCGCTCTGATGTGCACCAGCCTATTAAAATACCTTAGCCAAGCAGTTTTCAACCAGCTAGCGTTTTTAAAAACGCTCACAAACCGCTCTGGTGGCACCAGCCCTTATTTAGTTGACACAATAAAGACTAAGACAATATATTTTTAGCTTTTTAACACAAAGGAGTACGTGGGCGGTCCCTCTCGCAGGGTCGGTACTTCCTTTGGGGTAAACTTGGCAATTGCCAGGGCCCCCTAGCCGACATCCCCCCCCCCCCCCCCCCCACACACACACACGCACACACTCACTTTATTGTGGTCCCTTGCAGAGTTTTCGGCAGCAGGGGGCAACTCACCTGTCCATCCGGCGCGTATCTCCGACAGTCTGTGTGTTTACGTCTTCATCCCTACTGGTCGCGTCTTCCCTATGTTATGTAAGCAATATAATGTTATGTAATACTGACGAGAGGCACCCCTGCGAGGATGAAGACTGGTGTGCCCGCACTGAGGGAGGGTGTACGTGTTATAACACCGCCGGTGAGCTGGGCGTATGATTGCTCACCCTGCTGCCGCTCAAATTCCCGGCGGGGTAAAATACTATCCCCCTCTGAGTCTTAGCAACTCGATGGAGATGTAATTCGGGGTCTGGAGATTGCCAGAACCCTATGTCATCCCTGGGTACATTAGTGCTATAGCGGCCCCAGCTTTGGCGCTGAGTGCCAAAACCACCTGTTTCAGAGGGGAGAGAGTGCTTGCCAGACAGGTGAGTCGCTCCGCAGCTATAAACTCTGCAGGGGACCACAAATCAGTTGGGGGGACCTGGCAGCTGGCTCATGGGGGGGGGGAGGTTTGTTCGAAAAAAAATATGGGGGAAGGGAGGGTAGTTCCATGTCAATTTTGTCCAGGGCACCATCGTAGCTAGAACATGCATCATTGCCTGGAGAGCACATGGGTAGCCCCCTGTTACCTGAAGGTTACATAGGCAGCCCCACCCCCGTCGCCTGGAGGGCACTTGGGCATTACTCTACCTCTTACCCCCCCCCCCCCTCCCCGGTCGCTTGGAAGGCACATGGGCAGGCCCCCACCCAACCTTGTCCATAGGACACATGGGCAGGCATGTTGTTCAGTGGTGTAGCGGTTAATCTGCCAGCTGATTAGGATTCCCAGATGAATGGTGCTCTGTGTGCAGACAGGACAGAGATAGCTGCTGTTTGCAGTCACTTTCCCAGTAGGTGTGACTCATACATGTGGTGAGGTGACTCCTGCCCGCTGCTGTGAGGAATCTGAGGACAGCAGTCAGTTTGTCATGCTTTGCTCAGATCTTTCCTTTATGACATCATTCAGCACTTCAAAGATTTAAGAGTGAATGGGGTGAGAGGTCAGACTAGCTGACTCATTGAACCGCATTACTTTCAAGAGGCTGATTTACTAAAGGCTGAAGAACATATAGTCTGATGTCAGATCCCCTTATAATACAACCCTACCAATGTCCTGATCAGAAATCATTACCGTCATAATGCGATAACGCCTTCATTTGATCAGATCGTTGATTGGAATAGAAAACACGAGGGTGGCCATACTTCTATTCATTTTGTCCAATCGATGATTCCATCATTTGTTCAAACGTATCGATCAGACATGCTGGAAAATCACGGTCCGAAGTGGTCGATTGTGTACTTGGCTGAAACGGCGTGCAATATCCCGACGACCGACGGACCGCATCAAATGGGCAGGATGGAAAATCGATTGGGGGAGGGGCATATCATTGAATTGAACAGTTAAGCCACACCCCTGCCACACCCTGTTTACGCCCCCAGCACACCCCTAGTCACGCATACCATAAAGTTTTCATAAGAAAAATGTTGTTTTATAATCAACTCACACTGGTCCTTTCTATCCTGGTTCATTTTCCTTCATATTAAAGAGAATCTGTATTGTTAAAATCGCACAAAAGTAAACATACCAGTGTGTTAGGGGGCATCTCCTATCACCCTCTGTCACAATTTCGCCGCTCTCCGCCGCATTAAAAGTAGTCAAAAACAGTTTTAAAAAGTTTGTTTATAAACAAACAAAATGGCCACCAAAACAGGAAGTAGATTGATGTACAATATGTCCACACATAGAAAATACATCCATACACAAGCAGGCTGTATACAGCTTTCCTTTTGAATCTCAAAAGATCATTTGTGTGTTTACCTTCTGTCCCCTTCTTCTCTCATGCACTGAACATTACAGGCTTCCTGCAGACAGCTCTGCCTGTGCCTGTGTTTGTAATACTCAGTATGTGTCAGCCAGCTACTTTCACAGCCAACAGAGGAGGATTTTTATCCAGCTCTCTTCTATCACTGATAAGATAGCAGAGAAGCTGCTGGCTTATGTAAATAAAACACACACAGGAGTGTGCATAGAGGAACAGACCAGCAGGAAGAGTTGGCAGCCTTCCAGACACAGGCCGACAAGTCTGACAGGGGAAAGATACATTGATTTATTACAGAGAGGGTGATAGTACAAAGTGCTGCAGTGATTAGAATAGGTTTAGGAACTTGTAGGATGGTAGAAAAAACGTTGTAATTTTTGTTACAGAGTCACTTTAACATTTTAAAATTAGTAATATATCAATGTAAAGGATGGGAATAAAGTTTAGAGTCAATCAAACACATTTTTTTAGTAGAGAAATATATATATTTACATAGAAAGAGGGACAAAGTCCTGAAAGAGGGACAAATGAGGAGGAAAGAGGGACAGTTGGTAGCTATGCAGTATACCCAATTAATGAAAAGTGGCTGATATCATGTCGAATCAATCATTTTAGTCTATCGAGTAGGATGCAAGATATCGGTCGATCGCACAGGAATTGGCTACTGTTCACATGTCATTCGCAATACACGAACCTGATTTTTAATTATACACACAATTGATCCTAACAGAAGTCATTAAAATATAACTTTTATTAATTATTAAAATAATTTTTTCCATATTTGTTTTCATTTTATAATGCATAGAAAGACCCCAGATTAGATCTCTGGTACTGTATTGAGCATTTACACTAATACACAATTTCAGTGATCATGCTCTAAGACCTAAATCTGAGTAAGGGGCTTTTTCTTACTACATATAGTTAAAAGACCCCCCACCAATCCGACATGTTTCGACTCCTTAATTGGAGTCGTCGTCAGGGAATAAGTGCTTAGTGTAAAAGAGTTGCTAGTGCATATAGAAGGAAAAACACTATATATACATTTCAGTAAAGAAAACAAAAAAGAGAGAGCATGTGCTCTCCAGCTCTGTCAGCATTGAACTGGATGTGCTGCCTGCATTGCTTATATACTACCCTGGGGGGCGGTTTCAATCAAAGTCTACTCCACCCATTTTTATGTTTCTCCCATTGGTCAGGCTATTTGTCAATCATCCTTCCAATATTTCCATTGGTCCATATATCAGTTCCCATTAATCTCACAACAAGCGTACAAATACATCCTCAATCTCCAAACTACCTGAGTCATCTACTCACATATCCAATAATGGTTCATCCAATTTTCAGGCTTCTATGAGTGTCCTAAGTATGAAAACGCAATGTATCGTCATATCTCCCATAGACTAGCACTGCAGGGCTCTGATTGGTGGATTTTCCCACATGTGGTCGTCACATGCTGCAGGTGCCCAATCACTGTATTCCCCAGTATTGCCATGGATACAGACGCTTGCCTTTACATTTAGTTCCGGGATAATACGGAGTTTGTAGTCACTCCCATCGTCCTGCGTCATCGCAATCCTCGTATGCTGCGCTTCGCAGCGTTACCATAGATACCAGGGCACTTGCGCAGTACTTACTTGCGGGGATTGAGTGTATACATTCGCTCCTCCTACCCGCTTCTTGCTAGGGCGCATATTACTCCTCCCATTATCCTGTTACAGAGCTTGCGTTTCACTGTCGTCAGGAAATACCCTGACACGCAAGAAGCCAAAACCAGGGGGTCCGGTGACACCGAGACAACTGAGGAACAGAGAGAAGTGGGCATACAAGTCCAGACATTACAGAAACAGGGAGGAAGAGTGGTAGGAGTTACACCCGGAGAAGACTTGATGAGGATTGTAAACTTAACAGATTATCATTTGAATGAAATTGAAATCTCATTATTATCCAAAGGCTTTACGTTTGTACCTACGGCAAATTTTGATTTATTTGAAATAATAAAAGATATTAATCTGTTTGGAAGAAAGTTGGCCGTATTCAAATATATGAATTCAGAAACGATGAAAAATAAAATGGAGATGGCTCAAGAAAAACGTAATATAGAAATCCTAAATGAATTGTTAGCTGAGAATGAAACAGGAGAAATTAATCTAGGTATACCTGAGAGTAACTTAGCAGGAAAAAGTAGGTTTTGTCCTTCTATGAGTTCATATCCGTCGATTCAAATTTTCCTAGAGACTGTGGAAAAAGATCTGGAAGAATTAAGTAAGACAAAAAAGGTGGATAGAAAACAAAATCTGAGTGTGGAGGAACAAAGGGCCCTGGTAGATCTAAGTAAAAATGAGGACCTGATTTTTAAAAAATCAGATAAAGGGGGGAATGTTGTATTAATGAGAAAAGAACAATACATTGAGATGTGTATGGAAATCTTAAATAATAAAGAGAACTATGAAAGACTGGATAATAATCCAACCACTGGTTTTTATAAAGAACTAGAAACACTTCTCAATGTGGCTGTGGAGAAGAATGTTTTGAGTAAAAAAGATCAAACGTATATGCTGACAAAATATCCAACAATAGCCACATTTTATTCATTGCCTAAGATACATAAAAAAATGGAGAAGCCCCCAGGACGACCAATAATTTCTGGTAATGGATGTCTAACGGAAAAAATCAGTCAATACGTGGATCAATTCCTGAGACCTTTTGTAACTGCCCTCCCCTCATATATTCGTGATACGATGGACTTACTCAACAGACTTCAGGGAATATCAATAAATGATGAAGTATGGCTGGCGAGCCTAGATGTCGAATCTTTATACAATAATATCAAACATGAGATAGGTATTGAAGCTGTTGAGTACTTCCTAAAAACTCGAAGTATCCATCTTAAAGAACATTCCCAACTAATTATTGAACTTCTGTCCTTTGTCTTAACTCACAATTACTTCCTCTTTCAAAATAAATTCTATATACAGAGGAGGGGATGTGCGATGGGGACATCATGTGCCCCGTCGTACGCAAATATCTTCCTTGGTTGGTGGGAGGACACCATTGTGTTTTCAGAGGACTTGGCGTTCTACACATCGCATGTCCTGTTCTGGGGCCGTTTCATAGATGACGTGTTCATTCTGTGGAACGGCCCCAGGAATCTATTTGTGGACTTTGTACAACTTTTGAACCGTAACCAGATCGGGATGTTTTTCACATATGAGATTGAGAGGGATTCTCTAAGTTTCCTAGATGTACAGATCACAAGAACAGGACTCGGCAAATTGGAAACTAAAATATTTAGAAAACCAACCTCTACAAATTCCCTGTTAGCCTGGAATAGCCATCACCCCGTCCCCCTAAAAAAGGGAATTCCTAAAGGACAGTATTTTAGAGCACGAAGAAATTGCTCAAGTGATCAAAGTTTTGATGAAGACTGTATTACGTTACAGAAAAGATTTAGTGATAGAGGATACCCTGATTATGTGATAAGGGAGGCACAGAGAAGGGCACAGGAAACAGAAAGAGAGGAGTTGTTGGTTCCTAGACAGAAGAAGATTTGTACAAATGAAGACGCGATGCGAATTATAAGTACCTTCTCGTTACAATCAGAAGAAATTAAGAAAATTGTGAGTCGACATTGGTCGATCCTTCAATTAGATCCACAGTTAAAAGGGATACTTCCAAAAACACCTAACTTCACATATAGGAGAGGAAAAAATATTGGAGATGAATTGGTACACTCTTTCTTACCAGTCTCAAAAAAGAACATAAAAAAAACCTGGCTTGATAGACCTCTGAAGGGGATGTTTAGATGCGGCCACTGTAAGGCATGTCCCAATGTAAATGTATGTAAAGAATTCGTGGCCCCCAAAAATGAGAGTATACGAAATCCTTGATTTTTTTAACTGTGAAACCGAGGGGGTCATATATGCAATAGAATGTCCATGTCATCTGACATATATAGGAGAGACAACTAGACAAGTGAAACAAAGAATTCTAGAACATATCGGGAATATACGAAATCCAAAAGATACGCCGGTGTCAAGGCATTTTAGGGAATTTCATGGAGGTGACACCTCATGCCTTAAATTTTATGTCATTCAGCAGTGGAAAATGGGACCCAGAGGGGGAAACCTGGACCTTAAGTTGCGCCAATTGGAAGCAAAATGGATTTACCGTATGGGGACTTTAAGTCCAGGAGGATTGAATGAAGGGTTTACATATACCCCATTTATTTAATAAGTGATACACAAACTGGTGTGCAGTACACCCTAATCTCTAGAATTTACTAACTTAAATAAAGATAACTACCATGTAAGGACATCTTATAAATATGATATTAAATCTGTAGCCTCCACATGAAAGAACATTACCTTATGAATATTAAGATATTACATTTATAGATCTTATATCATTCACTTATAAAAAATATATATAAAAAATGATTAAAAATGTGATACCTTACCCCTCAGAATTAATGAGTGTACTGGATCAATGTGAGCTATGATGATAAATCTCCCTTGTACCAGTAATTTATAATCTATATGTAGTAAACTGAAGGGGATAATATAAAATACAATCATGTATCTAAACAAAGTAAGTGAATAATTATATAAGCGAATTAACTTATGTAAAAGAAGATAGGTTTCTGGTTCTGTTTATAAATCTATCTGTTAATGGTTATGAGGAAGAAGATGACAACTTGCGTGTCAGGGTATTTCCTGACGACAGTGAAACGCAAGCTCTGTAACAGGATAATGGGAGGAGTAATATGCGCCCTAGCAAGAAGCGGGTAGGAGGAGCGAATGTATACACTCAATCCCCGCAAGTAAGTACTGCGCAAGTGCCCTGGTATCTATGGTAACGCTGCGAAGCGCAGCATACGAGGATTGCGATGACGCAGGACGATGGGAGTGACTACAAACTCCGTATTATCCCGGAACTAAATGTAAAGGCAAGCGTCTGTATCCATGGCAATACTGGGGAATACAGTGATTGGGCACCTGCAGCATGTGACGACCACATGTGGGAAAATCCACCAATCAGAGCCCTGCAGTGCTAGTCTATGGGAGATATGACGATACATTGCGTTTTCATACTTAGGACACTCATAGAAGCCTGAAAATTGGATGAACCATTATTGGATATGTGAGTAGGTGACTCAGGTAGTTTGGAGATTGAGGATGTATTTGTACGCTTGTTGTGAGATTAATGGGAACTGATATATGGACCAATGGAAATATTGGAAGGATGATTGACAAATAGCCTGACCAATGGGAGAAACATAAAAATGGGTGGAGTAGACTTTGATTGAAACCGCCCCCCAGGGTAGTATATAAGCAATGCAGGCAGCACATCCAGTTCAATGCTGACAGAGCTGGAGAGCACATGCTCTCTCTTTTTTGTTTTCTTTACTGAAATGTATATATAGTGTTTTTCCTTCTATATGCACTAGCAACTCTTTTACACTAAGCACTTATTCCCTGACGACGACTCCAATTAAGGAGTCGAAACATGTCGGATTGGTGGGGGGTCTTTTAACTATATGTAGTAAGAAAAAGCACCTTACTCAGATTTAGGTCTTAGAGCATGATCACTGAAATTGTGTATTAGTGTAAATGCTCAATACAGTACCAGAGATCTAATCTGGGGTCTTTCTATGCATTATAAAATGAAAACAAATATGGAAAAAATTATTTTAATAATTAATTAATAAAAGTTATATTTTAATGACTTCTGTTAGGATCAATTGTGTGTATAACACATGTCATTCGATCAACTCTGAATCAATTTTTGCATTCAGAGTATGGAGACACAACATCAGTCAGATGGATTAGTGATGGCTATATGCATAGGATATCGCTTGTAGTGTGTGGGCTACTAGTCGATCCACTTTCCATCAACCATACTACATCCATACTGTTGATCACCCAATAAAGTCGATCGTTGTGTTGTTTTGAATCAGAATTGCTAGATGTATGGCTACCTCAAGGGTTAAAGTAGACCTGCACGGGACAGAAGGAAAACAGAGACTTGCACCCTGTATGTATTGAGTGTTTAGGCTGTCTAATTCTCCCTCATCTGTGACTAATCACAACTGTAATTTTATCTCTCAGCTGTGTCAGCTCTGGAATCTCTTCTGCCAGGGCAGAGCAGTTAATTTGTAAACATAGGATGTTAACAATATGTCTGATTCCATGAAAGCGGGAAGTAGACACACTGCAGATTTATTGTAGGCTTTGCATTAGCTCTAACATAGAAATGTTTTTGTTTATACATTATGATGCTGTTGCTTATCTTTTGCAGCAGAGAGGAAGTTCTGAATTCAGGTCCGCTTTAGGGGGGACATTGAGCTTGTGAACAAGGTTTTAGCCACTGTGCTTCTATCTATGTAGCTCTAGTCTTTGCTGCAGTGTAAACTCACTGAAGCCTTCTTATAAAAAGATTCGATTCACGAAAGAGGAACAGGGAAGCTGGGAACACAGCACAATAGTAAATTGGTATCTTTCAGTTCCTGTTCGGGGGGAAGCGTTTCCCCTCGCCTGTGCGCGGCAGAATATTTAGGGAAGGAGGTTCTGAAAGATGCTTTCTCTGTCACACAATCGTTCTCGTTTACAGGTTAATGAACTAATGGAGCATAACACCAGGGTATGTGCTGGTGGATTGTGGGTAATTTCCTACAAACAAGCAGCTCCACAGCTTGACGTGTCAGCGACAATGAAATCATCCTAAAGTGCGCCGTTTAGCCCATGGAAAGAATATTACCTGATCCTGAGACAGATCAAAGAGAATGAGAATAGCCGAGCTCAGGGGGCCGCGTGATATTTATCTTCACAAAACCCTGCAAGGCCGTCTGACGAGAGACGAGGATCTGTTACAGTACATCAATGAAATTAGGGAGAAAAAAAACAAATCTCTAAAGAGCCTCTTTTGAAAGAGGGTGTGTGTGTGTGTGTGTGTGTTGTAAGGTGTGTGTGTGTGTGTTGTAAGGTGTGTGTGTGTGTGTTGTAAGGTGTGTGTGTGTGTGTGTGTGTGTGTGTGTGTGTGTGTGTGTGTGTTTTAAGGTGTGTGTGTTGTGTTGTAAGGTGTGTGTGTGTTGTAAGGTGTGTGTGTGTGTGTGTTGTAAGGTGTGTGTGTGTGTGTTGTAAGGTGTGTGTGTGTGTGTGTGTGTGTGTGTGTGTGTGTGTGTGTGTGTGTGTGTGTTGTAAGGTGTATGTGTGTGTGTGTGTGTGTGTTGTAAGGTGTGTGTGTGTGTTGTAAGGTGTATGTGTGTGTTGTAAGGTGTGTGTGTGTGTGTGTGTGTGTGTGTGTGTGTGTGTTGTAAGGTGTGTGTGTGTGTGTGTGTGTGTGTGTTGTAAGGTGTGTGTGTGTGTGTGTTGTAAGGTGTGTGTGTGTGTGTGTGTTGTAAGGTGTGTGTGTGTGTGTGTGTGTGTTGTAAGGTGTGTGTGTGTGTGTGTGTGTGTGTGTGTGTGTTGTAAGGTGTGTGTGTGTGTGTGTGTGTTGTAAGGGGTGTGTGTGTGTGTGTGTGTTGTAAGGGGTGTGTGTGTGTGTGTGTGTTGTAAGGGGTGTGTGTGGTATAGGTAGGTGTGTTTGTGTGTGTGTGTGTGGGGGGGGGGGGGGTATAGGTGTGTGTGTGGGTATAGGTGTGTGTGTGTGGGGTATAGGTGTGTGTGTGTGTGGGGGGGGGGGGGGTATAGGTAGGTGTGTGTGTGGGGGTATAGGTGTGTGTGTGGGGGGGGGGGTATAGGTGTGTGTGTGGGGGGGGGTATAGGTGTGTGTGTGTGTATGGGATGTAAGGTGTGTGTGGGGGGGGTATAGGTGTGTGTGAGTGGAGGGGGTATAGGGGTGTGTGTGTGTGGGGTATAGGTGTGTGTGTGTGTGTGTGGGGGGGGGGTATAGGTAGGTGTGTGTGTGGGGGTATAGGTGTGTGTGTGTGTGGGGGGGGGGGGGTATAGGTGTGTGTGTGTGTGTATGGGATGTAAGGTGTGTGTGTGTATGTATGGGATGTAAGGTGTGTGTGTGTGTGTGTGTGTGTGTGTTGTAAGGTGTGTGTGTGTGTGTGTGTTGTAAGGGGTGTGTGTGTGTGTGTGTGTTGTAAGGGGTGTGTGTGTGTGTGTGTGTTGTAAGGTGTGTGTGTGGTATAGGTAGGTGTGTTTGTGTGTGTGTGTGTGGGGGGGGGGGGGTATAGGTGTGTGTGTGGGTATAGGTGTGTGTGTGTGGGGTATAGGTGTGTGTGTGTGTGTGTGGGGGGGGGGGGGGTATAGGTAGGTGTGTGTGTGGGGGTATAGGTGTGTGTGTGGGGGGGGGGGTATAGGTGTGTGTGTGGGGGGGGGGTATAGGTGTGTGTGTGTGTATGGGATGTAAGGTGTGTGTGGGGGGGGTATAGGTGTGTGTGAGTGGAGGGGGTATAGGGGTGTGTGTGTGTGGGGTATAGGTGTGTGTGTGTGTGTGGGGGGGGGGGTATAGGTAGGTGTGTGTGTGGGGGTATAGGTGTGTGTGTGTGTGTGGGGGGGGGGGGGTATAGGTGTGTGTGTGTGTATGGGATGTAAGGTGTGTGTGTGTATGTATGGGATGTAAGGTGTGTGTGTGTGTGTGTGTGTGTGTGTGTGTGTGTGTGTGTATGGGATGTAAGGTGTGTGTGTGTGTGTATGTATGGGATGTAAGGTGTGTGCGTGTGTGTGTGTGTAATGTAAGGCTGATTAAGTATTTTGTACTTGATGACTCAGAATAATTGGCTTTTATTTGCCCAATTCAGAGGTGCTGTTGGTTTTTTTGCACATTTTTTTTTTCGAGTTGCTTCACAAAATTTTAGCCTACTGGCACTGGCGCATATGTGAAGTGTGCTGAGGTGTTGTGTGGTACTGGCGCTCACCGTGACTGGAGGAGGCCAGGAGTCGAGCCGGTGGAGAGGTGAGAATTCAAAACTTGGAGCACTTGGTGGAGGGATGAAATGACACCCTACACTTGGGAGGCGGTCCGGCAGGTGGTGATGAGAAGGTGATTTCTGAAAATCGCTGTGCAGTGTATGGGCAGGCAACAGATCCCTCTCTGATCATGGTGATAAAGTATTAGTATTGGCTAAGCAATTTACCTCATGCTGTCCTTAAATAAGGATTCTGTCCTTAAGTTAAGGAGTGATTTCTAAATTTAAAGTTTCAATCCTTAAGATAAAGACAGAATTTAAGCACTGAGTCTGTAGATGATGACCACCATCATACCTGCAAAAAATGCTCCGCTCCAAAATGCCAAATGCCACAGCTGCCACCAGGCCTTACATGTATGTTGCTGGACACCCACTTCCTCAGAGACCATATCTGAGGAAGCTGGTGTCATGCAACACACGTGTAAGGCCCAGAGTTGGATGTGGTGGGTTCAGAGTGGGGCGTTTTTGCAGGTATGATGGTGGTCACCATCTACATACTTGCTCAGTGCTCGGATCCTACTAGATAGTGAGATACATCGGGGGAGATATTTGGAATGTCACTATTCCTGTATAGCAGCCTTGTCTGCTGCCTGCCTCTACCTTAGTCTGATAATCATCTGTGCCTTGTCTGCTGCCTGCCTCAACCGTAGTCTGATAACCGGCTCTGCCTTGTCTGCTGCCTGCCTCGACCTTAGTCTGATTACTGACTCTGCTTTGCCTGCTGCCTGCCTTGTCCTGTTATTTCTCTCCTCAGTCACTTGTAGATAAGCAGTCCGCTGCCCGCTATGGGTAGTGAGCCATTGACTTTGGGAAATGTTCTGGTGAAGACCTGTAAACACTTAGGCCCCAAGTACTGTTATCTAATTATTGAAGTGTTCTGTAATGCTGGGAATACACGGTTCGTTTTTGCCTTCGTTTAAACCTTCGATTCGTTCGGTAAACAAATCGAGTGTTGAAAACGTATGTGAAAATAGTCATAATCTCATTATAGTTTCGATTAATAGACCCCAAAAACGAACGACTAGTGATCGAACATGTTTGATATTATCTCTCTTTATCCATCTAATCGAGCCATTGGTAGGCTTGATGGCTGTTCAGATCGATTATATATTCGTTTATGCTAGTCCGTCCCTGTAAAAAGGGATTTTCGTTTCGTTTCTTTGCAGCCTTCGATCATTGGAAAAACGAAACCATCAGAATCGAAAAAAAAAACGAAACCGTGGGTGGTGATATTAACCGTATGACCGATTATTTCGGGATCGAAAAGGACAAAAGGCACAATCGAAACGAAGGTTTAAACGAAGGCAAAAACGAACCGTGTATTCCCAGCATTAGTGTGTAACATGGCATTACTGCACTGTTCACTCTCCCGCAGCAGGAGATAAACAGGTTTTCCGCGCCGAGGTATAATAAGCCATTGGCATGTTTAACGCTCCTAAGCACAGTATTTTCAGATGAGAGCAGGAGTAAATAGACCAGGATAATGAGTTTCCTGCAGGAAGTGCTGGGACCAGGGGACAGGCTGCTTCACTGACTGGGACATGGCTGACCACACTCTGTAGATTTATTCACTGGAAGGGACTAATTGATGCGCTTCTGACTCATCTTTAGAGACTGCTCAGGATTCACATTGTACAATTAGATTTATGGAGCTGCTGGTAATGACAACAGCAATATATGTCTGTGGAGAGCTATAAAAGGGGCCCTGAGGGCATTGTCTGATCTCCAGACTGAAGCTGCTGCAGTATATACAAACATTGTGTCACTGAGAATGCAGACTGTCTAGTCACTAGTGACCAGTGATCTCAATGAGACTGCAGCCTATCCATTCACTAGAGACCAGTGACATCTCTGAAAATGCAGCCTATCCATTCACTAGAAACGAACGACATCACTGAGACTTCAGCCTATCGAGTCACCAAAGACCAGTGACATCACTGAGAATGCAGCCTATCCATTCACTAGAGACCAGTGACATCACTGAGAATGCAGCCTATCCATTCACTAGAGACCAGTGACATCACTGAGAATGCAGCCTATCCATTCACTAGAGACCAGTGACATCTCTGAAAATGCAGCCTATCCATTCACTAGAAACGAGCGACATCACTGAGAATGCAGCCTGTCCATTCACTAGAGACCAGTGATCTCAATGAGACTGCAGCCTAGCCATTCACTACAGACCAGTGACATCACTGAGAATGCAGCCTATCCATTCACTAGAAACGAGCGACATCACTGAGAATACAGCCTGTCCATTCACTAGAGACCAGTGACATGACTGAGAATGCAGCCTATCCATTCACTAGAGACCAGTGACCTCTCTGAGAACTCAGCCTATTCATTCACTAGAGACCAGTGACCTCTCTGAGAATGCAGCCTATCCATGCACTAGAGACCAGTGACATCACTGAGAATGTAGCCTATCCATTCACTAGAGACCAGTGACATCACTGAGAATAGTGCCTAGCTTGACGATTTGGCATCTGTTTGTGAGGAAGTCTTCGATCCACAGCAGCCTATGCTCCAATGGAGACCAGGCATATGGTCAGGTGGGTCAGCAGGAGGGCAGTAAGACTATATACAATGCAGCTTTACATTCATCTCAAACATACTGTATTCCAAAGACGGTCAGGATTGGGGGTTCTCTGGGAGTCTGGAGAGACCGTTTCCTAAGAAGAGAGACGTTTGAAGCAAATGTGTGTAGGGCGGATGTGAGTTTTTTTTTGTTTGTTTGTTTGTTTTTTTGTAGTGGATGAAAGTGGCAAGTTTACATAATCTCACTTTCTCAGTTCTATTTAGTAGTCAGCAGTTCACAAGATTTCACCATTGCTCAATGTTCCCATGAATGGCGCCCACCCAGTGCACGGCTTTCCAATCATTTTGTACTGACTTCCCCTTTCACTTCTCTATTGTAGCCACTGTGGCTGTCAGCATTTTCCCAACAGTACGTTATTAAACTAATAAAGACCTTTTCCTGCCCTTATGGGACACTTCATTGTGTTATACGAGAACTAGAAGCCTTCAGTGTACAGTCATTTATTAGCCCCTTCATTCACTTGTAATTCATGTTGTGTCCTTAAAGAGAAACTCTGACCAAGAATTGAACCTTGCTGCATTGTGGGAAATAGCGGTTTACAGCTGTTTCCAACTGCCAAAAAAGCATGCAGCAGCTACATCACCTGCCAACAGTAAAAATGTCACCATGTAATAAATGTCAGAATGTAAATCAGGGATTTAAAAGATTTTACAACGGGCAAGCACTGACTAAATCATTTATACATAATTATTGTAAAAATGAAGCACTTTTTTATTATAATATTTTCACTGGAGTTCCTCTTATGGGGTAAATACAGCAACCATTAAAATGCAGTTTCAGATAGTCTGTGATGAGATAAATATTAAACACTTTTCTGTTCTTCACGGCTCTGTTGATCTAATTATGAAAGATTAAAAAAAAACAAAAAACCTTTCTGTAATCCATTTATTGCGAACGGTCGGAACCCAAACAGAAAAGTGTCAGTGACCAGCCATTTAACAGCAAAGACACTGCAATAACATTGGTGCTACTGTATATGTATCAGTCACATGACATAGTCTGTCCCCACTGGCACCACCCCTGCTGACATATCCTCCAGTCACATGAGCAGTGGCTTCACCCCTGCTTATAAATCCAACAGTCACATGAGTGTCTCGTCCATCAATTACTCCACCCCTGCATTCATACCAGCCAACTGAGCTGCTCTGATGAGTAACTCCACAGCTGTCTATAAATCCAGCGGTCACACAAGTGTCTCGGCCATCAGTGACGTCACCCCTGCTTTCATACCTGCCTATATATGCAGTAGTAACAAGAGCTGATTGAACATTAGTGACTCCACCCCTATATCATACCAGTCACCTCAGCTGCTCTGACACTAGTAGTTCTCTGCCAATGTCTATAAATCCAGAAGTCACTCAAGTGTCTTGGCCATCAGTGACTTCACCCCTAGATTCATACCAGTCACAAGCTGCACTGACGTGAGTGACTCCACCCCTGCCTATATATCTAGCAGTCACATGAGCCAATCGGCCATCAGTGACTCCACCCCTGCTTTCATACCAACACCACCTGACCTGCTCTGACGTGAGTGGCTCCTCTATATCCAGTAGTATCATGGGCTTCTCTGACGTCAGTGCCTCCACCCCTGCCTATACATCCAGTAGTCATAGTCCACAGTGAAAAGTTATAGTATAATCCTCATTTTCGTTGTTAACCACTTCTTTAAATAGTCATAGTAAAGGAGAACTGAGATTGCCAATAACAGAAGCTGTGAAGTGCTGATCGAGTACGAAGTGCCTCATTTCACACTTGAAGTGTGCCACTTAGAATACACCATATTCCCTATAGACAGATTTCTGACAGTTGTCAGTAAAAATGCAGAGAATTCTGAGTTGATGCAAATGTATGCAGCTTGAAAATAGACCAATCAAATTCCACCTTGGCATAATTCGATTTACATAAATATGCATAATACATTTGCATAATCCTGCATCAATTCAGAATTCTTTGCATCTCATTATTACCCATCTCTAGTTGTCAGATATACAAAGTACAATTCAAGTGCCCTAAAGACACAGAGGCTGCCAGATAAATGTTTGAGTAGAAACAAAAAGGAAAAAAGGAAAGACAAGAACCTAAGTATCAAATCTGTTTCTAAAAAATAACCCAAATTCAATACTTTGCATTGTACTGCCTGGACTCATGTCTCGCCAGTTCTATGTAATACAAATACTTTAATCAGTGTGTGACGGCTGGAGTGGGAGGGAAGGAGTGTGAAGCACTGTGGTGTCTCAGCCTTGGGTGCTGGAGGACCTTGTCCCGGCTCTGACTCTATATCAGTGTTTCTCAACATTGTATTGGTATGTATCCCTTTTAAATCCCTGTACTCACCAAATACCCCCTAGCACAGTTAACATTATCACAAGTACCCCTTGACATATTTATATTTAATCGATTGGTTCTAAACAGTTTCCAAGCATTTACTATTGCTTTTAATTGGCTAAAATACTAATTTGGTATTTTTTAAAAGACTTATCATTTTCTAAAACTCAATTTTTTGTTCGTGGTAAAGTTTATCAAGCAGAGTACCCCCTGGAACCATCAGAAGTACCCCCTGGAGTACGCGTACCACATGTTGAGAACCTAGGCTCTATACAACACCAACATCTTCCACAGCGCTGTAGAAATACGAAATAAGGTCACTCTCGGATTTCTTGGTACCCCCTCCCCACTTCCCTACTCCAACGCACACTATACTAGCAGCAGGGCTACTGGGCGTTAGATGAAGCTGCCTCCTCTACTAACTACCTGTTGGATTGAGGACTACAGGTCTCATGATTCTTAGCTGTGGTTGTAGGGCTGTTCATACATTATTATTATTATTATTATTATTATTATTATTATTATTATTATTTAGTATTTATATAGCGCCGACATATTACGCAGCGCTGAATAACTACATATGCTGGTGGCGCCTGGTTTGTAGTTTTGCTGGTCATCAAGTGACACAAAGGAAGATAAAATGTGTCCTATTGAAGGAATCCAGTGCAGGCGGGGAGGAGACGCAGGCCGATCTCCCAGGCCTCGCTGTATCTGGGGATTATCACACAGAGTTCCCTGACCCCATGAGATGCTTCTGTCCTCACATATGGGGGACTGGATTCTTTGCTTGTCATTCTGTGAATCATTTACTATCAAGGGGGGAGGAATGTGGGGAAGAATCAATGGAGACTGTACAATGTTTCCTTTTTACTGTAAACATTTTCCTAGTGGAATTTCCTCCTTTTATGGATTAACTGCTCAGCATGAATAGTACAGAATATCAGGTTTTGTGCAGATGATATTTGATCGTGAGCTGCAGCAGCAATTACAGTGAAGACTTCATTTATATTAGTGATTTAAAAAAAATCCAATATAGGGGCCAAGTGGTTATCCAAGATTGTAGACTGGAATCAAATAGTGACAAAAATTCACTATTAAAACTCATACTTTGGTCCTGTAACGAGAAGACCAGATTATTTGGAGTATTCTTTGATGCTTGGAGGGCAAAAGACGAAGAGGAAGAGAGAGGCTGAGATGGATAGACAGCATATGTGACGCTATGAACATGCCTATGCAACAGCTGAAAGAAGCAGTGATTGGCAGAGACAGTACATATGGTCATGAAGAGTCAGTCAACTGAATGAATAAGGGTGGGGGAAATAATACTGAATGCCCATAGGATACATTGGTCAGAGCTTTCAAAGGTTACAATTAAAGGATACCCGAAGTGACATGTGACATGATGAGATAGACATGGGTGTATGTACAGTGCCTAGCACACAAAGAACTATGCTGTGTTACTTTTTTTCTTTCTCTGCCTGAAAGAGTTAAATATCAGGTGTGTAAGTGGCTGACTCAGTCCTGACTCAGACAGGAAGTGACTACAGTGTGACCCTCACTGATAAGAAATTCCCCTTTTTATCTTTCTTGCTCTCAGAAGCCATTTTCTGCTAGGAAAGTGGTTTATAGTTGTAATTTCTTATCAGTGAGGATCACACTGTAGTCACTTCCTGTCTGAGTTAGGACTGAGTCAGCCACTTACATACCTGATATTTAACTCTTTCAGGCAGAGAAAGAAAAAAAGGAACACAGCATAGTTATTTATGCGCTAGGCACTGTACATACACATGTCTATCTCATCATGTCACATGTCACTTCGGGTATCCTTTAAGGCCCATACCCACCTCACGATATTTCAGATGGTTTTCCAGACGACCGGCGTTTTTTTTTTTTTTTAATCTGAGCGACGAGCGGTTGTTTCTGTGATCTCGTGATGTGACTGGAGGCGCAGGATCACGTGAACTTCGCTTAGCGTTGCGCTGCGATAACCATCATTTCCCCTCTTGCAGAAATATAACTTTTGTTGTGTGAATACTTCATCCTACTACGAATTACTGAATCTGAGAGAGCCTAAGCGCTTTGAGTCCTATTGGAGAAAAGCGCTATAGAAATGTTATTGTATTGGATTGTATCATGGCGGATCTTTAAGATCCCTAACGACTCCTGCACAAAGTGCTGCGATCGCTTGAAGTCTCGTTTGCGCCGTCCTGTAACGCCGCGTCGGGCATGCTCGCTGGCTGGAAGGTGGATTGGGGAGCGCTAATCGTCGGGGAGACATTGCTGGATCCATCTTCCTGCATTGCGGAGATGAATTTGTAGCGTAAGTATGTAGGTGGACCACTTAAGGCTGTGACTGGAGGAGTCATGTGATCACTGCAGGCTGTGACTGGGAGGAGCCATGTGACCACTGCAGGCTGTGACCAGGAGGAGTCGCATGACCACTGCAGGGTGTGACGGGAGGAGTCATGTGACCACTGCAGGGTGTGACGGGAGGAGTCATGTGACCACTGCAGGCTGTGACCGCAGGAGTCATGTGACCACAACATTTGTTCCACATAAAAAATGATTTGAGAAAATTCATTGCATTATAACCCCAAGCCTACAGAGAGCAGAGGGAGGGGGATGTATGTGTCTTGTGTTTGTTGTGCTGGGATTGTGCCGTTACCTGCACTAATGTGTTTGAACACATCACAACGTATTTATGTACTTTCTGCTGCATCTGCAGCATCTCAGCAGTACAAGTGACTGATTGGCTGGTCGGCTCTCCTCACCACACCACTAAATTATGCAGCACGCCGAGGCCTGCAGGTCAGACTCACGCCCGTGCTCAGGAACAACGCCAGCCATGATTTCCCCTCTTGCAGGCAGTGTGGAGGGCTCACAATTCCTCTCATGACTGACCGTATCCTCCGGCACTGACGTTTGGCTGATCAGGGGGTTTTCAGTTATCAGGGGCCTATTTTAGCCTTGGCAAAATACCGGCACTGAAAGGCTTGCGGCAGAGGGTGGGTAATTTTTGTCCTGCCGTTTGGCTGTTACGCTGCCCAGATACCAGCGCTGATAGTCATGGTTTGATTTGGCACCAAGGTGAAGACCATAAAAAGCGAAAATTGATTGGAATAAGACATTGGGCACAGTGTCATGCCCCTTCCTGTTGCTGAGCTGGTCAACTATCCAAATCATTTTATCCGCTAAGCACGACGGGGTTTTGCCCGGAATTGGATTTGGCATGTACATAGCTCACAGTAGAAACAAAAATATACATCATAAAACAAAACAAACCCACAAACCGCAGTTTTAGATGCGTTAAAACAGTGTATCGATAACAGCCTGAGGCTTCGTTTCCATGCAGCGTATGTGCTGCGTGTCACTCCTGGCGGGCTTGGGAACCCATTCATTATGCTGAATGGGATTGCGGGCTTAATCGCCCTGAAATGCAGACAACCAAGCGCTGCGATTACGTGGTGAATCGCCACGCATGTATGGAAACTGCAGACAGTGCAGTCTATAGCACCCTCCGATGTCCCTGCAATCACGCTTCCATAAGCGCGCCTGAAAGCACGCTATAAGGAAACGAGCCCTAAAGGGGGAAATGAGGGGATGCTGGAGGGGGGAGGGCGTGGAGAGAGTTCAGGAGGTTGATAGCAGAAGGGGAAAAATAATTCTTAATGCTACGTATACGCTTGTGACTATAGTCGTTACTAGCAGCAGCTTAATGATTGCTCTGCCGACAATCGGGTAAAGTAGTTTACCAAAGCACAACAATGAACAAACGATCTTGGCATGATGAGAAAATCCAACAGGACGGATCATATCGAGCGACAATCATGACAAAACTATAGTGCGTACAGTTCTCTGCTGAGCTCGATCGTTACAAGGGCCAATTCGATTACGTGGGATTTTGCCCGTACTTCCTGTGTAGCGCAGCCCATAATGATTGTTACATTATAAATGTCAAACTCTGTTTTCATGTTAACTGTCATATATTTTCATCTATTGTAAGCCCATGTTTGTGTATTTTTTTTTTTTAAATAAAAATATGTACAGTATGCAACATTACCCTCTTATCGTTCTTTTCTGCGAGAACGATTGTTAAAATGTGTATGATGATTGCTGTATCCCACTGTTGCAGTCCAATCGTTCGGATATTGTTCGTCTGGTAATTAATTAATATATATAAATATAAAGGACAGTATGGAGCAAGCACACCGATCTCTGCATATTGGGCACGGAAAGGGTTAAAAGAAATTATGCTTACTCCATATCTTTCTTTTTTTCCTTAAAATAAGAACATCCAGCTGATGCCTGACATTTTACAATTTATGGCTGCAGAATAATTGATGTACCTGGCACGTTGCCATGTCCGCGACTGAGTCTGACAAGATCTCTGGTGTCTGTCTGTGTATCTGTCTGTCTGTCCACTGTATCTGTCTTTTTCCATACAGTGTAAAGAGGCCGATACACTGGTCGATTTCAGCCATCGATTGATTGATCGATTCTATCTAATCTAACAATCGTTTTGTGGCCGATTTCGATCAATTTGATCTGACAGGATGGAAAATCTAGGTCAATCTGCTGTTGGCAGCAGACCGATGACCCATAGAGTTGCTTTGGATCTAATGGTTCAATAATCCATTTATCGATTCCTTTCCAATAGATTTAATTCTGAAATCTATTGGAAATCTGTTCCTAGCGTGTGGCACACATCAGATAGACGTCTGTCAGATTTGAACTGACAGGCATCTGACAGAAATCTGATGGTCGAATCTGCTGCAAATCTAGAAGTGTATGGCCACCTTAAAGCTGAATACCCGCCTGAAGATGGGGACAGGGGAACCTCAGAGTGACGCTACCTGACGCACGAGTGTTCCCCGATTCATATTCCTACCCGCGGGGAACACACAGCGTCATGCCATGGCACACGATGGGGCGAACCAGAGGTTAAACAATCACAGAACTTTGCAGAGGAGTCTGTGGGGTTCGGAACGATGTTGCTGGATACTGCAAAAAACGGTTGTTTGTAGTGAAACATAGCTGGAAAAATTACATGGTGGGTACGGCCCTTCAAGGCTGGTCCACTCGAGCGGCTGCTGGTGGCTCGTTTAGTAGATGGTAAAGGCTTTTCTGCTACTACCGAAAAGCATTTAGCAGAGAAGCGTCTCCTCATCGGTATCCAGCGGTTCCCAGCATTTCGTCATAAGTTTGTTTTCACCTCAGGATTCTATTAGAGCATAAATGGCAGATCTTATTCCTACTGAATGTCCAGTTCACTGTTATTTGTTGTCATTCTCCTTTAAAGCACACTTGAAGCAAAAATTACGCATGAGATAATGAAGTGTATGTGTAGCACAGCTAAGAAATAGGACATTAGTGCAAAGAAAAGAGTCTCCTATTGTTTTCCAGTACAGGCAGGGGCAGTTCTCTCATGAAGAAAGGTTACATTGTTACACCTTTGTTTGGGTTGAAAAAAAGACGAGTGCAACACCAGCCTGCTCCCTCACATATCCCTGTTGATCCAGGGGAAGGCGAAAAACCCTTACAAGGCATGGTCCAATTAGACCCAAAAGGGAAAAAATTCCTTCCCAACTCCAGATGGCAATCAGGTAAAATCCCTGGATCACCACCGGGCATTACCTAGTAATTGTAGCCATGGATGTCTTCATCACAAGGAAAGCATCTACGCCCCCTTTAAAAAAGGTGAAACATTTGTATCAGGCGGCAGAGAGTTCAGTGACTGCATGCATTGTGGTGTTTACACTAACAGCATGCAGTCAGAGTAGGAGGAGAAGCAAGAGGAGAGCAAGGGGACGAGGTCATCATTGGGGAAAAGCAGCTTGTTGTGCTGTGTGAGGGGGGGGGGGGGGGGGAGGCAGGAGAGCAGCGGTGTGTCATTTGACTTGCACAGCAGAAGGGAGGAGGTGGCACTGCTGTCCTGACTGAGGAGGAATAGAGTGGCTGAGAATGAGAAGTTGTTTGTCACACTCGACTCACA
Source organism: Hyperolius riggenbachi (assembly GCF_040937935.1). Lineage (NCBI taxonomy): Eukaryota > Metazoa > Chordata > Amphibia > Anura > Hyperoliidae > Hyperolius > Hyperolius riggenbachi. The sequence goes on from NC_090652.1 coordinate 293,370,792, forward strand.
GTCAGCCAGTGTGCTGTTGAGTTGAGCTGCAGCATGTCATGTGAGAACATTACACGACTCAGAGTAAATTGTTGGGTGCTGTCCAATCATTCCAATTGGATTGTGTGTGTGTGTGTGTGTGGGGGGGGGGAGGGGGGGGGGGGACACGCCTTACAAGTTTGCTTCAGGCGGCAAAAAGTCTAGAACCGGGAGAGTTAAATAAAAAAACATTCAGTTCTATATGGAAAAGAGTGTCTGAGTTATTTGATCCAACTTGGATGGAAGACAGTCCTGTTTTCTAAAGCACTTAAAGAAACCATGTATTACAAACATATTAAACATATAAACAAGAAACGGTGACAGAGACAGCTTGAAATAAGGTTTTACTGCAAGAAAGTTCAGAGTCATTAGCTCTGCTCTGTTTTATCGCTTAAGGCTGCTTACACACAGGGAAGTTACAGGCACACGTTAGTGCTCCTGTAACGCTCCCCCAACGTACAGCAATTAGAGTTGGGCCGAACGGTTCGCCGGCGAACGGTTCCAGGCGAACTTTGGGGGTTCGCGTTCGCCTGCATCAGGCGAACTTTTACGGAAGTTCGATTCGCCCCATAAAGCTGTATTGAGCAAAAATTTTCGCCTCCATTTTACTGTCAGCAGACATGTTATTGTGAAACACACTGCTTAAGACCCCACCCTCCCTTCAAGCTAGGTCCTTTTATACCATTTGACTCAGTTGTCTGCCTACACTAATTAGTTATGGGACAGCTGCTACACACTATGCTAGGGAGATTTTAATTGGCCTCCCTCCTCCCTCCTCCCTTCTCCCTCCTCCCTTCTCCCTCCTCCCTTCTCCCTCCTCCCTCCTCCCTTCTCCCTCCTCCCTTCTCCCTCCTCCCTTCTCCCTCCTCCCTTCTCCCTCCTCCCTTCTCCCTCCTCCCTTCTCCCTCCTCCCTTCTCCCTCCTCCCTCCTCCCTTCTCCCTCCTCCCTCCTCCCTTCTCCCTCCTCCCTTCTCTCTCCTCCCACCTCCCACCTCCCCTTCTACCCTTCTACCCTTCTACCCTTCTACCCTTCTACCTATTCCCTCCTCCCTCCTACCGGAGGGAGGAGGGTCTCTTCTGCCAGGGAATTATACTATTTTAAAAACCAGTATACATCATACCATAGCCGGGAATCGAACCCAGATCTCACTGTGTGGTGGGCACGTCACCCTAAGCACTGTACCACTACAGTAGTAAGTGAAGCTTGCCTAAAATTTAACATTTATGCTCAACGCAATAGAACCATTAGGTTGCTTAAAGGAGAACTGTAGTGAGAGGTATATGGAGGCTGCCATATTGATTTCCTTTTAAGCTATACCAGTTGCCTGGCAGCCCTGCTGATCTATTTGGCTGCAGTAATAATAATCCAAACATTTGTATAGCGCTTTTCTCCTGTCAGACTCAAAGCGCTCAAGAGCTGCAGCCACAGGGACGCGCTCAAGAGGCCACCCTGCAGTGTTAGGGAGTCTTGCCTTGAACTCCTTACTGAATAGGTACTTGACCTAGCCAGGATTCAAACCCTGGTCTCCCATGTCAAAGGCAGAGCCCTTAACCAGTACACTATCCAGCCACTGTAGTGTGAATCACACCAGAAACAAGCATGCAGCTAATCTTGTCAGATCTTACAAAAATGTCAAACACCAGATCTGCTGCATGCTTGTTCAGGGTCTAGGGCTAAAAGTATTGGAGGCAGAGGATCTGCAGGATAGCCAGGTAACTGGTATTGCTTAACCACTTGCCGACCGCACGCTTATACCGTGCGTCGGCAAAGTGGCAGCTGCAGGACCAGCGACGCAGTATTGCGTCGCCAGCTGCAGGCTGATTAATCAGGAAGCAGCTGCTCGTGCGAGCGGCTGCTTCCTGTCAATTCACGGCGGGGGGCTCCGTGAATAGCCTGCGGGCCGCCGATGGCGGCTCGCAGGCTAAATGTAAACACAAGCGGAAATAATCCGCTTTGTTTACATTGTACGGCGCTGCTGCGCAGCAGCGCCGTAAGGCAGATCGGTGATCCCCGGCCAATCAGCGGCCGGGGATCGCCGCCATGTGACAGGAGACAGCCTGTCACTGGCTGCACAGGACGGATAGCGTCCTGTGCAGCCCGGATCTCCAGGGGGGGCCAGGTAGGAGAGGAAGGGGGAGGATTTCGCCGCGGAGGGGGGCTTTGAGGTGCCCCCCCCCCGCAACACCCGGCAGGCAGGAGCGATCAGACCCCCCCAGCACATCATCCCCCTAGTGGGCTGCAGAGCCCACCCAGCACAGATCAGCTAAGACAGCGCTGGTCCTTAAGGGGGGGTAAAGGGTGGGTCCTCAAGTGGTTAAAAGGAAATCAATATGGTAGCCTCCATATACCTTTCACTACAGTTCTCCTTTAAGCAACCTAATGGTTCTATTGCATTGAGCATAAATGTTAAATTTTAGGCAAGCTTCACTTACTTCTGTAGTGGTACAGTGCTTAGGGTGACATGCCCACCACACAGTGAGATCTGGGTTCGATTCCCAGCTATGGTATGATCTGGTGTTTGACATTTTTGTAAGATCTGACAAGATTAGCTGCATGCTTGTTTCTGATGTGATTCACACTACTGCAGCCAAATAGATCAGCAGGGCTGCCAGGCAACTGGTATAGCTTAAAAGGAAATCAATATGGCAGCCTCCATATACCTCTCACTACAGTTCTCCTTTAAGCAACCTAATGGTTCTATTGCATTGAGCATAAATGTTAAATTTTAGGCAAGCTTCACTTACTTCTGTAGTGGTACAGTGCTTAGGGTGACGTGCCCACCACACAGTGAGATCTGGGTTCGATTCCCAGCTATGGTATGATCTGGTGTTTGACATTTTTGTAAGATCTGACAAGATTAGCTGCATGCTTGTTTCTGGTGTGATTCACACTACTGCAGCCAAATAGATCAGCAGGGCTGCCAGGCAACTGGTATAGCTTAAAAGGAAATCAATATGGCAGCCTCCATATACCTCTCACTACAGTTCTCCTTTAAGCAACCTAATGGTTCTATTGCATTAAGCGTAAATGTTAAATTTTAGGCAAGCTTCACTTACTTCTGTAGTGGTACAGTGCTTAGGGTGACGTGCCCACCACACAGTGAGATCTGGGTTCGATTCCCAGCTATGGTATGATCTGGTGTTTGACATTTTTGTAAGATCTGACAAGATTAGCTGCATGCTTGTTTCTGGTGTGATTCACACTACTGCAGCCAAATAGATCAGCAGGGCTGCCAGGCAACTGGTATAGCTTAAAAGGAAATCAATATGGCAGCCTCCATATACCTCTCACTACAGTTCTCCTTTAAGCAACCTAATGGTTCTATTGCATTGAGCATAAATGTTAAATTTTAGGCAAGCTTCACTTACTTCTGTAGTGGTACAGTGCTTAGGGTGACGTGCCTACCACACAGTGAGATCTGGGTTCGATTCCCAGCTATGGTATGATCTGGTGTTTGACATTTTTGTAAGATCTGACAAGATTAGCTGCATGCTTGTTTCTGGTGTGATTCACACTACTGCAGCCAAATAGATCAGCAGGGCTGCCAGGCAACTGGTATAGCTTAAAAGGAAATCAATATGGCAGCCTCCATATACCTCTCACTACAGTTCTCATTTAAGCAACTTAATGGTTCTATTGCATTGAGCATAAATGTTAAATTTTAGGCAAGCTTCACTTACTTCTGTAGTGGTACAGTGCTTAGGGTGACGTGCCTACCACACAGTGAGATCTGGGTTCGATTCCCAGCTATGGTATGATGTATACTCATGTATGTATCCCCAGCTATGGTATGATGTATACTCATGTATGTATTCCCAGCTATGGTATGATGTATACTGGTTTTTAAAATAGTATAATTCCCTGGCAGAAGAGGAGGGAATAGGGAGAAGGGGAGGAGGGAGGAGGGAGAAGGGAGGAGGGAGAAGGTAGGAGGGAGGATAAAATCTCCCTAGCAGAGTGTGTAGCAGCTGTCCCATAACTAATTAGTGTAGGTAGGCAAATGGTATAAAGGACCTTGCTTGGAGGAGGGAGGGAGGGTGAGTCCTCCAGCAGTGATGTGTATTTCACTCAATTAGGTGTTGCTCCAGGTATTAGAGCTTTTGAAACATGTTTTCTATCATTTTTCCAGCTGATAGAATGTTTTAAAACTTTGAAAGTTCGCCTCCCCATTGAAGTCTATTGCGGTTCGCGAACTTTTTCGCGAACCGAACCTTTTGCGAAAGTTCGCGAACAGGGTTCGCGAACCTAAAATCGGAGGTTCGGCACAACTCTAACAGCAATGTAACACAAGTGGGCTGTTCACACAGCCCACGTTGCGTTAAATGTAACGCTGCACGTTCTTCCGAAAGTGCAGCATGCTACGGCGTTACAGCGGCTTAAGCCGCGTTAGACTGTCTGCACATGCGCAGTCATGTTGGGGAGGAGCAGAGAGCGGCCAGGCACATGGCTAATTAATATTCACTGCACGTTGTGACTTGCAGTGTTTACTTCCTGGTGCGGCCGCTCTGTGCGGCGATTGGCCAGCGGGACCACGTGATGCCGCATGCGTCCAAGAGTACGCATCACGGCATCACGGACGCCAGAGTGAGCTGCACAACGCGGCTCACTCCGACGTCCACATCGAAGAGGCCTTGCGTTAGGTGCACGTTATGCGACCTTAAAGAGAACCAGAGATGAAGCAACCTCATGTATTTTACCTTATAAATCAGTGGGAACATGACAGTAAACACCTAATCTGCTCTTTGTTACATTGTTCTCTGTTTAATTTGCCTGTTATCACCTCTAAGATAAGAATCCCGACTAAGCAGTCGGTCTGGCTTTGCTACAGAATAATTATAGCTGAGACTGTGTTCTTTGCTGTCTTCAAGTCCAAGCCTGCCCCCTGCTGGCTTTGCTCAGGAATCATTATAGCTGAGTCATTATAGCAAAGCCAGAATCAATGCTCAGTCCGGGATTCTTATCTCAGCTAGATAACAGACACTTTTAGCAGTGAGGATGGAACAGAGAGCATGGTAAATGTTTTCTCTAATGTTCCCACTGATTTCTATGGTAAAATACACAAGGGTGCTTCGTCTCTGGTTCACTTTAACGTAGACCGAACGCAACGTCTTGGTGTGCATGTAGCCTAAAAGACTGAGTGTGGTTTGTAAAGTGCGAATATGACAGAATGAAAGCTACCTAACTGAAAAGGAACTCTTTCTTTTGCTACATTATTCTATTCATTATCCGTACTACACTTCATTATATCATACTTTTTTTTCCCGCTTCAGGTTTGCTTTGAATGCAACAATTATATGTGAACATAAATTAGTTCATTTCTATTTAAGGTAAATCGTTATTTATTAATTTATGCAACTCATTCAAGTGCAGGGCTTTCTTGTACCTAACACACTAGTCTGATATCTGTAAAGGCTGTAATACAACACAGGTGGTTGTGTGTCTCACAGAAACACCTGCATTGCTCTCCGTTGCCTCAGACACCATTGACCTGTAAGCTTGCTTGCAAATTTTCCCCAAAATCCTTTTCGCATCAAAAATGCTATTTTCCGATTTTGAGAAATTTACACGCAAAGCAGGCTTGTATTTCCGTGAAAAATCATTTTTACATCTAAAGTGTGACAAAACCATTATTTTACAGTGACAATTTTTACTACGAAAACACGAAAAATTTATATTTTACCTTGCATAAAGCGCAAACAAAAAAAAACAACCTAATTTTTAATGGCATTTTCGCTTGGAAAAAATCGAATGTAACAATATTTTTGTGAAAATGAATGTGAAAAAAATATTGGCATTTTTGCTCATCGCTGCTGCTCTGTGTTGCGCACAGAAATGCACGCAGCAGTGGGTTGCGGAGTACACTGCTGCGCAGAACATACGTGTGCCCATCGGACAATGCTAATCGTGTGCCAGGGGATGTCCTTGCGTATTACCCACTGAGGTGTGTTCCTGAAATCATCAGCTCAGTAACGCAACCGTATAGGCCCAAAGAGAAGGTCAAGCTTGCGTTATCGCCTAATAAAATCCACATCTGTAAGCTGAGGCAGGTGTGCGTCACGTATAATAAAATGCAGAATCCGCGTCGCACGCACGTGTGAATTTATTCAAGCTGTAGAGAAAATGTCAGCATTGGGTGAGAGATGAGTCGCCCCGGGACCCCCAGCTCATCAGCGGGACTGCCGGTTACCATGCCTCTTTCCTATAACACAGTCATTTACCAGGATGTTGCGAAACAACAATGGAGGTCGTGCGTGCGCAGCGCTTTATATTCGCCTTGCAAGTGAGCATTTGTAGCCATCATTAGGACATTTATAGCTGCTGAGAAATGCTTTTAACAAGCGCTTTCCTGTAAAACGATGTGCCAGGAATTTAGATCAATACACCAGGCACAGACCATTAATATGCATAAGAGCTTGCAGTTTGCTCGCTGGCCATTAGGCGGCAGAAAACAACCGTTCAAATAGTCTTTTTATGGTCTCCCATATTGAGTATAGCAATAGCATTTTACACTGCTAAACAAACACCTCATCTATTTTTGTTGGATATTTTTACAGTCCGTTCCAGTCATAAATAGTTAACGTTGCCTCTTTACCGAACAGGCGGCCTGGGAGGAGGCGGTGCAATGCGCTTTTGGTGTGAATAGTGTTTGGATTACCTCCTGCCATTAACCCTATAGTGGTGCTATGTACAGTGCTACGGAAGATGTTGGCACTATATAAATAAAAAATAATAATAGTGGTAATCCACTGCTTCAGTTGTATGTGGTCATCAAAAAAAGGAAAAAAAAATGGTGATCTGTGGCATTACGATGAGTGTATGTGTATTATATGTAATACACATACACATATGGGGTTTGATTCACTAGGACAAATAGCATGCCTTATCCGATTTAACACACCTTATCTAAGTTAACACGCTTTATCAGAGTAGCATAGGATGCGCTACAAACTTATGCCTGCTAATTGGCAGAGACGAGAGCTCCACTCGTCCTGCCTTGAGCCCTTATGGGTTCGTAGCGCTCGCTATACTACTCTAATAAGGCGTGTTAACTTTGATATGGTATGCTATTTGGCTTAGTGAGTCAAGCCCATAGTGTGTGTGTGTGTGTGTGTGTGTATATATTTCTGTTATATAGTTCATGTGGCATATTGACGAAACTGTAACAGTTTAAGCATAGTGATATGTTGTTTATTGATCAATGTTGAATTTTAATTCTAATTGAACCACTTGACCTCTTCCGGTTGTGTTCCCCTTATAAATCAGAGCAATTTTTACCTCTCGGGGCTCCTCCCCTTCCTCATAACTTTATCACTATTTATCGCACCGAAATGATCTATATCTTGGTTTTTTTTTCGCCACCAATTAGGCTTTCTTTGGGTGGTACATTTTGATGAGACTTGGAGGGAGGGAGCGCCCTCCAAAAATAAAAACCATTGGCATATGAAAGACCTATAAAAAGGTTGGCTTACCTCTATGAAGAAGGAGATAGCCATAAACGATAACAAATTTATTAAATAGAAAATGAGAAACTGATAACGCATTTTGCGGATCGAAGTCCGCTTCATCAAATCAGTAAGAAAAGTGTCTAGAATAAACATTTACACTCCTCAGTATGCAGGATAAATTTTATACATAACATACATAAAGTATAACAATTTACGAAATACCCGCAAAAGCATGGTAAGCATGTATTGTGGGCAGTATGCTGCCATGTTTTTTCACTTGATGCACATAAAGAATAGTAAGAGGGCTTGGCAGGGGAAGGGTTAAAGCACAAGTGGACACCTTTTAACGGCAGTCAGGAGTGAGCCTGTGCAATCCCAGAAGCCAGTGGGGCATTCTTAAGAAGCCGGCCCCACAGACAACGATGAGACAAATGCAAAATTCAGGCGTCCGCTACAATTTTTGCAAAGCCCCGTCTATCTGGCTCCTGGGATCTCTCCAGTTCAAGGGGCATATAACTGAGGGCCAGATTTCTTGAAAGGTCAAAAAGGCTCAGGCCTTGGGTGGATGCTACCAAAGGGGGGCGGCTTGATATGGAAAAGGTGTGGCTTAATATGGAAGAGAAGCTTGCAAATGGAATAGGGAGGTTGCAACAGTTTAAAGAGGAGAGATGTTGCTCAAAGGAGCTGTACATGTAAAAGAGGGGATGCCGTACATCGTGGATGATACACCCAGAGGATGGGCTGCACATGGAATGGGAGGAGCGCTGTTGTAGATGGATAGGTGGCAACATAAAACTTGGCCAAGAGGCAGGACTGGCCCTAGACTTTTGGCCACCTGAAGCAATATATTGTGAGGACTCCCTCTGCTTCCTCCAAGATAGCCGCTCCTCCCTTTTGGCCCACAGCATTTGATCCCCAGGATGCTGGGTATGTGCTACACTGGTGCCTCATCACTTACCCGCTCTCAGCAGATTAATGATGGGATCACGAGCCACATGTGAAGTCCCGCTTCCTTTCTGACTACAGCGGCGTCTCATGTCACCCGGCAGCACGTAACAGGTCACATGAAGCCCCGCTGTAGCCATGGATACAGGACACTGAACAAGCGGATGGAGATCCCATCGCTGGAACACTGAGAGCAGGTGAGTGAAGTAGTGCCACACATCTAGGAAGGGGGACATTTAGGGAGGGGAACTGCCTCTTGCCGCCCTGAGGGCGCCCTCTAATTGTTGCCGCCCTGAAACATGTGATTCATGTTACTTCATGGAAGAACCACCTCTGCCAAGAGGCGCAAGAAGTATAAATCCTGCCTTGGGAAAGCAACAGGACTGACAGTTTATGAACACCTATAGTACAGAGTACATCTCATTTCTCATTTGTTTACATTAGAGTAAAAATCCTTCTTGTTTTTCCTCACAGGAGTTCATGTACCCCCGCAGCTCGCTGTCCCGGGACCACGTCCTCCCCATGCACCAGAGTAACCGCGAGGGGGTGGAGGATATGTCCTTGTTGTCTGACCTCCATGAAGCCGCCATCATGTTAAATCTGCATCTCCGCTACCAACAGGACAAGATCTATGTAAGTCCGCGCCTGCCGGGTCTATTAATAAATAATGTGACTTTCCTGCGAGGACTGTCCTTGTCTCCTGCCAGGTCTGATGACTCGAGGTAAACCCTTCCCTGGAGTTACAGCAGAAACCAGATTTAAAGTATGTTACTTAATAAAAAAGGGAAGATCTCAGCATGGACATTATATATTTTCCATGAGTTTGTTTTTTAGGACGCTAGAACAGAACCCAAGGGTAACAGGGTAACATCCTCATGACTTAAAGGACAACTGAAGTGAGAAGAATATGGAGGCTGCCATATTTATTTCCTTTTAAGCAATACCAGTTGCCTAGCAGCCCTGCTGGTCTGTTTGGCTACAGTAGTGTCTGAATTACACCAGAAACAAGCATACAGCTAATCTTGTCAGATCTGACAATAATGCCAGAAACACCTGATCTGCTGCATGCTTGTTCAGGGACTAGGGCTAAAAGTATTACAGGCCTCAGAGGCTCAGCAGGACAGCCAGGCAACTGGTATTGCTTAAAAGGAAATCAATATGGCAGCCTCTATATACCTGTCACCTCTGGTTCACTTTAAAGCAAACCTGAAGTGAAAAAAAGTATGATGTAATGAATTGCATGTGTAGTATGGATAATGAATACAACATAAGTAGCAAAGAAAAGGGGTTCATATTTATATTTTCAGTTATATGACATTATTGATAACATTGTCTCATACTGTCACAGTTGCAGTTTTAATATCACACTCTGTCTTTTAAGCTATAAAACAAAGCAGAAATAATGTCCCGTTGAACATTCCTGCAGTAAAACCTTATCCCAAGCTGTCTCTCTCTGTGTCTTGGCTGTTTAAGTGTTTCAGAAAACAGGACTGTATTCCACCCAATGGGTGGAATAGCTCAGAGAAGCTCTTTTGAATGGATAACGGAAGTGTCATAACTCTTCCTTTACTGGAAAACAATATGAGACTCTTTTCATTGCTACGAATGTTCTATTTCTTAGCTGTACAACACATACAATTCATTATCTCACAAGTTTATTCTCACTTCAGGTTTGCTTAACCCCCCTGGCGGTTAATTTTTTTTTGCCAAATAGGCAAAAATCCTTTTTTTTTTTAATTTTTTTTTTTGTTTCATGTAAAGCTACCAGAGTGGTAGCTACATGAAACAACACTAGAGGGCGCATGTGTCCCTCTAGTGCGATCGTCGCCGGCATCAATAGCAAACAGGGGAACGCGTATATAACGCGCTCCCCTGTTTGGCTTCTCCTGTCGCCATGGCGACAATCGGAATGACGTCAGCCGACGTCCTGACGTCAGACGCCTCCGATCCAGCCCATAACGCTGCCCGGAACTCATTGGTCCGGGCAGCGCAGGGCTCTGGCGGGGGCCCTCTTCTGCCGCTGCATGCGGGCGATCGCCTAGCTTGCGCGCACAGCACTTTAAATGGCGAAAATCGCCCCACCAGGGGCTGAGATATCTTCCTGCGGGCATAGCCCGAGCTCAGCTCGGGCTTACCGCCAGGAAGGTTAAACATGTATTTGCAAATGCGTAGGACTGATCCAGTTTTTTTTTCTTAATGATAATTCTAAGCAGTGATTTATTTTTGCAGGTCTTCTAGGGGCCGACCTGAGACCTTTCCCTTTGTTTTTTAGGTTTCTTAATCCGTACCTGGGGCTCCCCTAAGCAATGCCCAGAGAATGGCTGTGCTTGTACTGCACAATCTGCATGGAGTCTGTATGTTTTCCCTGTGCTTTCCACATATCCAAAAAGCATGTTAATAGGTGAATTGACTCCTTAAGCTTTACTAGGGACAATGGACTGCAAGCTCCTTTGGGGGAAAGTTTTTAAAGGGACTCCGAGCACCACTCATGGGCATGCCTCCGACCAGTATTGCAAAGTACTTAAAGATGCATACCTTTCTGTAGCTTGTGCTCTCCTCTTTCATTTGATGCATTAATTGCCGTTCTACACCAAATAGTTTTCATTCAATTTCAATTTAAAAATCGCGACTGCCATCTTGGCTGTTATAACTTCTGGGTCACCCTTGTCTTCTCTGTTAGAGAAGTGCATCACTGAATGAAGCAGGAAGAGGAAGTGACACGCATGGCCATTGCAAGAGGCTCCTCCAGAGGGGTCATAGCATGACTTTGTTGGCAGTCGTCTGGCTTAAGGGCATGCCCATGAGAGGTGCTCGGAGTCCCTTTAATGACAAGTTATCAGGAATGTTGGTTCAGCCACATTTTGACCAGTAATTACTTTTCAGGAGACTCGGTAGCATTTTGGATTTCTGGACTACACAGATGAAACAATAATTAAAAAAAAAACAAAAAAAAGGGGGGGGAACACAGGTGATCTTTTATCTCATCGTGTCTCTTTAGGTATACTTTAATGTGGTTTTGGTCTTCTGCTGACTGATCTTTTGTGTCTGGCAGACAAATATTGGCTCCATTCTGGCCTCAGTGAACCCCTACAAGCGGATCGCGGGGCTGTACGATGAGAGCGCCGTGGATCTGTACAGCCATCACCATTTTGGAGAGCTACCGCCACACATCTTCGCCATCGCCAACGAGTGTTACCGCTGCCTGTGGAAGAGGCATGACAGTCAGTGCGTGCTCATCAGGTGGGTGCTTAATCAGGAACTGTAGTGAAAATAACATAATGAATACCATTGTTTATTGTTTACAAAATTAATTTATAGATTGTTTAGGTCAGTGTTTGCCCATTGTATCAAATCTTTCCTCTCCCTGATTTACATTCTTAAATGTATCACTGGTGGTGACATCTTTACTCCTGCCAGGTGATTTGTATGGAATGTTCGTAACTGAGAGTTCGATGTACAGAGGGAGTTACTACTTGCTTGGCAGTAGGGAAAAGCAGTTATTTCCCACAATGCAACGAGGTTCATAGACCGCAACTGTCAGGACCATGGCCCTGACATCACACAGGTGGGACATCACACAGGAGAGAGCTAAAGGCTAGGCACCAATTGAGAGTAAGGAGAGGTTAGGTCATAGTGAAATATCTGTAAATACTACCGATATTTCACTATATCCGTTTAGTAGAGTATCGGTAAACTTACTGATATTCTACTACCGTTATTCCCTACATCCTTAACCAAGTTTTCAGTTTACACAGAGTTCGGTTTACGTCGCGACCAAATTACCGTGCAGCGCTTTCAAATGTATGCCAAATAGGCGCTCAAAGGCTCATAGTCCCTAATGTATGCTAAACAAAGACACAGTAGGGCAGATTTATCAAACCAATTACAATTTTTTTCTCTTCCCATTTCCTACAGATTTAATCACAACTGCATTCTGCATATGTTCTGAGGTTAAATTCTCTACTTACAAAATAAGAAGACTTTTACACTAGTTTAGCATGAATTTCTAGAAATGCCCTACTGGTAGAACAGTGCAAAACCAATGCAACACAGTCCTAGAAATACCATGTCCAGACGTCCCACATTACCCGGCACACGTCCTGGACTCCGGGCCCCTCTGTCCGGCCTCTGTCTGGCCTCAGATTTGTCCTGGGTTGGCCAGCGGACGTCTCGTCCGCGGGACTCTGGTCATCAATGGCCGCCCCGCCTCCTCCATCCTTCAATACGTGATCCGCCCTCTCTCCTCCACCCTCCAATCTGCCCACAGCTGCCCGGCCCCCGCTTTTATGCGTGACATGCAGCGAGCCAAGCCAGCCACTGGGGACAGTCTGTGACTTGTACAGCGCTACGGAAGATGTTGGCGTTATAGAAATAAGTTTTCTGCAGCGTCTGGGGACAAGGCAGTTAAACAAGAAACTGCATTTTTCTCCCATGTTTTGACTCTTGCAGAAGATGGCAGATTCCTGCCCAGACATCATACTGATGGCAGAAATGATCACACAGGACTGTTTTAGCTGTCCAAAATATATTTGTACTTTACTCTCTCTACCCATTACCTGTCTCTACGCTTCCTAAACCTGTAGCTCATATATTTTCATGTCACCAATGCCAGAACCTGAAGACTTTTACTGGCCACTTTGTTAATCTTTGTCCATGTCGGTTGCAGTGGGGAGAGCGGCGCTGGGAAGACTGAGAGCACCAAGCTGCTGATGAAGTTCCTGTCCTCCATGAGCCAGAACTGTGCCGGCGGCGGGAACCAGACGCACGTGGAGGAAGCCATCATGGAAAGCAGGTGAGATCTGCCCAGCAACACACACAACTTATGTCAGGAGGCATTCAGGGCTCGTGTACTAATAAGTAGGCTTACATAGCTGATCCTCTTTAAGGGGTAATATACGGAATATAACGTATTGAATAAAATTGCTTATTTTTTTTACTGTAAGTTTGTGAATGCACCCAGTGTGAACGAGGCCTTATCTGAACCACGGTGCCGTACCCTAAACCTCTGGAGCCCAATCCACAGCTGTGAAAATCCAGGGCTTTTACCTAATAAGCTATGTGACCTGCAGGGGTGTAACAATAGCTAAGGGACCCGGTCCTGGGGTGCAGAGCAGCGGCAGCGAAGATTCCCTGTGTGTGATTCCAAGTCCCAAACTCTCCTCTTCCTCTGCAGCACTCCCCAGATTTTGCAGAGCAGTAGCAGCGGAGCTTAATACCTTACCTCATTCTGTTGAGACAGGTCCTCTTCGCTCTTTGTAGCTGCGCTGTGCAGCCTATTAGCTTGTGGCTTTTTGTCACACAACATGTAGTGTCAGGAGCTGCAAGCTTAGAGGCTACATAGAAGACTGAAGAGGACCTGTCTTGCTGGAATCAGGCAAAAAATTACTTAATAATTAATAATGCAAGTATATTATCTTATTAATCATATCCTCATTTTAAGATATTTTAACTACACATAAGCGCACCGCCTAAAGATTTTTTTTTTACAATGGTTGTGTATATTGCTTAAAGCAGGGGTCTCAAACTCGCGACCTGCGGGCCATTTGCGGCCCTCGATACAATATTTTGTGGCCCTCACCGGCAAAAGCTTCCTTATAGTTCGCTTCAGTGCTCCCAAGTAATCCGCCGCTTCCCTGCCGCTAAACGAGGGCTGCAGAGCCCCCAAATCGCCTGGGGGGCAATCCGCCGGCATTTCCTGGAAGGGGCAGAGCTTTCAGCTTCAGCTCTGCCCCTCCTGACGTCAATCGCCGCACGGATCGCCGCCTCTCCCCGCCCCTCTCTGTGAAGGAAGAGTGAGAGGGGCGGGCAGAGGCGGCGATGCGCCACGATTGTGAAATTCCTTATGCGGCCCAGCATCATCCTGACTTTGCCTCCTGCGACCCCCCAGGTAAATTGAGTTTGAGACCCCTGGCTTAAAGGGTACACGAAGTGACATGAGATAGACGTGTATGTACATTGTACAAATAACTGTGCTGTGTTCCTTTTTTTCTTTCTCTGCCTGAGAGAGTTGAAAATCAGGTATGTAAGTGACAGTTTCTGTCCAGGTCGGACTATAGCATAACCCTCACTGATAAGGAATTACAGCCATAAAACACTTTCCTGGTGGAAAATGGCTTCGGAGAGCAGGGAAGAGGTAAACATGGCCAGTAGTTCATAGATTTTAACTGTGGCATACATCAGTGAATGTGTCTTTGAGCAGAGACAATGAAATAGTAAAAACTTAAAACGTAGATTAAAAAATAAAATTAAACTGTGGAATATATAAAAAAAAAGTAATTTTTAGGAGGAGGAGGATAGATACAATTGTTTATCTCAACAGGTTTTTTTCACCTGGTGCTTCCTTTAAAGTGGACCTGAACTCTTGTACAGGACAGAAAGAAAACGTAGAGAAATGCACCCTGTATGTATTTATAGTTTTGCCCGTCTAATCCCCCCCCCCCTCATTTGTGTTTACAAACTGGCTGCTGAGGGATCAAACTACAACTTGTGATTAAACACAGGAGGTTAACCCTATGTCTGCTTGCATGTAAGCAGAAAGTAGACACACTGCAGATTTATTGCAGGATTTGTATCAGCTGTAACAAAGAAATGTTTATGCCGTTGCTTATTTTTTAGAGCAGAGAGGAAGTTCTGAGTTCAGGTCCGCTTCATCTTGTAGTAATGTTTTTGGTGAGGCCTGACTTGGTGTATTTATGCTTCTCCTTGGTCGGCGCTGAGCAAGTCACGCAATTTCTGGCCGCACATAGAATAAATATTTGATGAGTGAGGCGGAGCAATAAAACATCTGAGCATATAGGGGTCATTGTCTGTGTGGCTGTATGGGAGAGCGTGAGGCGGACAGGAAGAGGGGGATTAGTCTCAGACGATAGGAGGACTGATAGACTCTTATGTCACATAAATACTGAGGATTGTATATGATGTGGCCGAGATGTATATTCTGCTTGTCCGCCTACAATGCGAGTTTGTGGAAGCTGCTGTGTAAGAGTTGCGGAGATCCCCCACCAACCATTCTCTACACAAAACCATCCATTATGTGTCCACTCGCTGGGTGACATGTGACATACTGTGGCCAAGCATTGTCTGCTTCAATCACTGTTTATATAAGCATGTCACAGAGTCCGGTTATTAGTCCCTAAAGGAGATGCATACATGAGCTTATTTAGTCAGGACTAAAACAGTTAAAGGGGAACTGAAGTAAGAGGTATACGGAGGCTGCCATATTTATTTCCTTTTTATCAATACCAGTTGCCTGGAAACCCTGCTGTTCTAATTCTCTGCAGTAGTATCTGAATAACACCAGAAACAAGCATGCAGCTAGTCTTGTCAGATCTGACTTTAAAGTCTTAAATACCTGATCTGCTGCATGCTTGTTCAGGGGCTATGGCTAATAGTATTAGTGGCAGAGGATCAGCAGGGCTGCCAGGCAACTGGTATTGCTTAAAAGGAAATAAACATGGCAGCCTCCATATACCTCTCTCTTCAGTTCCCCTTTAAAGGGAACTGGAAGTGAGAGGGATATGCAGGATGCCATATTTATTTCCTTTTAAGCAATACCAGTTGCCTGGCTGTCTGGCTGATCCTCTAATACGTTTATCCATAGCCCCTGAACAAGCATGCAGCAGATCAGGTGTTTCTGACATTATTGTCAGATCTGACTAGATTAGCTGCATGCTTCTTTCTGGTGTTTTTCAGACACTACTGCAGCCAAAAAGATCAGCAGGACTGCCAGGCAAATGGTGTTGTTTAAAAGGAAATAAATATGGCAGACCCCATATCCCTCTCACTTTAGTTGTTGTTTGAGAACTCAAAATTGAGTATTGATGATAAATGGTGTCAATGTCCCCCTCTCCTTTTTTAGGAATAGACATTACTTAGGGCCGGTTCACACTGTGAACTGAAAAACTGATGTGTTTTAACTGATCAATGGCTTGCCGTAGTGCATTGTGAAAAAGCATTGTTAAAATATGTAGATGTGAACTGACCCATGGGGAAACATGGACATTTCTTTCAACTGGGCTACACATGGGCTTGTCCATTCAGTTATAACTGACATCAACTGATTCAGTGTGAAAGGACCCTTAGTTCCTTGGCATAATGAATCTGAGACTAGACTCTTTGTTGTGTGGAGTAAGTGGCTTGTCTGTACATTTACTAAATGTCTCCTATTGCTTAATCCTTTCGCGGTTCACGTTTTTTACAACTTAAAGTTCCTGGCGTTTGACACTTTAGCTGTGTCGTTTTGCTACAGCAGTAACGTTTTAATTATCTATGCCATCTTAGTAATGCATGTCTTGTTTTTTTCAGTACAATCTAGGCTTTCTTTGGGTAATATTTTTCTCCCAAAACTATTTTGTTTTATAATCCATTTATGGGTACAATTTAGGCGTAAATGCAGAAAACAAACATTTTTTTTTCATTTTTCACCCTTCCTAATTTTCACATCACACGTCCCACAGTTATAAAACATTTACAATTAAATTACTTGGCCCTTCCTGATTAAAATGATACCCCAAATGCCACATTTTACTTTTAGCTGAGCATGTGGCGGACCGTTATCCCCAGTCTGCGCGCCTGTGGCGATTAAATGCGTTTGCTGGGGCGACAGTTCAGGGGGCATAGAGCTGTACAGATGCATCGCTGGGCAACGGCAGAGCATTACATCTGTAGAGCATTGGGGCCTGACACTTTAGCCCTAGCGATTGCATCTGATCACTGCTGGCGGCAGTCATTAAACGTTTATAAACAGGCATAGGTATTGCCGGGGTTAATAATGGGTTAATAGGCTAAGTTTGGGTTAAAAATTAATGGGGAATGAAAAAAATGTTTTTTTTATTTTATTGGGCCCATGCCACTTTACATTTTTTTTTTTTTTTACTTTTACAACTTTTTTTTCTTCTAACTTTATTGAATGATTGTTGCTAGCTAACAGCAACAATCATTCACAGGACTATTCACGTGCTTGTGCACGAGCACAGTAACGTGCACAGGAGGGGGGGGGGGGGGGGTGTGCATACACGCGCATGTGCACGTGCGGCGGCAGGCGGCGGGATTTAATGCAGGGCGTAGATTCTAGAACACACAGCGGGACTAATTAGGACGTAGAATCTACATCCTGAAACCGGTTAAAGTGAACCTGAACTTGGAACTAATCTGCTCTAAAAGATAAGCAACAGCATAATAACCTTAAAAGAAAAACCTTTCTTTGTTACAGCTGATACAACGCTAACAATAAATTTGCAGTGTCCACTTCCTGCTTTCATGGAAGCAGACATAGGGTTAACATCCTATGTTTATAAATTAGCTGCTCTGCTGTGGTAGCCAGCTGACACAGCTGAAGGAACAAATTACAACTCGTGATTAGACACAGATGAGGCTAAACTCTCTAACTGCACACGGTGCATTTCTCTCTGTTTTCGTTCTGTCCTGGGCAAGAGTTCAGGTCCACTTTAACTATGGAAATGAACTGTAGGCGTGATAAAACTGCCGCTTGAGCTCAAAGTGGAGCTGAAGCTGCCTGGTACCTATGGGTGGTTTTTCTGCACAGACCCCCTTTGGTCCTCCTGTCTATGTTGCTGTCTGACTATTCTGGTTTTATTTCTTCACAGTCCCATCCTAGAAGCCTTTGGAAACGCCAAGACTGTGTATAACAACAACTCCAGCCGCTTCGGAAAGTTCATCCAGTTGCACTTCTCTCAGCAAGGCTTCATCCAGGGCGGCCGAGTGGTGGATTGTATCCTTCTAATGGGCTGTCCCGCTGGGCGTAATATCAGCAATGCCAGCTGGGTGTAATATCAGCAAAGCTCGCCTAGTCGGCCGTCCCGCTGGGTGTAATATCAGCAATGCCAGCTGGGTGGAATATCAGCAAAGCTTGCCTGGCCGGCCGTCCCGCTGGGCGTAATATCAGCAATGCCAGCTGGGTGTAATATCAGCAAAGCTCGCCTAGTCGGCCATCCAGCTGGGTGTAATATCAGCAATGCCAGCTGGGTGTAATATCAGCAAAGCTCGTCTGGCCGGCCGTCCCGCTGGACGTAATATCAGCAATCCCAGCTGGGTGTAATATCAGTAAAGCTCGCCTAGTCGTCCGTCCCGCTGGGTGTAATATCAGCAATGCCAGCTGGCTGTAATATCAGCAAAGCTCGCCTAGTCGGCTGTCCGGCTGGGTGTAATATCAGGGAAGCTTGCCAGGCTGGCTGGCCCGCTGGGTGTAATATCAGCAAAGCTTGGCTGGCTGGCCAGCTGGGTGTAATATCAGCAAAGCTCGCCTGGTCGGTCGGCCGTCCCGCTGGGTGTAATATCAGGGAAGCTCGCCTGGTCGGCTGTCCTGCTGGGTGTAATATCAGGGAAGCTTGCCTGGCTGGCTGGCTGGCCCGCTGGGTGTAATATCAGCAAAGCTTGGCTGGCTGGCCAGCTGGGTGTAATATCAGCAAAGCTCGTCTGGCCGGCCGTCCCGCTGGGCGTAATATCAGCAATCCCAGCTGGGTGTAATATCAGCAAAGCTCGCCTAGTCGGCCGTCCCGCTGGGTGTAATATCAGCAATGCCAGCTGGCTGTAATATCAGCAAAGCTCGCCTAGTCGGCTGTCCCGCTGGGTGTAATATCAGGGAAGCTTGCCAGGCTGGCTGGCCCGCTGGGTGTAATATCAGCAAAGCTTGGCTGGCTGGCCAGCTGGGTGTAATATCAGCAAAGCTCGCCTGGTCGGTCGGCCGTCCCGCTGGGTGTAATATCAGGGAAGCTTGCCTGGTCGGCTGTCCTGCTGGGTGTAATATCAGGGAAGCTTGCCTGGCTGGCTGGCCTGTTGGGTGTAATATCAGCAAAGCTCACCTGGCCAGCCGGACTGCAGGGTGTAATATCAGCAAAGCTCGCCTGGTCGGCTGTCCTGCTGGGTGTAATATCAGGGAAGCTTGCCTGGCTGGCTGGCCCGCTGGGTGTAATATCAGCAAAGCTCACCTGGCCAGCCGGACTGCAGGGTGTAATATCAGCAAAGCTCGCCTGGCCAGCCGGCCTGCAGGGTGTAATATCAGCAAAGCTCACCTGGCCGGCCATCCTGCTGGGTGGTGTTATATCAGGGAAGCTCGCTATTGTAGCCAGTCACACTGGGAAGCTGATCATTTGCTGTTTTCTTGCAAAGCAAATGAACAGGTCATCTTCCAATATGAAAAATCAGAAGAATTGTCAGCAAAAAACAAACAAAAAAAAAAGTTAGTTGCCGTTAATGGCACTAGCACTTTGCACCAGCAAGTCCTACTATAGTCCTAGTCTAATGTCCTTCCTTATTATTATGTCTTTATAGCACTGACATCTTCTGCAGCACTTTAGAGTACCTAGTCATGTCACTGACTGTGCTTATAGGAGCTTACTGTATAATGCATATCGTAGTCCTAGTCTAGTGTTCCTAACATAGTTTTATCTGGGACAAGCAAACAACCTGTTAGTATTCTCTTAGGATAAGGAAGGGAATCGGAGGGCTTGGAGGAAACCCATGCTAATATGGGAGGAACATGCAAACACCATGCTGATAGTTCCTTAGCTGGGAATTAAACTGCAAGGTGAGACCATGAGCCACTGTGCTGCTATTTCTGTTTACCTTCTTTTGTGGCACATAGTGTTGCTGTTTGGGATTGGGTTGTCCTATACACAAATAGCATTCAAGACCAGTACCCACCTTGCAATTTTTCTGATGATTTTCCAGACGACTGGCACATTTTTTGAGTGACGAGAGGTCATTTACGCAATCTCACGACATAGGAACAGACGCAGGATCACTCAAACATTGTTTAGCGTCGCGTGGCTATAATCACCATCTCAGCAGATCTTTAGGATCCACGACAACTCCTGCGCAAAGTACCGCCATCGCTTGAAGTCCCGTTCTCGCCAGTCATGTGACGTCAGGCATACCCGTCGGCAGGAAGATGGATCGAAGAGCTGTCATCGTCATAGAGACGTCGCTGGATCCATCTTCCTTCGTCCCAAGGTGACTATTAAGCTTCAGTCTTTTGCCTTTGAAGAAATCTATATCTGAAGGCTTTTATTCTGTGGCTGTCTCCTTCAGAGGAGGAGGCATCACTCCTCCCTCATTTGCATTGCTGTGCTCCCTCCCCTCTCCCACCCTGATCAGTGACCAGAAGTAATTTACACTTGAATATCGGATTAGCAGGAACCAAGTAGAGGAGCTGGTTGTGTTGTTGCTAGATTAGCAGAGAAATAACCTGTATGATATACATAAATACTATCTCTGGAAATATACTTTAAAAGGATAAACGCTAACACTTTAAAGTACATGTATCCTATAAGATCTAGACACTTTCCTTGACTGATATATAATCAGATTTATTGGAAAAGGTAAGTTTGGTGAAATTTTCACATCCTTGTTTCCCCCCCCCCCCCCCCGCCTTGTGTTGGGGGTTCTTGTACCCACCGGACAGACCAAATCATGGCTGCTGCTTTATCTCCCTTCCTAGACCCGGGTAACGCGGCAGGGCCCAGGAGAACGGAACTATCACATATTCTATGCACTGCTCGCTGGCGCCAGTGCGGAGGAGCGGGGTGAGTATATTCAGTTGTTTACTTGTGTAAATGGTGAATATGTATGTATATCCACAGATCATCAATGCCATTACAGGCATATTCTGATGCGATTCAAATGGGTAGAATGTGGTCATTACTATTTTACTTGGGCTTTAAATCTCTGAATCCCATGTAGAGCCTTGCTGGGCCCCAGTAAAGTTCCTCTACTAGCTGGGCCAAAAAAAACTCTTCGGACTTCTTTTGGCAGGCTTTGGTAGATCTCGTGCCCCAGTCTGGGCTCCTGCATGCACAGTACGGATGGACGTGTCTTTAGATCTCATTGACCCTCTCTAGTGATCAAAGCACTAGTCGTCACCATGGTTAAGCCAATTGGCATTTTATAAATATGATGATCTCAGATGAGGATAAGCGGGATCAGTTTTGCTAAAAGTGGAATCGTCTTGGATTGTGCAGTGGGCGGGGCTGCACAGAGAGGGATAACTCGCCTAAGCTGCCGCCTCTCACCAATTTGCGCCACTCTGCTCTCCATCTTTCTCACACTTGCATCCTTCACAGCGGAAGCTCCGGGTTAGCAGGCAGAAGTGTCAAACGATGAAGAGTGGCATGGAATGCATTGGTGAGAGGCAACGACTTAGGAGAGTGAACTGCCTCTGAGCAGTTCACTCCTTCTTGATCTCATGACAAAAAAAGTGGCGACCTGCAATCAGATCTTCATCTCTTTATGAAACGGTCCCCAAGGTGCTTTCTTTTGGTAATTTCCAGGCATCAGATCTCCCTATATGTAGATCTTAGGGAAAGTTGAGGAGATGCAAAAAATGTTGACTTTTATTCAAATTTCATGTAAATTGTATTCAGCCTGGACCAATAACATAAAAAGACTGGAAGACTGGATTGGTTCTGTTCAAAACTGCATTTAGTTTGCATGCAGTTTCAATGCAAAGGTGCCCATACATTAGACGATGTACGGGCAGATCAACCAAGGGTCAGATCTCTCTCTGATCGAATTTGATAAGAGAGAGATCTGTTGCCTGACCATACACCACAGGCTGAATTTCGATCAATTTCAGCAGGAAATCTCTCAGGATTCGGCCTTGTAACACCGCCCGCAGCCTTCCACTGCGCTGTCACTTTAGTGTAAAATTCGCCCTGTGTAGTATACTTTACCTGTTGTTGTCTGGTGCTGGCTCCATCCTCCATCCACTTAGACACGCCCCACGTGGTTGCCGGCATAATGTGGGCGCTTGTATGATGTCACACATGCTCCCACATATATGCTGGCAAACACGTGGGGCGCGTGTATGTGGACAGCAGATTGAGCACTGACAGGTACTGAGGGGGGCACATTTTACGCTATGGGGGGATAGCACCGGGGACTTTGTCCTGTTCGTCGCTCGTCTCGATATCACCACCGTGCACCGGATTGAGCATGTCAGCCCTACATCTTGCACCATGTCCAATCAAGATGATCAGTGTCGGCCCGAAATTGGTCGCATCATTGATCGGACATACTCTTGCCGGACTGATTTTCATCTGATTAGAATAAGCAAATCAGATGGTCAATCGGCCGCCAAGTTATCTGATGTATGGCCACCTTTAGCTATTTGTATCTTTCTGATGGTGTGTTGTAGTTCTGTTGTTCATGGTTTTATTTGGCTTTGTAGTTATGGCTTTTGCGGTTTGTTGTTGTAGAGGCGCTGTCACTCTTGGATCCTCCCTCCTATCAGTATCTCAGCACCTCCGGCTGTGTGACTGCGGACGGCCTCAACGATAAGGACATGTACGAGAAAGTTGTGGTGAGTTCAGCATCCATTGTTTTCTGGAGTATTTGTGCTTCCCCACCAGAGTTTATTTATTTTTTAAACTTTTTATTGTGGCACATATACAACACGTCAGTCTTTACACATCAAGACCAATAAATTACAGGCCACGTTTTACTTTTGACATCCTATAATGAAGAAAAGTAATGCTGACAAACATAGTGACATAACAGGTTTCAGACCTCAGTCTGTGTTTTGGATTTATATGCATTAAAATACTGAAAGTGATCACCACTTAACGACCGCCTAACGCCGATAGGCGTCGGCAGGTCGAAGTGGTGTTACCATGGAAACGTTCCATGTCAGTTCACGGAAGGCGTCTCCGTGAACAGCCTGCGAGCCTCCTACGATCGCGGCTCGCAGGCTAAATGTAAACACGCGGGGAAGAAATCCCCGCTGTTTACATCATACGGCGCAGCAGCGCCATAAAGGAGATCGGCGATCCCCGCCCTCTGATTGGCCGGGGATCGCCGGCATCTGATAGGCTGAAGCCTATCCTAGGCGGCGCAGGACGGGCATCCGTCCTGCGCAGCCCACAGCATAAGGGAGAGGGAGGGAAGGGCAGAGAGGGCGGAAATCGCTGCGGAGGGGGGCTATGACCGCCGGCGGCGATCAGACCCCCCCCAGCAGGACATCCTCCTAGTGGGGAAAAAAAGGGGGGGGGGGAAGTCTGATCGCCATGCTGCAAACATGATCTGTGCTGTGGGCTGGAGAGCCCACGCAGCACAGATCAGGAAAAAAGAGCCTGGTCCTTAAATGGTTAAGAAAAGTTAGATACTTACAACTAGGGTTGGTCACATTTGCCAACTCCGAATCTGACGGAATTTCAAATTCAGTGGTTTACATTGAAGTCTATATCACCGACTTTAGTGGTGAATTTCAAATCCCCCATACATGCTATCACCGGATTTGCTAGGTATGTTATGGAGAATAGTGGAAAAAAGTTTTCAAAAAGACCTTGTAGTTAGATTTAAAAAAAAAAAAAAAAAAAATGAAAGAAAAGATGGTTGTTATACTCTGTAAAATGGAATTTAGTGGAATTCCTTGATTTACAACCGATTTTTTTTTTTTTTTTTTTTTGTTTTGTTTTGTTTTGTTTTGTTACAAAGCCCCATGGATTGTAAGGGGGAGGGGGGGGGGGTGTTAGGCTTTAGTGCCTCTCTCCTCCAGAGCCCAACCCCACATCCTGGACAATGCGGTCTGGTATAGCTCAGGCTGTGGAGCCACACACTGTCCGCATTCCAGATTCTGGCTATACCAGCATGGTTGACAGGGTTAAAGAGGCTTGGAACGGTGGACCCCACGCTGTCCAGGATTTTGGAGGGATGAATACTTTGTTCTGCTGCGGTGATGCGGCGAATCTTAATGCTTAACATAACCGGGCAATAAAAAGAGGTAATTTATATGGCTGGCTTCAGACTCTTTTTTTTTTTTTTTTTTTTTTTTTTTTTTATTATGTATAAAAAAAAACCTCAGAATTCGGTTTATATTAAAATGCAGCAAAACATATTTACTGTTTTTAAAAAGAAATGTAATTGATCTTTTTAAAATCCATCTACAAGACCTTTTTGAATTTTTTTTTTTTTTTTTTTAACTTGTTCCCACTATTTCCTCCATAACATGCCTAGCAAATTTGGTAACGATGGCATGGATGGGGGTTTTGCAATTGAATGCTTAAAGAGACACTGAAGCGAAAAAAAACATATGTGATATAATGAATTGGTTGTGTACTATGAAAAATTACTAGAAGATTAGCAGCAAAGAAAATATTCTCATATTTTTATTTTTAGGTTTATAGTGTTTTTTTCTAACATTGCATCATTCTCTAATATGTGCAGATTACACAACACTCAGCATTCAAAATGAGTCTTTCAGAGCAGCCTGTGAACTAATGACCTCTCCTCTGGCAGAGAAAAAGAAAATAGTTCACTATCAGTTGAGATAATAAGTCAGAAAACAGCCCTCTCCAGGACTTTGAAAGTCGTAGAGCTTAATGGCTTTTTTGCATAGAGATAACAACTGGAGTTTCTTAACTCTTCCTGTACTGGAAACAATTAGACTGATGTATCTGATCTTAATGTTTTATTTCTTAGCTGTACTACACATACAAATCATAATATCATCATTTTTTTTTCACTTCAGTGTCTCTTTACGTGGACAGTATTGCCTTCAAAGTAAATGATAGAATTCTGGGAAATTCAGCATTTTTTTCACTATTATGAATTCCGATGCGAAACTTGAAATTTCCATGGGATTCAGTTGCTCATCCCTACTCACAACCATAGCGGGATGCCTCTGGATGGTACAAAGGCTTTCTGGATCCTTCTACAGTCAGCTGTTCCAGCAAAGGGTCCCTGTCACGTGACTCTGAATTAGCAGAGCCTTGATTTACACTTGTCAGTTTTTCTGTGCATTTTCTGCATACAAAATGAGAACCAATGTTAATCTATGGGCTAGTTCGTGCAGAAAAACTAACAGCAATGCAGCACTGTCAGAAAACCCATGCAGAAAACTGATAGAGGTGTAGATCCAGCCGTAGGCCTTAGTTTTTCTGCAGGAGTTTTCTGACAGTGCTGCATTGCTGTCAGTTGTTTTTTCTGCACATGAAAAATGCCTTGAAATGTGAACTTGCCCATAGAGTAACCACCCTGACGGTAACCCCGAGCCTGACTCGTGGTAGCCGCCGGGAGCTCTATGCAGAGTGCAGTGCACACCAGGTATTTTTTATTCACCTCCCCCAGGATCCAGCGCTGCAATTCTCCTTGCTGTCCTCCGGAGGTCGCGAGATCGCCGTTTGTCATCATGACAACAGATAGCAATCCCACTACAGGGTTCCAGTGCCACCTGGAGGACGGAGGGAGAATTACAGTGCTGGATCACAGGAAGATGCGTAAATGCTGGGCTGATCTCTCTAGCAGCATGATTTTTTCCCCCTGGTTTTGCACCCTAAAATCTGGAAATAATTATACTGCATAGGGAGGGTAACATTGGTTGGTTGCAGAAAATGCACAGAAAAACTGATGTGTGAGCCCAGCCTAAGTGAGGAACATCAGACACTGCAGTCTATGCACGTCTGTGGCCCCTGCATACAGAAAGCCATGTGTTTAGCAAAAGGTATAGTGGGTCTAAGGGCTGCTCAGCTGGCCACTGTTTTGTGCAGATGCCCAGGCAGTTGGAGGAAGGTCACTGGAACAGTTGAGCAGTGATCTCTGCAGCACTTTACGACCATTCATGTGAACAGTCTATGAATATTTAACATAGCCCTTGTGTCTGATGCAGAGCCGAGCCTGATTATTTATCTGTGTCTGTGATGTCATCCTCGGTGTCCTCTAACGGTGACTTTGCTGTCCTTAGACCGCCATGGAGGTGATGGATTTCTCCAATGAAGAAATACGAGAGGTGTGGAAGCTGTTGTCCGGGACTCTGCAAATGGGGAACTTGGAATTCATGACAGCAGGGGGTGCTCAGATTACTAGCAAAGCAGGTACAGGATCCCCCCTCTATGGTATATTCCAGAAGCCCCTCCCTTTGTTTGTCACAGGCTGGATGGAAATGCTGCATTCTGATTGGCTTCACACAGGATGGTAGATTCGTATCAGTAATAATATTCTTTCGGTGTTGTCACACTTATGAAGAGTTTTTATTTCTTATGCGTTAAATCTTTATTTTACAAATTTTAAAAACAAGAGGGTAGCAGTGTTGCTTGGTTTGCAAAGCTAATCTTCTTATAAAGAGTCCGGAATTTCCTGCTACCCTGGAGGCCCCTCCCCCCCAACCCCTACTCTAAGGCCTTGTACACTCGCCGCATTAAAGGGAACCTGAAGCGAAAGGTTTATGGAGGCTGACATATTTATTTTAAGCAATACCAGTTGCCTGGCAGCCCTGCTGATACTCTTCCTCTAATACTTTCAGGCATAGCCCCTGAACAAGCATGCTGCAGATCAGGTGTTTGACATTATTGTCAGATCGTACAAGATTAGCTGCATGCTGGTTTCTGATTTGATTCATACACTACTGCTGGTTAGTTGATGGTGTAGTGAACGTTATTTCGCTAGAAATTGGACTGTTAGTGGCCAGCTTTAAAGAAAACCTGTAACAACAAAAAGTTCCCCTGGGGGGTACTCACCTCAGGTGGGGGAAGCCTTCGGATCTTATCAAGGATTCCCCCGTCCTCCTTTGTCCCATGGTGGTCTCACTGTGCCCCTCCGAACAGCAGGGGTGTAAATATTTACCTTCCCGGCTCTCCGCTTGGAGATAGGCGGAAATAGCCGATCGCTGTCGGCCCGCTCTGCTGCGCAGGCCCCAGTCTCCTGCTCCTGCATTGTAGAGCGGTCCCAACAGAGATCGGCTATTTTCGCCTATCTCCATGCTGAGAGCCGTAACAGCGCCCCCGCTGGAGCCAGGGAAGGTAAATATAGCAAGCTTTGTCAGGCTTGTCGAGCCAAGATTGCCGGAGACTTTGGGGGAGCCAGCGCTGGACTGCCTGCAGCTACAGGGATGGGGGAAGCCTCATTGGGACCCTGAGGCTTCCCCCTACCAAGGTGACTACCCCCAGGGGAACTATTTTTTTTGTTACAGAGTCTCTTTAACATTCACTTTAAGAAGGCAAGCTTCTGTTTTTCATAGCATTTCAATAAGGAGGTTTTTTGATCTCTTTCAGCCCACACACTCCTGTGAGTCTGGTTCACCGTGAGCCAAATCTAGTAGGCATAATCACATGATCAGGAGCCCAGCCCAGAGTCTTTTAGGCTTTAGTTCAAAAGAACAAATAGTCCTGCTGTCTGGAAGTGATTTATTCAAAGTTCAGCTCCTGGCTATGGAACTGCTTTGAGAAATGTAATATTTGACACACTTTTCATCCTCTGAGTGATCTACCGCACTGTCACCCAAGCATTTAGCCTGTACAGACCGTTTATCATGATTATGTTTATTTAATAGAGGAAAGGACAAGAAACACTCATCCTTCACCTGTCAAATTACACAGAGATGAAATCTGATTGGCTACTGTGACTTTTACTGAACTTTTAGCTTTTTTGCAATACTTTATTTAGTATAAAGCTCTGTGATCTAGAGGTCTGAATATGAATTGAGACAGATGGAGCCCAGCTGAAGCTGGCCGCCTATTTGGGTCTTCCAAGCCATGCAGGAGCAAAGAGCTCTTCAATCTACATGTATTCAGCAACTGCAGCTTTGTGTTGCAATAGTTAGAGGACTTGAACCCAGAACGTCCTCTCTGCCTTGCGGGTGGCACTGTCGCCCAAATTTCCAACTATTCCCAATATTTAAAAGGGTGCTTATGATGCAGCATGAGCAGAGAGAGGCCGGAGAGGGAGTGGCTGAACTTCTAAAAATAATGTCATGGTTAATGTCCATGTTGGTGCAACAGACAAAATAAATACTTAACTGAGATCATTAATTTCTTACTTTTGTGTCTTGAAGGTGGGCTTTAGATCCCATGTGTAGGATTTTTCATTTTCTCATCTGTTCTACTATTTAATTTCAATAGGAAATATTGTTAATCTTTAACCATATTGTACTGTGACCTAACCTAAACCTACTCTCACATAGAACCCTTTCCCTACCGATGCCTAAACCTAAGACCTCCCTCTCCCGATGTCCAATCCTTAGATCCTCCCTCTACCGATGCCTAACCCTATGACCTCCCTCTACCGATGCCTAACCCTATGACCTCCCTCTACCGATGCCTAACCCTAAGACCTCCCTCTACCGATGCCTAACCCTAAGACCTCCCCCTACCGATGCCTTACCCTAAGACCTCCCCCTACCGATGCCTTACCCTAAGACCTCCCCCTACCGATGCCTTACCCCAAGACCTCCCTCTACCGATGCCTTACCCTAAGACCTTCCTCTACCGATGCCTTACCCTAAGACCTCCCTCTACCGATGCCTTACCCTAAGACCTCCCTCTACCGATGCCTTACCCTAAGACCTCCCTCTACCGATGCCTTACCCTAAGATCTCCCTCTACCGATGCCTTACCCTAAGATCTTCCTCTACCAATGCCTAACCCTAAGACCTCCTTTTACAGGTGCCTAACCCTTAACCTCTCCCCTACCAATGCCTAACTCTTAACCCCACTCCTGGTGGTGCCTAACCCTTAACCCTTCGAACCCTCCCCCCCCCCCCCCCATGGTGCTTAACCCCCTTTCCCAGCGACAAAGGCGAGACATTACAGGAAAATATGTAATTTCTGTATTGAAACTTTCTATTGCCGTTAGAGACCTCATTGTAAAATACCTCATATACTCGCTCAAACCTCAATAATCACAAATACCTTGTTTTCAATATGGCAACATTATTTTATTTTTTTTTACATGGTATTTTTAGTTAGAGGGCTTTCTGGTCCGTTTTAGCTCTTTACACACTCCTAGGAGTTCTGGTTCCCCATCACCAATCACAGTACGGGCCCTTTTCCACTACAGCGTTTGCGATTGCTTAATCGCAAAACCGCAAACCGCTATTTTAAATTCGCTACGGTTTGCTTTTTAACATAGGAATCGCGGTAGGTAATTTCCACTACCGCGATTCGTTTTTTACTTAATCGCGATCGTGCCGTGGAACGATTTTTGCTGCGATTTTGCTGTGCATAGCATAGCAAAACCGCGATCACAAACGTCGTGAAATCGCTGGGAATTTTTTTCCTAATGCTGAATCGCTATCGCTAGCGTTCAGCGCAAACGCTAGAGATTGCTAGTGGAAAAGGGCCCTACAAGTCTGTAATCCTGATTGTTAAGCGTATGTTGTTTAGTGGGTAGAGGTCTCCCCCTAGTGTTGCATCTGAGCATTACACCTTCTTAATTAGGTTGCCCTGCAGGCTTTATCGCTGGTAAAAAATGATCATCTTTATCAGAGAAATCTCTGTAGAATATGTAGGACAGGTTAGTAATAAATAGGGTGCTTCGCTGTGGCATATTCTCAATTTCCTGTCTGATATCAGAGCTCTGAGTCTCATTATTTTGAGGGTACGATGACAGGCTTAAATAACGATCGCCGATCCATCTTCGCTTCAGCCGCTGGATGACAAAAGGAAAAATGAGAGTTAATACATGAAACCCGACCAGACTTACGGGTACAAAATAAAGTAATTTATAGAACGATGATGGCAATCATTATGCTCATCAAGACGTCACAAGAGCTACAAGAATGTATAGCTGCTAGCTGCTTAAAGCAGCAGACACAGCTGTACAAGCCCAGGAAAAACAAATCAACACATATATAAGTAGATAAATACTTACAGAACATACAAATTGTACTGTCCATGTTTTGATTTCAGTGATTTTTATGTAGTAAATAAAGTGAAAACTTTTTCAGGCATTTTCCATCTTTACTAACTCTGACTGAAGCCAATCCTGATGTAATTTCCTCCCTTACTCTTTTTTTTTTTTTTCCTCCTAGAAACTGCACTGCCATATCTAGCTTGCTTTTGTAAACACATGTGAGCACAGCATAGATTGTATCTCAGCAGCTTCTGCAGAGGGGTGAGGTGCATTTCATTCCTCAGCCTCATGTCACACTGAACTGCCCTCAGCCAATCAGTGAGAAGCAGGAGTGTGTGTGTGTGTGTGGGGAGGGGGGAATAACAAGATTCCTTCTCCCTAACAATGTACCATAAAGGAGCCAGGCTGACTGACATAAGATTCATTGCAGCAGAAACCTTTATGATTATATTGGAATGCTTGCAATGAAAACTGCCCATGGACTGCTTTATAAACACAGAACAGTGTGTAAATGGAATTTGATTTTGTGGCTGACAATCCTGTTTTCAAGCCAAATGTCAAAATATTTATTTACCCACTAATCTTTTCTATTAAACAAACATAGAATAAACCTCTCAAGTGCAAAAGCCCTATTTTTATTCCTAATCAATTGCAATTTGTAGTACTGTAAATTGCAATTGGAGACCATTCTTCTTTACAGACATGCTATAGGCACAAAGCCTGGTCTTGGCCACACCCCTTGTAGCCTCAAGCAACTAGGCATAAAACTGTCGGGCTATGCATGCTTGTGTGCTGAATTGATTTCTTGTAGCTTATGCTCAGCAGAATTTCAAAGGGCTAAACACTCTTCTCTTGCAGCACTGAAATCCTAGGTTTGAATCCTATGAGAGATGCTGTCTGCATGGATATTGGCCTCAATTCACTAAGCTTATCTCCTGTCTTTAATAACTCTTCTAGAGTTGTTACCATGGTGATAAGGCATGTAGTATTCAGGAAACATTTTACCTCAGGCAAACCTAAAGTTAACTGTTCTGTCTTTAAGTTAACTCTTTAATCCTTAAAATAACTCCAGAGTTAAAGACAGGCTGTTCATTAACTGCGTGTGAAAATAACTACAGAGGAGGTAACTTAACTACAGAGGAGGTAAATTAACTACAGAAGAGGTAACGTAAGGAATGAAGAGATAAGATAACTCTCTTGCTGCATGGAGGTAAATTTTCTCTTGCCTTATTATCTCCAGCATGATCTTAGTGAATTGAGGCCAATCTTTTTTTGCTATCCTTCAAGGATACCAACCGCATAAGGGCTGTATAATGTGAATTACCTTGGCGCTCGCTATGATTCACTATTGTCTTGTATGCCGTACTGGATGGTGGAGAGGGGTCGTTACACGCAGATAGGCACCTAGTATAACAAGTTAGAACTTTTACTAAAGAAAAGCATGCAGATATATACCATACACCACCATCAGGAAATGCAGCTTACTTAAGAGAGAGATGAACACAGAGTGAATACAGGAAATCACAATACCATAGAGATCATCACCTCACTTTACAGACAGTGACATCTTGTGGCCACTTTACTGCAGTTTAACTAATAATGTTACTACCAATCAGACCCAGGACAAGGTCCTCCAGCACCCAAGGCTGACACCAAAGTGCGCCCCTCCTCCCACCCCAGCCGTCACACACTGATTGCTATTAGAGTAAGAGGTGCCCCAGGGCCCCCCCCCCCCCCGCCCCCCAACACCTTAATCTCTAGTTATCTGGCTTGCAGGCACTGCCATGTATCTCTCTGTATTCTCTCTGCTTCAAATACAATAAGGGAATGATAGCTGAGTGAGTTGTGCTTCTCCTCCTACACTGCGCCCTGAGGCTGGAGCATCTCTCGCCTCGGCCCGGCCCTGCTACCATCGGTACTAACATGCATAGTTGTGGCTCAGTGGTTAGTACAGGTTCCCTACAGCTCTAGATTTATGGGTTTATGTCTCACTTAGGACAGCAGCTGCACCATGCAGCTGCTGTGGGTATCTGATACAGTATATGTGTTAGATTGTAAGCTCTGCTGGTCACAAGTACAAAAATGTACTTTAGCTCTGTGTGTTGTCAGTGCTGTATGAATACAGGAAATCGATAACTAATGCTCTTCTGTGTTTAGACGTAAGTGAATAGAGTTATTACCTGTGTGAATGGTACCTATCTGCTGTTCCTTGGCGATATTTACCCAGAATGCCTCTCTGCTCTTGTCCTTTCTGCAGTGTTGAGTGACGTGGCTGACCTGCTTGGTCTGGACTCCTTTCAGCTGTCTGAAGTTCTCACACAGAGATCCATGATCCTCCGCGGGGAAGAGATCTTGTCTCCCCTCACTGTGGAGCAGGTGAGCAGCCCCATAACTCCGCCACAGAGCCTTCTCTAAACTCTCTCCAAAAACTCTCCCCAGTCATGTTGAGTGTAAAGTTCAGTTCTCTGTCCTCATTAGAGAGATTTCCCTTTACTTCTTCGCTTTACGACCTTTGTGGATGGAACTTTCTGGCCTTAAAGGGAATCTGAAGTGATATTCATTATGGTATAATGAATTGTATATGTGGTACAGCTATGAACTAGAACATTAGTATCATAGAAAAACCTCTCATATTGTTTCCAGTACAGAAAGAGTTAAACTGCAGTTGATATCTAAGCAAAAGAGCTTCTCTCAACTCTCCAACCAAACTTGGTTGGCTACAGTGCTGTTTTCTGAATCAATTCTACACCAAAGTAACAGTGAGGGTGCGTTTCCACTAGTGCGGTGGGAAATCGCCGCGGATTCTCCGCGGACGAATTCGCATGCAGGAGCGATATCGCATGCGGTTGTATGCGAATTTTACCGCGAATTCGCATACGATTTCGCATGGATGACGCTGTGTGCGAACTTAACCATGTCAGTGCCTGTGTGCTTTTTCATTGATTCCATGCGAAATCGTATGCGAATTTGCATGAAAATTCGCAAGAAAAAACACCATGCAAATTCCCTATTAAATACATTGTATGCGAATCGCATGCGTGTTTGCGGTGTCCGAATTCGGATGGCTCTGCTGAGCAGATTTTTTGCTGCAGAAGAAAACGCTCCGTTTTCCTGACAAGTGGACACAGGCTCATTCACTTTTATTGGTTATGCGAATTTGCATGCGGGAAACGCATGCGAATTCGCGTTAGTGGAAACGCACCCTGAAAGACAACATCAGATAAGGTTTTACTGCAAGGAAATTCAAAGGGTTTCATTATCTCTGCTCTGTTTCATAGTGTAAAATGCAGAGTGTAGTTTGTAAACTGCAAATATTAGAGAATAATGAAATGTTAAAAAAAAAAAAAAAAAAAAAAAAAAAAAAAAACGAAAATACAAATATGAGACTCTTTTCTTTGCTACTATTTCTTTGCTGCTACTATTGTATGTGTAGTACGGATAATTAATAGAACATTAATTATCCGTACTACACATACAATTCATTATATCATAAGGTTTTTTTTCTGTTCAGTGTCACTTTAAATCCAATCTAAAGGCAAATATGAAAATTAGACATCAGAGCTAGTACTTAAAGTTCCTCACTGCTCTCTGCAAACCTCTCATCAGAACAGCTATTTGTGTGGGGGTGTGGTCTCCTCCTCTCCCCACAGCCTGCCTTACATGCATATCTAAGCTCTGACCGTGGCTCTTAATTAAGTGGTAGTATCGGTAATTTTACCAATCTCTCCGCCTCCTTTTTTTTTTTTTTTTTACTGGGCATTTTTTGTACTGTATGACCCTCCTCATCCTTCCCTCCTGATGAGTTTTCCCATATGATCTCTGTTTGCAGTCCTCTGCTCTTCTCGGGTTCTCCATAGAGCACTGAACATACAGGGCAGCTGTCTTGTCTCTGCACACAGGAGAGCAACAGCATGACTCCTCAGAAGGGAGGGGTTCACAAATGGGCTGGGAAAAGCTGCAGATCCGGCCATGCTATGGTCCAATTTCAATTCATTTTTCAGCTGACTGGATTATAAAAAGGGGAAAATGTTTACAGAATAAAAAACTGTAACCGTACTCTTTGTGGATATAGTAGTAGATTTATATACATTGGGTCCACTACAGCGTCCTTAAAGTGGATCCGAGACGAACTTTTATTCATTACTTAATTTAATTGTGTTCCTTCCATATAGTTTATAGGGCATTCCTCAAGCCAAATACTTTTTTGTTATTGTATCGCCCACAGCTTCTCCAAAACGCCAAGGCATTCAGACCCATGTAGCAAGGGCTTATGGGAGCTCAGTCTGGGCAGAAGGAGGAGGGGGTTACTAGCCAGAGATTTCAGAGGCAGAGGGGAGGAGTGAATTTTTCACAGGCTGAGGGGCGGAGATGCAGTTGCAGTTTACCTGTGTAATGATGACAAACAGAACATGGCCACTCTCATTGTATCACAGGATTAAATCATTTTAAACTATTGAAGCTGTATGCAGCTAGATTTACTGTGTAAACTATCTAAACTTTAGATAAGATATATAGACAAGTTACTTGTTATAGTTAGTTTTTCATCTCGGATCCGCTTTAAATATGCGACTGCCACGATGTAGCTGTGTGGAGACGACAGCATACTGCTCAACTACACAGACCTACAAGGGGTGTGTCTGAGACCAGACTTGAGGTTTCTAAAAGTCCTGTTAAAAAAAAAAAAAAAGTGAAGTCCTTGACTGTAGGTGCACATTTTTTAGGATATGTTTGAAAAGTACTGTAAGATATATTTCTTTGAACATTTATGCCTGGACTACTCACCACTTCTTCTGTGCTGTGTCTCTGGTCTAGGCAACAGACTCCCGGGACTCCCTGGCAATGGCGCTCTACGCTCAGTGCTTCTCCTGGCTCCTGGGGAAGATAAACGTCCGCATACGAGGGAAGGAGAACTTCAAGTCTGTCGGCATTTTGGATATTTTTGGCTTTGAGAATTTCCAGGTACAACATATATTATTGAAGGCACATAAACCCAAATCATTCACACT
Organism: Hyperolius riggenbachi; assembly: GCF_040937935.1. Taxonomy (NCBI): domain Eukaryota; kingdom Metazoa; phylum Chordata; class Amphibia; order Anura; family Hyperoliidae; genus Hyperolius; species Hyperolius riggenbachi. Next base: position 293,405,786 of record NC_090652.1, read on the forward strand.
GGACCTGCATATTGATGTATACTGAGTATTTTTCTGAAAAACTGAAGAGAGCCTGTCCCATTAATGTTAAGGTACTCATACAATGGTTAATATTTCCTGCAGATTTGATCATTTTTTTGACATTCTGGTAAAAACATTTTTTTAGGCAAAATGGTTTTCGATTACGGTGGGGGCATTTTTAGACCGTAACAACTGGATTAGACTAACAAACCAATATGCAATTCACTTTTTCTCCTGCGTTTTCTCCTAGTAGATACATTTTCATCTTCTTTTCAGCACTTTGCACATATCTTCTTGCTTCCTGGTGATTTAAAAGGCATTTTTTTTGACAAGTTTGAAAATGAAAATCTCACTTGCGAGAAAACTGAATTGCATGTGGGCCCTGGGCTCTTATTCATTTCACTTGTCTCCCAAGTTTTCTCCAAAGTGAGATTTTTATGAGCACTCTGCAATTGAAATAGTATTGAAAAATAGGTGAAAAACAAGTTCTGCCAAAATTGTTCTGGGTATTTTCTTGCTGGTGGCATAAAAGGTATTTTGTTGATAAGGTGTGAAATATCTAGGTTGGAGAAAACTTGAGCGAAAACGTGAATTCAGTAACGGCTGTTGTGTGCCAAATCTTCCGCATTTTTGTTATGAAACCTCTTTATTGAAAGTGAAGATGAACAGTGCATACCGGTAGAAGCTTGACTACAGTCATAACAATGGGGTACTGAATTGGAGTGTACATTTCAGTTGAGTAAACAATAGGATATGTGAAATAAAATCTTCCTAAATTTAAACTATTTGATCACTCTTAGGGGCCTTTCATTGCTTCTACTTGATTGTGATTGAACAGAGGCGCCAAAAACAGAGTAAAATGAGTTAAAAGCAGTGTAAACAGGGACAAAGTGGTTGACTTGCCTCCCCGATATAGACTGAAACAGTCAGTATCCAGTGGAAAAACTCTTTATTGTACACTCCAAAAATGCAATGCGTTTCAGGGGTATTTACCCGCTTCATCAGGCAATAAATAGGAGCAACTGGTTTGGAATCCTCAGCAAGCAAAAGTTCCTACGTCCGTTTTATTGATTTTAGTTGAAGAGGAACCAGACAAAAAAACAACAACTTTGCTCATACTGTATTTACAGCATCCAAATGATTGTTGCAACAATTGTTTACTAATGATTATTTTTAAGCCGGTCCTCGTACGGCCATCGCCGCTGTTGTATTTTGGTATAATAATTCTCTGTCAATCACCTCTATCTCTCTCTTCCCAGGTGAATCGGTTTGAGCAGTTTAATATTAATTATGCCAACGAGAAGCTGCAAGAATATTTCAACAAGCACATATTCTCCCTGGAGCAGCTGGAATATAACAGGTAACAGATCCAGAGCAAAGGATTCTGGTCTGTGGAGGGCATTGTGGTCTCTAGCCCAGGGGTCAGGAACCTTTTTGGCTGAGAAAGCCATAAATGCCACATATTTTAAAATGTAATTCTGTGAGAGCCATGCAATATGTTTCAAACTGGGACAGTGGGCCTGTGCAGCAGAGGGCCATGTTGCCCTGTTGCCATGGTGATGTGTATACAGTTGACAGACAGCCTATTGGGCCAAACAAAGTTGGGGGATCTCGTCCTACAAAGTCACTGGACCTGACAGGGTCCAGTGTGGAACAATTGGAGCAGCCATTCGTTTTGGGGGAGCGTAAGTAAGTTAGTAGTGGATGCTACAGCAGAAGAAATTGTTACTTGTGCTGCCACACTAAGCTGCGCTGCTTGAGCTGTGTAGCTTAGTGAA